>NC_045142.1:24046125-24374875 GCF_008831285.2 Nymphaea colorata | reverse complement strand
TGGGCAGATCAAAGTATGCAATTGAATAAAAGATAATTTCCAAGGCCGGCTACTTGATACCTCTTCCAAAAGCTTAGCAAAAAGACGATATTTACTGAAGTCCTTTATTCTTTATTTTGTTACTAACTACTGTTTTCCTTCTTTCTGGTAATCACTTATCGGTCTACTTAAGGAATAGAAGCTTGAGCCTAAAGGTACTTCATCTTACAATTTAGGCCAGTTGAAGAGTATGTCTTCCCTTGAAAGAGAACTGCTGGATGGTTGAAAGTGGTTGGCGCAGTGCAGTCGGCCATGATTATTCAATGGTTTGTCATGGTCAGGGTTTTCGTTTCCTGTGCAACCCTAGCCCGGGTTTACCTCTTGACGATGATGATGACTCGTAAGGTTTTACATCTGTTCCTACCAGAATGGAGGACTGAATTTTTCTTTTTGACCATAAAAAGGAAAAAGTGAATTTCTGGTGACGCGGTAATGTTGAAAACAAATGATGAAGAGCTCGGTGTCTTCCTATTTAGGGTTCTATGCTTTTTGAGAGGAATACATGTTGGTCATGGACCTTCCTCTTTTTTGGTTGTACAGCTTCATTCAATTTCAGAAAAGACTAAGCCATGATTTCTGATTTTCTATGTTCAGCCTAGATCCTTCCTGAGAGTTATTGGGAACTTGATGGACCCAGCATAAATGCTGGTATCTGTGGATATTGTAGCGTGCCAGTCAAATATATGCCTGATTTTCAAAAATGAATAACCATTGCTCTTCAGTAGTTGGGTAAAACAACTATGAAGCAGGAAAATGAGGTTGTGATGATGGTCCATGCACATGTTGTAGTTAGTATTGTCCGGCAGGCTAGCTACTATAAAATAGCTTCAGACTTCTCATCACATGAATAAGAACAAGGCCCACTGCTGTGTTATGTTTTATTTCATCTGTTCCATCTCCATCTTGTTCTGCACATTGCATATCTCTTTGCATCTGCACTTTTTCCTGCACAATACATTAGTTTTTTTATGAATGTATTGCAATTTCAAATATCTAAGAATTCCCCCCCCCCCCCCCCCCCCAATTCCCTGCCATTCCTTTGCTTTCTTACTTGAAACTGAGAGTTCACATATAGCATTCAATTGTGCTCTATGCAGAAGAAGACACAAGAGGATGGTAGAGTCCTTCCTGAGTTTGCAGATGCAGAAGAAGGTATAAATTTCTCTCATATTCTCTCCTTTGAGTATGCATCCTTGGCAGCACTTTAGTTTTATTATGGTTTAGTTTAGGACTTTGAAACTTCTAGCATACTTACTTTATGTTGCTGGAAGTATTATAAAGTTCATTGCTTTATCCTTTTATTTGTGACCTTGGCATTATGACACTAACAGTGTTTTCCACTTGCAGAGCAACTTTATGAATGGCTGAACCTTAAGATGGAGAGCCACTTGAACCAGGAGAGAAGTAAGTAACTGTTAGATGCTTTCATCTTCATCTAAGTCAATTTGTTTTGCAAGGACTTGTCCATCACTAATTTGATATTTTCCTTTAAACAAGTTGGAAGCATTATTCAATTTTCCAGTGTCTAGTCATAGCACCTTTGATGGAGCAACAGATGAACTCTTAAACATAAATTCTAGCACATGGGAGTTATTATCTTTTTTTTTGTAATACATATGCTTGTTCTCATTAAAAATTAGCTCTCACTTGCCCCAGTGGTGATTTCTAAAATTCTGCCTATTGCAAAATTGGCCTTTGGGTGATTATCCTGCAATCTGTTTTCATCAGCATGTTTAATAGGTGAATTATATTTTGTTAATAAAGACTACCCTGATTCATAAAAATAGGTCAAACACTTGGATTATTTTCTAAAATTCATGCACATTGATAATCTATTGCACTATTCAAGGTGCACATGGGATGTATGGCTATCTTTCTCCAATAAATCACTGTAACGTGGCTGAATTGGAACTTGTCCATTTTCAGATGTTCTATGATGGATGTCTATGTGCCTTTTTGGTGGTTAACTTTCTTTTGTACCCTTGTGCAGTTCGTCATTATGAAGTGGTATATTTAATCCATCAGGATCGAGTAGAAGAGGTTGAGGATGTAGTTTCAAAATTTCAAGGTGGGCATATATGCATAACCCATTTGCTTAGTTATTGGATTGATTTCATTTGACATGTTCCTTTTGAGAAACTTGGGGTTCCTGTCTCATGCTTTCATTTGTTTTATACATATTTAAGCATTTCATTAGTTAAAAAAGTTGTCATCTTATTATAATGGCCAAAAACAAATGTTGTGTGGATAATTTGCAAGGTACTCATGTGTATTTACATTCAAAAGGTCAAACAAATTCAAGGTCTTGCTAGACTGAATTGGTCCACTGGTAAGTTTACCAAGGACACATTTTTACAGGCCAACATGACATCCATTTACGTGAAAGAAGCAGAGATAATGTTGAGCTACCTTTTACATGTAAACCAATAGATTAAGTGCCTTCTATGCTTCAATAATGGAAAATATGCAAAATATCACAATACCTATCTCTCTCAGCATGTGTATATGCACGTTTACATGTCAACTGTTGAAGAAGCAAAACTCTTCATTGAAGCTTTACTATTTGTCTGAGGGACTCTGACCATCTGGGTATTTGAATCAGTAAGACTTACTGAGCCATAGAAATTTTCTGGTCCCATTTTGGAATCTATCAAGGTTGGGATTTTCTTGCCTTACTCTGAATGGGTTTTGTCATGTGAAAATTGATTCATTGAGTCAAGGCGTTGTTGGAGTTGAGAACATCTGGCAGACTTGGACTTGTTAAACTTAGCCCATGCCTCTGGGAAATTTAATTTTGATGATATTAAGTAGTAGTTTTATCCATTTCTTGAAGTCTTGATTTGGATAATAATCTTATTAGTTCAAGTTTAGCTCAGCTGAGTTGGATGGTAGGCTTAGACTTGAGATTGGAATTTGTTAAGCTGGAGTTTCATATGCTATTTACTTCGATGAAAATTGAAATCATCTGTTATTTTATGCTGTAGAGAATGAAATCAATAGTCTCATATTTTCTACCATTTTATTTCTGAGCATGGGAACTGTTTCAAGGGGATGCCAGGAAAGACGATTAGGGGCTTTGCGGTACAAAATATTGTTCTTCAAAATTATTCTTACGTGTGCCACAGGGCATACGAGGGTTCCGTTTGATAAGTCCGTCAGTGTGTTACTTTGATTCCCAACAGCTCTATGCTGGACTATTCTTTGCGATCCATTTAGGCCCTAGATCTTTTTTCTTTTCTTTTTTTTCATTGAAAGTAACAGTGATGTGATTTTTGTTTAGTCTGAAAGTTGAGCTAACCCACCTTCTTCACTGCAAATATTGGTATTTCTAGGACGTTTTGATTAACTTGGTAATTGAATTATTTTCTCATCTATGATTTGCAGACTTTGTAAAGGAGAAAAATGGCAAGATCTGGAGGCTGAACAACTGGGGCCTCCGGCAACTCGCATACAAGATAAAGAAAACTACTCATGCCAACTACATACTAATGAATTTTGAGTTGGAAGCAAAGTGGATAGATGAGTTCAAAAGTTTGTTGGACAAAGATGAAAGGATCATCCGGCATCTTGTGATGAAGAGAGACGAAGCAATCACCGAAGATTGCCCACCACCTCCAGAGTTTCACACCGTATATTCAAATGGCATGGAGGAGGAAGATGACTATTTTGGTGATGATGCTGAGGGTGATGAGCAGTACTTGGATGAAGAGGATGAGTTGGAAATGGTAACGTACGTTGATGGAGAAGACGAAGATGGTGATGGGGAGGACTGGAAAAAGTTGGATATTACAGGAGAAGGATTGAGAAAAGGTCGAAAGTCAGAGAAGATAGCAAGGTAGTTCGTTTCTCTTCTTGCTCTTGCTTTTCTAATATGGCTTGGCAATGGAGACTACAGATCATATCATGAAAGCAAGATACCATTAGACGTGTTGCAGTTTGAAGGCATGAGAAATCAAATATAGTTTTAGTAACACTGATCTCTCCACAACATTGTGTGTGTGTCTGAGAGAGAAAGAGAGAGAGAGAGAGAGTTTGACTTGTTTCATTAATCAGCTCGAGAAAACCTTAGTCGGTCAAAGATCGAACCAAAATCAACCAGCTTAATTGGTTGTATATACTTCTATGCTTACCTGAATATGTTGATTCAACAGCCTCATTCCTAATTGATTCAGATATTAGAGGTTTTCACTCTAATCCCTGCATCAAGATCTAAATAATATGAGTCTCAAAAAGAAAAAGAAAAAAAGAAAAAGCAAACAAGGCAGAATGGAGAATAACTGTAAAGGAAAAGGGAAATGCAAGGAAACAATCATGGTTTTCATTCAACTAATGACTGATTACAAATGAGGCTTGATGCCCTCTGCAAATACTAAATGGTGTATCTATAGATCTAGTTCTGAAAAAAAAAAAAAAGTAAATAAAACCCCAAAATTTTGGAACCGGATCTTCTGTCTTGGCTCTGCATCGTTTTCCCTGGGTTACTCACAGTTGGTAACAAATGAACTCTAGAGAAAAATGCTTACATTGCTAAACCTCATCAAACACTCGTCATTGATAAATGAGTCAGGATCACCTGTCTTGATGCAATGATGTCAAATATGTTTTATTTCAGGAATAAGGAAGGTGGAAATTTGGGTTATAAGCTCATTGAGCCAAGCTTGACTCAACTTACTAAATTGCAAAATCAAAAGTCGTTTTCTTACATGTAATCAAGAAAATTCTATACATGATTTGGATTCGATTCTTCTAGTTGGTAGGATTGATGCGGATGAGTTACTATGTGTCGTTGGATCAATTCCCGTGGGTGCTCAGCATCTGTGGCGTTTGGGGCACAGTCTCCACTCTAGGCCTCGATGCCTAGAGCAGGGAAAAGAAAAGGGGGAGGCCATGGAATTGATTGGATCTGATTTGGATCCCGTAACTGATTACATCAAACCATTTTCACATGTGAAACTCAAGTAAAACGAGAAAAGTTAATGTTTTTAAAACATTACATTACCATTAGGTGGGGAGATTAAGATTTTTTTTTTGTTCAATGGTGCATTAAATATATAATTATAAAAATTTTAGTTGGCCTTAGGGCATTGACCCGGGTCTCGCAGGTAGGGCTGCGCAACAAGTCAAGCTAACTTGGACTCGACTCGAACTCTCTCGAAAAAAACTCGACTCATTTATAAACGAGCAGAGTTCGAGCTTGCAAAGATACTCGAAACGATCAATGGGTCGAGTACGAGTTTCAAGAACTCGACTTGACTTGTAAAGCGGTATTCTATATAATATTTCCAAAACCAGTTCATTGAATCACCGGTTTTTAACTTTTAAAATAAAAACAAATTTTCACAAGTTACATAAGTTAACACTTAAACGAGTTACATGAGTTAACACTTACATAAGTTAAAAGAGTTAATGCTTACATGAGTTAATGCTACACGACTTAGATGAGTTAAATAAGTTGAGTTGGAGCTCGATTTTGTGTAGTCGAGTCGAGCTCAAGCTTGTTATAAGGAGCTTGACTCGAGTTTTTGAGCCGAGTCGACGTTGAGCTAGCCAAGCTCGGGCTTGACTCAGCTCGTGTGCGGTTCTACTCTTACGCGGTTATATATAAACTATATATGAAACAATAACATATCAAACAAATCTAAAAAGCGTTAGCCCCAAAGGCATGAGATCCAGTTTCGTGTTGGATCCAAGTGCTTTTCCGATCCAACCCACGGGGAAGGAAGTGTCGTAATTAAGAGCTGCTCGGAGGTGGACAGGTTCTGGTAATTTCTATTACTATGAAAGTAATTTCTGCGCGTTGTTAGAGGCGAAGTTGGTCATTTGGTTCCCGCCCTGCTTTGCGCGCATTTTTCGCACGGCGGTCTGAATATCAGAACCTCACTCCCTGGTCGCCTCCATAACTGACTCTCTCTCTCTCTCTCTGAACTTCAGAGTTCAATCGTAGAAGAAGAGACGCCATGTTCTACTCTCATCAATTGCTCTCGAGGAAGGCCCCTCTCGGCCAAATATGGTCTCTCTTTCTTTCTTTCTGTCGGTTCTCTCTTTTGTGTGGAGTCGGCCGATCCTGAATTTCTCTCTGTGTTTTCCGTTGAAGGATGGCGGCAACCATGCAGGCGAAGCTCAACCGGAGAATACTTAGCAAGATCAACATCGTCGACATCTGGTAACCCGACCGCCTCTCTTCAATAATCCCGTCTGATTTTCTCTCCGATCGCCTCTTAGACCTCGAATCTGATGATCACTAGCGAGCAAATCCTGAATCCTGCCATCCCTCTCGCGCTCCGCCTCTCTGGAATCCTCATGGGTAATCTCTTCTCGGTTTCTCGTCCGAATCCGAAACTTTCACCCGTTCCTGCTCTAACTTCTCCATGTCATCATCAGGCGGAGTGGTGATCGTATACAACCGGAAGGTGAAGCTTCTCTACGGTAAGATCTCGCAGCCGGCCGTCCTCCTCGATCATCAGCATTTTCACTTTTGTTCGTATTAATTCGCGAGTATCTCTTACTTGACCTTCGTCTCTGTTTCTGCAGAGGACGTGAACCGATTCATGGTGAGGAGAAGGACGTCGCGAGATTCTTTCAATACGGCCGTTTAACTTCAATAAGGGAGCAGATTAACTCTGATCGTAACGTATTTCAGGTCGAGATCAATGCGGCATGGAGGATTGCCACTGAGAATATCGATCCTACTCTCCTTCCTAAAGGAAAAAGCCAAGCGAAGTCGGTCTCCACCTTCCAACTTAATCCTTCATTTATTAATCTGTCCTAATCTCCATTAGTTACTCAGTTAATCTCATCTCATTCCACTTTCACATGTTTGGTTTAGTTTGCTAATTATGATCAATTAGTGAAACATCACCTGACAAGATCGACTCTGTTTCATTTAATACTCTTTTCATTCCTAATCATATTTTCGGTATTTTGAAACAGTGTTCTTAATATCAGAAACTAAACCGAATTGATCAGGTTGACAATTCGGCAGCGATTCAACTAAAATCGGTTATGATATATATAAACCGCACTTTCTGCATCTTGAAAACAGTGTTGTAAAACTTCGAAACTGATTTAAATTGGTTAGGCTGACTCAAGAATTTAGCTAAATGCGTCATAGAATTGGCAAAAATGATTTGTTATATATGTTTTAAGAAATAAAAATACATAAAATAATTTAATAAACTTTTTATAAATAATTAAAATAAATAATATACATGTGAAACCATTGTATTGGATGATAAATAAACTCGATTTGCCACCAATTCAGTAAGCCGGTTCAGAACGTTTTTACAACATTGGCCAGGGGCCAAGGCCGTCTATCAGTAATCCAGCTCTTGGGGCATGACCATTACATACATGAATTTATAAAAAATATACATTTAAGGATGCATTGTTAAGTAAATTGTTGCAGGTACGAAGCAGTAACCATGAAGAACGACGGAAAGGAATTGGAAGAGAATTTTCGTTTCTCCATGGTACATTGTCGGTTGACCCTCAGATTTTCTTTCCTGGTTTTCCGCTCATTTATCCAGATATCACGAGATAATCCCGGGTATAGGTGTGTAAATGAATCCTATTCGTACCTGAAGCGGGGTTCAGGTTTTGATGTGCTAGGATTGCATGTCCATTGGACTCGCTAAGAAATCGTCGCAAATATGAATTCTAATTCGATTAGGGATCGGACTTAAATTTTCTTGCTGGATGATACTAGCAAAATCCGCATACGAATCAGATACCATATAATATCCAAATAGCTGTTGTTAATTTACATAAAAAGATCTTACTGCTACACGCATTTCTAACACGTAAAACTAAAAGGTTAAAATGGTAGTATGAAAAGCGTGAAAATGTGACAACATTTCGAATAGAACTAGCATTTTGGGCCTTGTTTCTAAAGAGAAATTTCATTTTGCAGCATTCCTTATTTGCTTTTGCTTTCGTAATTTGATGAATGTTTTACTTTTCATAATTGTCAAATAAGGGCCTAACTTGAAATTCTATTAGGTTGAAAAAAAAAAACATTGGCTGCAATTTTTTTCAATATTATTCTTTTTCACACTAACTTACGTTTTTATTGCTTTAGCAAAGATTTTTTTTACCCTGTGTTACTAAAATTTGTGCTTCAGGCTCTTCTTTCTCAGGTCCTAATTATAAAAAATGAATTTTCTCAAATTATATGCAAGAGGTAAGCTCTAAAAGGGTCCCTTTTTCTTATCTATTTTGTCCGCTGCTTCGAGCCTGCGTTGGGAAGATGGGTGGACATTTCACCACCTCGAGTGGCCTTTATGTAGTTCTATTGAAAATGAAGGTGCCTTGCCTTGCGAGGGCCTGAAGTGGGAGTTGCTTCCCTTCCCTCGTCCTAACGAACTTTGCCCTTGCGTGTAATTTTCCTTGCAGAGATTGGACGATTTGGAGCTGCCGGAGACCGGAGGGTGGGACGGGACTCAACCCTACCAAGGTCTTTCCTGATCCTTACCACTTCCTTTATGACCAAAAGTTCCCTGCCTTCTAGCAATTAAGGCGCATTCTTTGGTTTAGGCGCTTCCATAAGGAGGTTAAGTGGTCATTTGGTTTCACCTTTACGTAGGGTTAAAGCAATTTCTTATTTACTGACCGAGATGCCCACGAGTGCTTCGAAATATGACGAACGTATTTCCAAAGGAAGAGGACTCAGGACAGGAACAAAATTGTCCTTGATTAAAATGGCAGTTCCCTCCTTCAGCCCGCCCGCCCGCCCACTGCCGTGGCTGGGATTACAGCCACTGCTTGATTAGTTGTTATTTGCATATCATATCCGTCAGGTATCAGAATCTTGGGAAAACCGTGCATATTAATATGTATCGACCAGTATCAAGCCGTACTGACTTACAAGTGAGATTTATTTTCCAAATATTATTTTATTAAGATATTGCTTTATGGCATAAAATTGCACAACTAAAATTTGCCCTTCCATGCCGTTTTAGTCAAATTGGACCACATTCCCATTTTCAACCCGGTAACAAATGAGACAGCGTTGACAGCTTGCCTATACACATATAATTCAGTTTTAAATGAATCGAGTCGGAGAAAACTTTACTTTCATCAATTGTAAAAGAAAAATTATGTTTCTTGCTATTATTTAATTTATAATTGTTTATCTTAAATCCAACAATAGTAATAAAATGCACACACTCTCTCCAATATATATAGACGAGCCAAGCAGAGCCTAGGTTTTATCATAGCCAAGCAAAACCTAGATGGATTAGACCTAAGATATAAAGAGAAGATATGAGAAAATACCTCTCGCGTAATAACTAATCAGGGGTTCTATGTTCGAAGAGAGACAAGTAGCCATAGTAAGTGAATTCACTAAGTGGGCAAGCCTCATACATCTAGAAAAGATCGGTATCTTCTTTATCGCTGAAAGAAATCATTTTCTCATTTTCTAGAAAATACAGTAAGAGTTCACACTCCATAATCGACAATCGTTTCGGTGATAATCTTTTTTGTATCTAAGGTTATTGAGTGGTATCTTCGTTGTAATTAAAGATTACTGAGTCACATGACCTCCGTTGGTGTTCAATGTTGTGCAGCTGACCCTACCAACATCACCTTGCCCGACGATTTCCCCTCGTACATAGAGGATGACGAGCAGTGCCATACTTTCGACAGGTAATGCAATAGTTATTCTAGTTGCAAATTAAAGGTTCGCCAAACATACGAAACGTCCAAACGGATCGAATTCGGTGTGCAGAAAAAGCAAAACCCTGGAAGTGGAAACATATGATATTCATTTAATCCTTGCATAGCGCTTTACAAAGCGACATGAAATGCAATAAGTGACTTAGCATAATGAGTCAATGAAGATCTTCTTGTCCACCTGGAAGACCAGTCGGGGAAGAGGATTCAAAAGAGTTTTTTTCATCTTTTGTCGATCAAGAGGCTACGTTGATAAAATCCTGATTTTTCTTCTTATCTCTGATTGACAGACCAGTGACAAATTTGGTCCTACCTTCTAATATCGATCACAAGACATTTCTACCTTTAACTTATGGATCAAAGTAGTTTTGAGACTAAATTTATTGACATAACTGTTTTTATTTCAAGAGGAGGACATTAGTAGCCCTAAAAATGAATAGACAAAGTAATAAGAATGACATACAAGTATCTAAGGAATTTCATACAAGTATTAATGGAATTGTAGAACAAATCCATGGTCCAATGGATGAATTTGTTTCAAAATTGCAAAATTTTATATCGCCAAGTGAATTCGTCAATTAAAAAAGAAAGGGATGCGTCTTTTTCTTTGTGAACCTTGGACGAATATAATTTGGATAAACACGCTTTAAATTTCATTCGTTCATGATCGACCAGAATTTGTTTCAAGCTAAAGGACAATCTTTTAACTTGAATGTAGATGAAATCAGTGACACGTCCTTTTCCTACTAGACTTGAATATCTTATTTGGACTCTGGAAAAAACTTATACCACAAGCGGGTCTACCTCATTCTTTATCTGCGGGTGATCTCATGCAAGTACAAGAGTTCCTCGTGGGGCCTATAATCTGGGTATATCGTGTCTCCTTTGTAGGCCCTAACAACTATTTTGTACTCTGACCTCCTAACTCTTGTTGGGGGGACTTGATGCTATGCAATGTTAAAGAGATCATTTCTGCTCATGCAAGTACTTTAGATAACCGGATAGAATATGGGCGTGATGACGTGTGCGTCTTATTGATTTGCTTTGCAGGATCGATGTGTTCGGCGAAGGAAGCTTTCCCATCTTTAATTCCGTTGATCAAGATTTCACTCCACCAGATCTACCGACGACTCTCCGCCCTACTCCTGAAGAGCCAAAAGGTAAAGCTTTCTCATGGGACACAGTAGAACCCAATCGTTTGTTAATACATTACTCTTCTTCGAACTCAAAGCACAAGGGTTCAGGTACGACGCAGGTTGATATAAACCAAAAAACTGGATTTGCAAGAAAAATAACATCAAAAACAAATTTCTAAGGAGACCCTGAACTTTAAACTTCTAAGACCACATGCCTAAGGCTTGAAGGTTGCTTGGGTCTAATATGTCATTGCCAAAAATTTTCTACAGTTGCAGCACAAAATATCCTTTTTTTGTTTTCCCTCTAGTGGTTCTCATATAATATCATGGCGAAGCCTACAAACTCGCTATAGAGCAGAGCACTTAGGGGTCGAGATGTTTGGCGTGAAGTTAGAAGCAGGAAACTTAAAATGTTAGTGCTACAGTTTAGTTGTTTATGCAATTAATTAATAGCACGGCCCATCTGAACTCGCTCCCTTGGCGCATGCAGAACTATAAATGGGCCTCTGCAAGATTTCGGCCTAGTTCCCATGTGATTGCTCACTATAGTGGCCTTTTGTATCTAAAATTCTTAACAGAGAGCTTTTGATATATCATTTTTCTCATTTTTAACGGAGTTGGCTATCAAGATTTATGGACTCTCTTCATCCTGGGAGTTTTGTTTTTCTCTGATTCCATTAATAAAATACATTGCCCATGCTACCACACCTATAAAACATTGGCAGTTTTCTCTCCACAACAAGTATAGGTACGTAAATCGGAGCTCATTGGCCTGGGTCATGTTGCGCTGTAGTTGGCAGCTCTCAGCGGCTGCGAGAGGAAGAAGCACCAAGGAATCAAGAACAAGAATATCAAGAAAAGAACGAGGAGAGACGTGAAAAGGTAAGCATATACATATGATGCTTTCGCTTGGGAAGCGTCCTTGGAATAGGTTATTAATTAAAGAGACTCTGTATTACATATCATGACAGGAAAATCAGAATGTACATATGAACAACACGGAGATCCCTAGAAGGCCAAAGAAAAGAGCAAGGGGAGCAGCTACTATATTCGATTATGACATCACCATCATTCCAGGCCAACAGTTCCAGTCTTGGCTTCAGGATGCATCCGATATACTGTGCACAAGAAGAAGTGACAACTCCAAGAAGAAGAGGAAGACGGTAAGATCTCCTCCTGATCTGTATGGTCCTGGTTGAGTCTCAGTTTCAAGATCTATTCAAAACTCTGTCAGGCCATGCCGCCTGCAGATGGAAATTTCTTCGTTCCTTCTCGTTCACTTCCTTTTACAAAACACTTATGATGAGCTTTTTCAGACTTTCAGTAATGATTCCCAACTTATTAGTCATTTTCAACCCCTTTTCAAGTTTTTTTAATCCGTTTGTCCCTTTTATGAGGTGGAATTTAGACCTATATATCCAGCCGTCCAAGTAACACAATAGAAATTAAGACGTGGTGGGTAGGACAAAGACATCCTCACCTTTGACACCGTAACAGGGAAAACTGTCAACGTCTCGATGTGCTTTCTCCTGACAAATAGGGAGAATCGTTTGTTTCTTATTCGTTATGAAACTCTGGATGGATGTGATTTTGATGCTCAAAATTCTAGGAACTGACAATGGACATAATAGTGCTCATGATTCTCTCGCATTTGTTTTACTACTGGCAGCTTGTTATGTTATTAGTGGCACTTAATGCATATCACTGAGTATGAATTTCTTTCTTATGTGTTTCTTGATCTGTAACTAGAAAGAAAAATAAAATGGAATAGTGTGGGCTGCTTATGTTTAGATTGTCATAAGATCCTATTTGCCTGTAGGAAAACTATATTGACATCATTGTGACAGATATCATTCTCAGGCTTTTGTTGGCAACTATTTTCTCAAGTAGTGATCAAAAGTGCTTTGGTTTTCTCAAGGAAGTCTCAAAATTTCAAAAATTTTAAATAATAAAAAACTGTAAAATTTTGAATTTTGCATTAAAAAAAATTATGTATATGCAAATTAGTTAAAAAATGTTAGAAGAAACAAAAATAATTAAATACGTTTGTGAATATCTCACAAGAATATCATAATATTTTTCATTCTGCAATATTTTCAGAATATTGCAATAACTTTTTATTACTTTTTTTGGTGATACCATCTCAACATTATGAGAGTATTATTAGAAAATATCGCTGGTATTTGAGATAGTGACTTATATCAACTGCTTCATATACTTTGAAGAGTACTTATTTTTAATAAGATTTTCTGAAAAATTAAGCATTACCATGTGTTTTTCTACATTTATTTTCCTATCCGTTTTGTTTAGGTCCAAAGTCATCCTTCAAGCAATGGCAAGATTGCCTGCTTGACCACCTTTGGTACTTTGTACAGCCATTTCCGCTGTTTACAACTTCTAAGAATTTGTCATGGTTGACGAGATGTGACGGATAAAAACTTGAAAAGGGAATCTGAAATGTGAAAGAATGGCTAACAAGGAGAGACAAATTGAGCTCATGCCTTGCAGTGCATTTCTTGACACTTTTGCAGTCCTCTATTTATCGACCATTCATCAAAATCAGCAAGCTCATGGAATTACCTATGACGGGTGTTGTGTACAAGCCGGATTGTGCGTCTTCAGAGATTTGGTATCCGCCTCCGCTTTTAGCGCTCTGGAGAAAATGTTTGCAGCTACCAACTAGAGAAGTTTCCGGTTTGTTTTCTAAAGTGACGAAAGAAACATCAATTTGTCTACCTGTTTATTTTTCTCTTTTATCCTCTATTTGTCTTGTCCCATCGCATTCACTTAACTGCTTTTTTGTGACAGAAAAAAGTTCGCTGCCACCACAGCCGTCGTCACCGCCTCCTCGACGCGGTCCACTATCATCATCTCAATCCTTACACAGAAGAATCTCACAACAAGAACCAGGATCTGATGTGAGCAATTTTTCCCATGCTAATTCACTATGGTAACCGATAATTATATGCAAAACAGTGTTCCATAACAACCTTACTCTTTTCTTTTAATTGGTCACCGATTCATTAGTAGTTTTCTGGTGTGGTTTAATGAGAAAATTGGAAAACTAAATATTGATCATGAATGTGTTGAAGTAATTCTGATAATGGAACTGTTCTTCAGGTTTCCGAGAGGGAGAGACTTCGCGCGGAGGCTCCTCTTCCATTTGATGGCATGTCACTGTGGGATTCTGGTATACTCATTCCTGTTCGTTTTGTTTTAAATCATGCTAAAAGATGAATATTTTCCCTTTAAAATTTTTAAAAATATATGTCCATTTATTTTTAGCCAAGCTAGGAACTGGCCCAGTCTGGTCTCGTTAATTGACACATAAGGCATGGCAAGTGGAAAACCTTTATAAATCCGAACAAAGTCCGCTTCTTGGCCTAATAACTCAAATGCTTTCATATATATATATATATATCAAGATTCACCAATACTAGGAGATTATGATTGTATAGAGGATTTAAAGAAGAGAAAACGGAGGACAGAGAAAGGTAAATACTATAGTAATAGAAAAAAGGAAGTTAAAAAAGCAGTTTCAAGATAAAATTGGTTCAAGTCATTCTATATATATATATATATATATATAAAGTGTTTTAGTCATTGCCATGTGTAAAATTTACTTTGTTTTAAATAGATGAGAAATTTCACATTAAAAGGGATGACTTTACATTAATTTTTATCAAATGAAAAACAATATATATGTAAGTACGTATGTGTGTGATAGTTAACCAACTTAGTCTTCTAAGTGATTTTCACCCTACCTATTTATTTTATTTCACTCTCTTGCACTTTTTTCCCTTCTTCTTTTTTTCTTTGCACAAATTGAAAAAAATAGTGTCAAAACGGAACTGGTGTTACTCATGTTTCTAGTATTAGATTTACGACGCTGTCTTGTTTGCATGTAAAGATGAAACCTATAAGCACAAAAAAGGGTTATTTTTTCTCTTGGCTGAGTAACCAAGTCGATTTCCTAGATTAATTATTTGGATAAAGATACTTCCAAGACTGAAAGGTTGAGGCTTGAAAAAAAAAAAAGAACACAATGAAGTTTGGAAAATGACAAATAAATCTAATTTGCTTTTTTATTGGATGATAGGAACCATGGACAATGGCTCGGATAAACACTCCATTTCCGGATCACGTCAAACGGAGAAAGAAACAAGGTATGCGAAGTTTGCGCATGTCGTGAGCATGGTCATCATGATCATCTGCTTGAGGAAGTTCATGCAGTGAAAGCACATAAATGCACGAACTTAGTGATGCTAAGAGCCTGAAGCCCACTCAAGTTCAGGATTTTGGTCATGCTATTCTGATGTCCAAACATGTATTGTTAGAAGGGGTTCGTTGCGTGAACATGCTGCTGATGTCCATAATTTTTTTTAGCATGGCTTGGGGTTAATTGAAGTTTTCTTGTCTAGATCATGGGGGTCGAACTCATCATCCATTGGAAAAGACACCATGAAAAGAAAAGCACAGTCATCCGCAAGTGGGCATATGAACAGTTTGGAGAAGGTGATGGAAGACTATGATGAAGAAGCCCGATTTCAGACTGATTACCGTCTCAAGAGGGTATCCGAGCATGGCACCATGGGTAGGAAACTGTTTAACCTTGGGACTATCGTATTGTTGCATCCATGTCATAAGAGAATCATCATCATAAGACAGCAACAAATACTACCACCATCAAAGCTATGTTCATCATCATGCCATGTATGTTGCCGGTCTTCTCTTGCAGACTTGGACGTGGATCACTTGCTGGAGGAGACAGCGCCGACCCAAACGCCAAAGAAAGCACCAGGAATGCCTGCCCTCTCCGTATCCAGAGTCACTCACACAATTGTATCGTAATGTCACTCGCCCTCGTTCAGCATTCATTTTATGTATTTTGTGGGTCAAAATATTTCTGCGGTTCAGAGTTTGCAAGAATAATTCTATTTCAGAAACCAAATTTTTTAGTTTATTTATATTTCAGATTATTATTTTTATATTGAAGTATGTTAGATGTTTTAAACTGTTGTTGGATATTTCGATCTTGTTTTAACATTAAAAAAAAACCTGGTCTGATAATCAACAACTGATGAAAGTCTGGTTTTGAATATTAAAAAGTAGTTGTTTAAAATTGTTTTGATGCTAAAACCAGTTTAAATCGGCATCAGCTTAATTATTCGCCATTAATCTTAGTTTGCCTTATAAATTGTGCTCTTGATTATTTGAAATCGTGGGGCATTTAGGCGGTTGAAGGAGCACTTTGACACCCCAGGTGCCAACCCGATCGAGTCCCTCAACAATTTGACATACGGAATGGATCGAAAAAATGCAGCCAAACTGTTCTACCAAACCTGTGGTATATACGCACTCCAAGGACTCTCTCTCTCTCTCTCTCTCTCTCTCTCTTTCTTGTTTAATGATATACAATATATGATGGTGATTATATTGCAGTCATGGCTTCAAATGGCTTTATAGTTGCAGATCAGGGGCAGCCATACGGAGACATCCTCATCTCAAGAGGACCAAACATGTAAGGTACAAGAAAAAATACCAACTTGCTTATAATGAAACACAGTATCTCAAAATTTAGATGGTTGAGGAGTTCTATCCTCAACCCACAAAAATTTCTTAAGTTTTGGCGCTTCTCCTTCCCTGGTAGTAGAAAAGATTGGGAAAGAAGCCTCGTAGTTCACTGACCATTCAGTTGTTTTAATTCTCACATAGAATGATAATCAATATTCAATTGCTTTTATCCCGAGTAGTTGAGTTCTTGCCTCTTATTCTCCTTTTTTTTCTCCATTTTTGTTCATCTTCTTTTATTCTCCGTGCGAGAGATGTCAACAGGTCAGATTTTGACTCGGATCTGATCGCATGTACTGAACTTGTTCATCGAGTTCAGGATATTTGACTGAGCTGACTTTAAGAATGTAAATTTACTAGATAAGTAAGATCTAGTAGATTTCATAGCGGATGGAGCCCAATTCGAATTCTAAATAATATCTACAATTTTACAGTAAAATTAGAAAAATGGAAAACCTTATTTTGGTAAATTTGGATCTGGCCCATTCTACGTAATTCGATCTGGCCCAGTTATTAACAACAAACAACGCTGGTTGATCAAGATAGGGTTCAGCCAAAAGCTCGGGCCTCGGTCCAGATCCAACTGAGATTTGACCATTAACCTTGTAGGGTCACAAGAGGGTTGAGTGCAGTCTCGGGTTTTATACTTTTCTTGGATGTTCTGGACTTGGACCTGGTTTCTTATAATTATGTTTTTAGCTAATCCAAGGCCGACTTGTTGGCCCCCGGCCTACTTGAGTGCTTTATATAAAGAAAAATGTATGAAATATATATTTATAATTAATGATATTTTTTAATTCGGCCCAGCCCGATTTCATGTCGGTCCCAGGCCAGCTCGAGGCCACTTTCACAGGTCGGTCTGGGGTTCGAAAGCCCGACAGGTCCTCGGCCCAGTGCTCACTCTTACATAGTAAAAAATTACTTAATGCCACGCAGCATAATATTTTTGAAAAAAATCCATTTTGTATAGATATGTACAGCTACGAAAAAATCAGACCATCGAAACTCTCCCGATATTTATGACTTCGTTCAACCAAGTGGTAAATGAATTGGGCTCTCTATGGACTAGGGATATACAAATAGATCTTGTTTGGATCAGCTAAGTGCATAGCAAACTGGTCACTAAAAACAAGAAGCCTCTACTCATGGTAGGGATACTTAGGACTATTAACATGTTAAGAATGGATGTTAAGCTACATGGAGCCGTGCTCGAGTTCTAAGAAACAGATCTTGAGCCAAACCCGACTCTGAACCAGATTAGCTCGAAGTAAGAAAGCGGGCGCGTGGGCCATGGCCCGGGTGAGCCCAGAAGAAAAAAAAAGAAAATCAAATTTTTTTAGTTTGGCCTGACTCATTCTTTCTCTTGGCCCTACCGTCGCTCCTCTTGGCCCGACCCGCGGATGGTTTGACCTACTCCTGAAAAAAATCCTGGTTTCGCCCCTAAACTGAACCCCAATTAGGAATGTTCAATGAGTTAGTTGAGCCTCAGCTGAGCCAGCTCGAACTCCACTCAACTCACATATGTTCAGCTCGAGCTAACTCGGTTAATCGAGTGTGAGCTCAAGCTCGACTCGTTTAAGCTCATCAACGAATAATAATCTTCATCTTCTTTAAGCTATGAGAAAAAAAAAACTTCTGCAATATTATTCGGTTGCTCTTCTTTAAAACATAAATTGTTCATCAAAAAACAGTGTGAAGAGTACCAACCTAGATTTCATTGTTTACATTAATAATCAATTATACACTGATTCACTCAACCTAACGTTGAAACCAAAAAAGTATTGCCTGGTTCGTGACTTGTGGTTACAACCGGATAGAAAGGGGAGGTGGGAAGAAGAAGAAGAATGAGAGAGAGAGAGAGAGAATGAAAAATAAAAAGGGTGCGAGTCAAAAGACAAAACATGAGAACTGAAAAAACAAATGAACGGAGTCAAGTTTAAACGAGTCGAGCTTGTGTAACTCGAACTTGACTCGAATTTTTTAACTCGAGCTCGACCTAAGCTTATATGAGGAAGTTCGCTCGACTCGTTGTATATTTCCTAACCCCAGCCTTCTGAGTTCTGAGTCTTCTGACATGCACACTAATAGTAAAACTAAAGAACATTACAGATTCTAAAACAAATAGGATCAAGCTATGTGGATCTGAATCCAGCATGTGCATAAAGTGGATCTTTCATTGGTTTGTCTCGAAATACGTTCCAGTACCAGCTTTTTATATATTAATCCTCATGGCCTCGAGATTGGCAATCATTCCCAGCATATTCTAAACCAGCTAACTTCCAATTCCGGTGTATGTTAGAACCATATTCCTATGCAATGACCAAACTCGCACCAAATCGGTAATATAATACTCACATTGCACATGGGGATGACTTATTTTGACTCTTTTAGCTTGCCTATAGTAATTTTTATATATTCTCACCAAAGAAAAAAAAAGCTTCTCCTTGGAAGAGATATTAAAAGCATGTTTGTACTTGAAACTCGAGAGAAGCATGTAATTTTGCCAAAAATTGGGTTATTGCTTTCGTTTTAATTATTTTACTAGCCACAAGCGTGAACCATATTGTGGTAGCAAATATAATATAGAATATATCTTTTAGCTTTTAAGATGTATTTTAGCTAATCTGAATCTGATACAATGTAAAATAATTGTAGCGGCAACTGACGCAATTGCATTTAAAAAACTTTTTTCTTTTTCTTCAAACGTTGGAACTCGGCAGATGTAATTTCCAGGTGTAAAAACTTATAACTCCTATACAATTCTTAGATGTGCACATTGTGCAGATGAAACGTAGTTATTTAATACAAATAGATGGAAAACTCATTCACGTAATTCGCTGTTTATTGGTTTTGAGTTTTTAACGTGGCCACTGCTTGACCTTTAATAAAAAGCCTGTGATTTGCACGACTCCAAAAAAAAATATGGCATCTTTTTGAAATTAAAACGTTGATCCTTTAATTGTACAGCCGCCCTAATCAGCCAACATCATAATTCTGTCTGTAGAAGAGAGAGACCATTATGGAGTATGGAGTGAATGGAAATCCAAACTGGCCAGTGTTATATATATATAATTAATTTGTTATATTTTAAAAAGATATCAACAATAGGGTCTTGAGGACCACCTCCTCATTATCAGATTGACTGGAGGATGCTCTTCACTTGCTAGAATACTCTTCACTTGCTTGTTGATGTGTGATTCTACTGGTTTATCTATCAACTTTCTCTCATCTTCCCCACTTACTCTACTTTATTGTGTTATTTTTTTTTTTGTATATTTCATTCTTTTGTTTTGCTTTTTTGCGGCTTATTTTTGTATTTAGGAAACTTTTTGTCTTCAAATTTTATTATGCATTCCAAATTTATCGTTTTTCTCTCTCTCTATTTCACACACTCACACACACACACACTCTCTCTCTCCCTC
This sequence comes from Nymphaea colorata, assembly GCF_008831285.2. NCBI lineage: Eukaryota > Viridiplantae > Streptophyta > Magnoliopsida > Nymphaeales > Nymphaeaceae > Nymphaea > Nymphaea colorata. Next base: position 24,355,035 of record NC_045142.1, on the reverse strand, counting down.
CCTCCCTCCCTCTCTCTTACACACACACACTCCCTCTCCCCTCCCCTATTTTCACGCTCAAACATATAAAACTGTGTTAAGAAATAGATCTTCTAACCTATAAAAACAAAATCTAGTCAAACGCCCTTTTTATATGTCATAGTTTTGGATTTTCAATATTAAAAAAAAAACTACCTTCGACCACTTTTTCAGAAGCTCAATATAAGTAGTTTTGCTTTTGGCATATATATTTTGATTGTATCAGCATGCTTTTGATCATTTTTTTTCCTTGCTTCCTTTGAAAACTTTTATCTGAAACTTGAATGATTTATATTTTATATATATAAGAAACAAAAACCAGACATCTTAATTTTGTGTTAAAAATGATTGCAAATAAAATAAAATTATTGTAAATAAAATGTGAACATCCTAATGTGTTGATAAACAGTAATTCGATGTCAATCATGTTTCAATTCAAGTAACTTTTGTAAAAGAAATTGACTTTTCTACTATCAAAATTTAGACGCTATATGAGACAATCAGTTTTTTATTATGAAAAAATATTATTAAAGTAAAAAATTACTAACTTAATACATGTCTCTAATAAAATCAGTCTTCATATCATAACCATAAGCTTAGATTGCATTAAAAAGGCATTTTAATAATGAATTTTAGTATGTCTAGCTTTTGTCTCTCAATTACCCATCTTTCTCTGTCTCTCTCCCCCTACATATATGAAAATTGGTATAAACCTAGGTTAGGGACAAAAACCAAATCATTTAAACATGATATGCTAATTTTTTTTTTCTTTTTTTGCAAACCGATATGATCTTAAGGATACATTGATTTGAAAACATACATTAAGTTTACCATTTTTTGGACTTTAACAATGTTTTTATAATAAGCAAAAATGAATGGCTTCCATAACATCAACATTTTGATTAAAAAAAATTAATATTTTTCATAAAAACAACTTGGTTGTTTCATATCAAAATAGTTTTTATTTATAAAATAATTTTTTAACAAAAAATTAAAGAGTTTGCTTTTTGTTTCTCACCTAATGATCTGGTTTCTATATATGTAGGATCGAATCAAAACCGATATAAAAATTAAAACTGATTCGATCCAGAAGGATCTTATCCTCCTCAAGACTTTGAATTATGGTGGGACCAGGCGCTCTGTGAGGGAGTAACGAGGTGCGGGACCCGCATCTGTTCCCCTTGGGTCGGATGGGGACGAAAGATCACGTGAAAGTGGAAGTCTGCACGGCAGCCGCGCTGGCTCTAGCGTTCTCATTTAAATATATAATGCAGGATTTATATTTTACACCTTTGCTTTTCTTCCGAAATTCTCTTTACCACTTCCTCAATCCCCACCGAAGTTGTAGATAAAGGCTGACTGATAATTGTTTTAATTAATTAAAATTCATAAAATGATAGATTTTTTTTTTCTAAGCAAAAAAAGTTACTGTTGTAATGATACATGATGTTCCAATGAGAAGGTGGTCGGTAGGGGTGAACAACGAGTAGAGCTCGACTCATAAATGAGTTTGAGCCGAGTCATTTGTTTAATGAGTCGAGCTCGAGTTCATGAGCCGACTCGTTCAAATAATCAAGTTGAGTTCGAGTTTACTTAACTCAAACTGTTAGAGTTCGACTTCGCTCGAAAATGATGCGTAGTGATTTTCTAAATATCGGACTCGTTTTTTTAATTAAAAACCCGATAGATTGACGTTAATTAATTATGTAAGTTTTTACAAAATCTTGTTCAAGTTTGTTGAGTCTTAATCGAGTCAAGCTTGATTTATAGCAAAGTAGTAGTCCATATTTCAGACGAGTTTTTCGAGCCTTAATTGAGTTGAGTCGAGCTCAAACTCAACACGTAACTACCGAATCGAGCTGCTCGAGCTTGAGCAATGTTAAATAATTAAACCTTGGTCTTCAATATCCTTGTTTCTGTTTCCATAGGAATTAAGATAAGGATAAGATTTGAGAAACTAAATTAGAACTTATTAAGTACAATCCCTTGATTTTCTCCAAGGATTTAATTAAGTTTGGGATCTCGTATCCGATGATAAGATGTGTGTGACCAAGTCCATAGATACTAGAAACTCTCTTATTTGCTTTTATATTAGATTTCAAATCCTTGTCTTCTGTCCCAACTCAGGTATTGGCACGAAATTCTCACTTCAACATCTAGAACGCTACTCTACTTTACTTTACTGATCATGAAAGTTTTGGGATTCCATATTGTCATTGAAGGGCGAAGCTAAAAAAAATTTATGAAAGGAACCGAAGTAAAGTTTTTTTTAAATTTTGAATATTTTTTAAAATTTTGGATAGAACCAAAATATCATTTTTAAAATTAAAAAAAAAGAAAGGATCTTTAAGGAAAAATGTCTTAGTCTTTTTAACTCCACATTCCTTTTCCGTTTCCACCATTCTTATTTATTATTAAATTCCTTGTTAAGGAGGAGAGAGAGTCTCTCCTCTCCATCTCAAAAAGAAGGGAATGACGTCCGTCTCTGCGCATCGGACGGCCATCGTCTGTTGCTCTCATGCATCGTCGGAGTCGACGTGTCACGTCCTTTTTATCGAGAGGGAGAGAGAAGGAGGGAGCCTGAATTAGAAAACTGTGAAAATCATAAAACAGAAGCGTCATCCGTGGGATAGTCAACCGGAATTAAGGAGGGAGGGAGGGAGACAGAGAGGGGGGAGGAGAGAGAGAGATGGCGCACGAGGATCTGCCGGTGCCAATCTTCACGACGTTGGAGCCGGTTTACGGCGAGGGATCGCTCTTGGACGAGGCGTCGGTGAGGTTCGACAGGCTGAAGTCGAAGTTCTCGGAGCTGTACGGCTGCCAGCCTGACGTCTTCGCCAGAGCACCAGGTACCACGCCAACATCATCATTATCAATTTATCATAACTGTTGTTATCATTGTCGTTGTCATCGTCGTCATCTTCATTTTTATCTTTTCCTGTTGAGAATTCGGTCGATTTGTGTTTGTGTGTGTGTGTTTTTTTTGTTTTGAGACTGAAGGTTTGTTGTTTGATCGATTTGCTGTTTGTCCTAGCCCATTTCTTGCTTCTCCTAGGCGAGTGTACGTCCTTGTTTTGTTGTCGTCGAAGATTATTGTTTTTTTTCGAAGTTTCGGAGTTTTACATTACATAAAATTTTCTTTTCTGGACGCTCTGCTTCTCTCTACTCATCTTATTATTCTCGTACTGTACCTAATTTACAAGGTATTTTTTTTTTAATTTCCCTTTTTGAAGCGGAGATGTTTTATTTCCGTTTCTTCTTTGACTTTTTAAGATTTGAATATTGCTTTCTCCTCCCAGGTTTCTTTCTTCTTTAGCTGAATGCTCATTTTATTTGTTTCGCGGCATCTTTTCTGTTTGTTTTTCTTTCATCTTCTTTTTAGTATATGAACCTATGCTTTTAAGTTTTTTTTTTTTTTAAATGACAGGAGTATTCTTTTTTTTTTTTTTCCTTTTGTGTTTTTTTCCCTTCTTACGCGTTTAATTTTGGCATATTTGGGTTCTTGTAATTGTTTTGTTGCTTATTTGTGCCACTGTTGAGTCGTCTTTTTGCTTATTTCTGTGTTAGATTTGCATACTTCCTCTGAACTTATTGACCATTACTGGTTCCGTTCTTCAGGGTTTTTGGCTGATCCCCCATTTGTGTTTATATACTAGGAGTTCCTACTAGAATTTAGGCTTGTTTCAGTTATTATTTTCTAATTGCAGTGTCTTTTCAAATTGAGTGATAACCTATATGCTTCTTTTGAACGGGCGTGTTTGTTATTTATAATGAAAAACTTTGTCATTATTGGTTAATATCTATTTTTCCTCTGAGAACAAGTCCTGCATATCATTTCGTATATATCAAAATGGTTGCTCGGTTGCTGGATATTTGTCCATCTTCCTTTTTTGTTTCTCCAGTTCCACTTCTGCTGTTGGTGGAATCTCGCGTTCCTGCTTTCTTACCTCGTGTCCTCTTCACAGGTCGAGTTAATTTGATTGGCGAGCATATTGATTATGAAGGTTATTCAGTCCTGCCGATGGCCATAAGACAAGATACTATAATTGCTATCCATAAGCATGAAGCCGGTCAAACAACAAAGGTTCTTCGTATATCAAACGTAAATCCTAAATATGATACGTGCACGTATCCTGCTGATCCTGACCAGGTAAGATTATCACTTTTCAAATTAGTCTTGTCAACTTAAGATTGGGAAATTATTTGTGATTATAAAACGGAATATGTTGCTAAGCACAGAATAACATAAGTCACCAGAAAAGCAATTCAGTCTTATAACATCTATGTTTTTGCTTAGTGATGCATGGGTAAAGAGCTGGTGATGAGCTAGGAAATGTTGTTGAATGTAGATTTGGTGGGTTCAAACTTCAAAGAACAGGAACAAGTGAGCTGGTCCTGCACTGGAAAAGGCATTAAAATTTTTTCATTTGGTCAATTCTGCTTTTGGGAAGTTCATCATTTTTTTTAAGAGAAGAAGAAAAGAGCAACATGGGACTGTTAGGCTATCTTTTGCTATTGCTGTCAATGGCAAGTTGCTGGACTAAAGTAAAAAACTGAACACAATGACAAAGTCCCTGATATCTTTCTTAATGTTTGATCAATCTTGGGAGATCAAAATGCAGATGCCTCAGCAAATTGGTAGACAAGAAAGTCAATTTAAAGGTACTATGTGAAAGAAATGAAATAAAATAGTCACTGTTTTCTTCCAGTTCATGCATAAGGTCTTTAAGAACAGCATGTTCTATCGGAAGGAACAGAAAGTGTACCATAGTAAAATGTTCAATCCATGGGTGTTTCCCATTTTCTAATTGATGGGCAAGATTTTGCTGATTGAAGAAATGAAATAAGATAGTCAATGGTGGTTCCTCACTAAAATATTATTCACCTGTCACACTCTTTTATAGAATGTCTTCAATGGTTTTCACTATCACTTTTGATTGATAGATTTTTCTGATTCTTATGTTTGAGGGTAGCCTTTTCTGTCTTGTGGTTGCACCCTAGAAATAGAAAAGTTTCAGAACATTGTGAAGCTTATCTTTGATACGTAACACATGCAGACTTTTGTTCCTCATGTGCCTCCTGAAATGAATCTTTGAACAGCCCCATTGTTCTAAACTTGTGGGGACAGATGTATGCATATTTTGAGTTGGAAAAAATAAGTTGGGAAGTTTGAAATGATGTGATCAGTAGCCTTTTCTGGTAGAGCTTGCAATTTATAGTCATGTTTTTTATTGGGATTTTTCTCAATCTAATTGATGCTTGAATTCCTGCAGGATATTGATCTGAAGAACCATAAATGGGGCCATTACTTCATCTGTGGGTGAGAAGCATTGTTTCTCTAGCTGAAGATTTTCCAATTTATTATTTAACTTAATTTTGTGGGCAACCTCTTTTGAAATTTATGTTGCGGATGGACCGTATCCTGTGATCTTGTTAATAAGAGTTGTAAAAAATGGCACAATAACTAATTTCAAAATCAGAATTTGGTCTTGTTGCACAGGGTTTATCTTTTTCCCTCTTTCAAATGCCAAGAGAAGCTGATGATTTTTTTATTATGTTGGTCTTTATTCTTTAACCTGGGGAAAAACATGTTTACATTCCTTCATCTGGTAGCCTGTCAGTGTAAAGCTGGGTGCTCATCCAATTGCCCAAAATTTGGAAGGTTATAAATTGCATTTGGTGCTTTCAGAAGGTTCTGAAATTACACTAGTATGACAGATTTACATGTTGGTAACTTGGTTATGAAGTGATTCAGGTTAGAGCAAAGCCCTCTTGTGAAGAGTGCTCATTCAGACAAAACTCTTTGGTCAGGGTCAGCATGAAAGGCATATAATTGCACTTTCCATCAAACTTGGTAAGGGTGAGCACTTTTCAAGATTTGTCTGACTTGAATCAGTGACCTTCAGTAACAAGAAGCAGCCTATCCGTGTCAAGCTGGGTGCTCATCCAATTGCCCAAAATTTGGAAGGTTATAAATTGCATTTGGTGCTTTCAGAAGGTTCTGAAATTACACTAGTATGACAGCTTTACATGTTGGTAACTTGGTCCTTGACCTTGGCGCTCGAGTAACCAAAAAAAAAGAAAAAGTTTGTGCATGTATTCTGTAGTTAAATATGTTGACTATTTGTCAAGATACCTTTTGTGATACGCATGAGAATGCACTCACAGATAAACATGGGGTTTGCTAGATAAAATTGTTGTGCCCTGTAAACCCCTAGGCGCCATTGGATTCGAGGAACTTAATGGTACTACAGAGTGGGCAGTGAGCACATTGCAAGATAACTTTATATATCACACAAATGATTGGTATGGTCCTTTCAAGACATGCAGTTCACTCCAAGTCACCTTTTCATAGTCATCCACAAGGATACACAAATAATGCTTATGCAAATGTAGTCAACTTGATTGGATTGCAGTTGCACATCTAACATGTTATCAGATATACTATGCATTACAATTGTCTCAGTGTCTGTGAAACCATACAGTTAATGATCATGTGATTCAGGGACTGTTTTGTTTGCAGATACAAGGGGTATTATGAATATGCTAAATCAAAAGGAATAGATGTTGGCGAACCTGTTGGCCTGGATATTCTTGTTGATGGAATTGTCCCTACAGGTGTTCTTTCTCTTTCGATACATCTCTTGTTGCATTTGTGGACTGACATATAGCTAATGTTTGATAAAGTCAAATATCCTAATTAAAAGATTTATTGTGTTTAGTACTTTTAATTGGTAGCTTTCGCTGTTGGTGACTTGCCTATATAGGGTCTGGGTTATCAAGCTCTGCAGCTTTCGTTTGTTCAGCAACAATCGCAATAATGGCAGTTTTTGATGTGAATTTTCCAAAGGTACAGCTATCTATATGCAACCAGTTAAAATTTCAGGTGGTAATTTCAAGTTTTGGTGCATATCAGGTCATTATAGATCGTGTCCAATCACTTTTATGTATGAATACTGACTATTCTCATAACTTTATCAGTTTGGGTAAGATTCAGGCTGCACTTGGCACAAGCTTAGATATTTCACATGCAGATTGGGCCTCTAACGTGACTTTTTTGTAGTTAATATCTGGACACAAACGCTAAAGAAATTATTTAATCCAACCATTTTCTTATTTAGAGCTATTTTCACTGGATCTGAGAATCTGATTTAAAGAAGGAAAGGCAACTACCCAAGGTCAGATTGATTGGTGTCCCTGCTCCTATTGAAGGCATGGCTAGCTATTAAGTTTTCAAATTGTAATTCTCCTTTAGGAGATCTGGGGTCTGTCTGAGCGACGGGAACAAAAAAATTCTGCAATGTTGTGTGTTTTGCTTTTTATATTCTATTGAATTTTGGCAGTCATCATGCTCCTTTATCTCCTTTTGACAATCAAGAAAAGTTGTCTGAAAGCGATTCAACAGTATCTCCTTTTGCCAACTTTTTTCCTGTGGTTATTATATTAACAGCCACAATTGTTTTTCTCTAAAACTACCTATATCAACTTATTGTTTAGTTTTCTGGAGATCACATGAATGATGACTGCCTTAACTACACTTTTTGATGATTGCTGTTTCAGAAAGAAATTGCCCAACTTACATGTGAATGCGAGCGTCATATTGGAACTCAGTCTGGTGGAATGGACCAAGTAAGCAACTTTCTATTTTGGCTTTTGTCTTCATTCTTTGATTTGGAAATTGGGCTTGCTGTTATTGTGAATTTTATCAATTTCATTTTACACCTTAGCTGAATCCTTAGTTCATTTACTAGTTGCAATGACTCATTTTTTTGCAGTAAATGAATATGAGCAGGGTTCATCATCTATATGTTTCAATAGACAGTCTGTGGTTGTGGATAATGTGATGGTTTGATTAATTAATTGACATTGTGCTCTTCCCAATTTTCAGGCAATCTCAGTCATGGCAAAAATTGGATTTGCTGAGCTCATTGATTTTAACCCAATACGTGCAACTGATGTACAACTACCTGAAGGTGGAACCTTTGTCATTGCTCATTCATTGGCTGAATCCCAGAAAGCTGTGACTGCAGCAACAAATTACAACAACAGAGTTGTTGAATGTCGTCTGGCAGCTGTAAGTACTGATTTCTTAGTCAAAATAAACCAAATACCATTCATTGTCATGCATCAGAATAGTTTTTGTCTGAAGCTTCTCTGCTAACACTGAAAGTGGACTAGTGATGGCAATCTGCAGTTTCGTAATTCATACCATGTTACGGCATTGCATTTGCCCTTATGGATAATATTTTCTTTTCTAACAATTTTACATGCCTTATTTGATATTGTGATCGTAGTTGTGTCCAAAAAAGGATCACCTTCTGGTCACTGTTCAGAACTGGTTTCCAACAACCACACCCACTTTTTTGTGATTTTTCATCTGATTAGTGATTCAAGTACCCTTGCCCTACGTTTCTCCTTATTCCAGTAAAAGGAGATATTCATCACCGTTTGTTGGGATCTTTCCCCTTATTGTGATGACGAGGAAAAAGCTATCTTAGGTCCCGTATATCTCTATATTCATGAGTTCCAAGTATTCTGTTTGTTGGTTTCTCAGAAGCAGTTAGATAAGTCATGCTATGAAGAGATTGTGCACAAGCACAGTCACTCTCTAATGTTTCCAGATTTGTGTGTGCCAAATTCGAGAACATTAACTGAATAAATTAGTGATCACTTTTTAGAGAGAAAAGATGTGTATTCAAGTTAAAGAAGTTCCTTTTTGTTTTTTTAAATTTCTGTGCTAATGCTAATGTCTTTTATCAATTGTTTTGTAGATTGTCCTAGGTATCAAGCTAGGTATGGTACCCAAAGAAGCTATCACAAAGGTGAAAACACTTTCTGATGTTGAGGGGCTATGTGTATCCTTTGCCAAAGAACGTGGCTCCTCAGACCTACTTCTTGCTATCAAGGTATGAATTTCATTTTCTTCTGATATTATTATACTCGATTGATGTTGACCAGTTCTGCTATTATTATACTAGATTGATACTGACCTGTATGGAACTTTTACTTTATTTATAAAATAAATATATGTACTCTAATGTCCACAAGTGGGAGAAATTAAATCCCCCCTTGAAAGTTTTTGCCAATAAATTGTATGTTGACAATTGTGTACCTTTACATGCTTTTATTGGGACAAATTTGTGGCTTCATGAGTAGAGAGTTCTGTATTTGCTGCTAAGACATTACACATACACACACGCACGTGCGTGTATACTTTTTTCCCTCCAGGAACTTCCATCTGGTCCCTCTCTCTCTCCAGTCTCATGTATATAGACTGGTGAATAAATAAGAAAATTCATCAATACAGAGTCGAAAAGCAGTTTAAGCCATTTGCAACCATGAAGCAATCTGTTAAACAAAAAAGTCTGAGTACAAGGGATGCTAAACTAATTTTTTTTATGTCTCAAAACCCAAAAAAAAAATGCTGCACTGTAAAGTGCACATATTTAACATTATTTACCATAATGAGGTAATGAACCTATGAAGATCGGCTTCACTTGATCATATCCAACTTATGTCAAATCTAAGCCCTATGCTCTCCCAAATGTAGATTGTAGACAGATTCAGGTAGGTGACGTTTTACTGAACTAACATGGATGGCTATTGGATTTGGCTAGTGTAGATGCACCTGAACAATTTCCTGGAAACCTCCTTAAACATTTATATTTTAGATTGTAAATTACTATTTTTACTGTGCTAGTTTGTTTTACATGCTCAGATGACCTTTGAGTTTGAGTTATATTTTCCATTTGTACTATAATTGAGTACTTCCTGTTGTTCAGGAATTTCTGCATGAGGAGCCTTACACTGCTGAAGCTATCGAGAAGATCACCGAGGAAAGCCTTACTACTATTTTTGCAAATTCTCCAACCTCCTTGGACGTTCTTAGGGCCGCAAAACATTTTAAGTTGTTTCAGGTATATTATAGTGGCAAACTTGCTTAGCTATTAATTGTTTAGCTCATCATTATTACATTTAAGCCTTCTGTACAGTATTTTCTGCACTTTATTATGTCATTATTTTCTTGGACTTCTGCATTTATGATACATATCATGTTTTACTTATGCCAAACATTGAATTTGAGTTTGTAGAAACAAGAAAGTTATTGCCAAGCCATGTGAAATTTACAAACTGGACAGGCATGTTCTAAGTTTTCTGCTATATTACTGCACGGTGGCCTAAAGCTGTATCAGCAAAAGCTGAAAAGAAACTGCCAAATAGCACTGCGTGGCCAGCTAAGGTGTTAGTGATTCAGATATCATGATATGTTGGCCGAATTGGAGATTAATATGGAGATTTATGAATTCAATTGTGGTTGTCTTGTTTACACCAAAATTTTGCATATTAACCAGCATGTCCTTCATTACCTTCAGTTATCTTGTATGGTTTGTTTATATGTGCATTAAGTGATCTCAATTAACCAATAAGAAAAATATGCTGCCTAAAAGGGTCGGTTTGAATTCCTTATGTGGGAACTTCTTGGCAAGTTAATGTGTGACATCATGTGCATACGTCACTTTCTCTAAATAATCCTTAAGATTGCGTTTGCTTCAGCAATTCCTAACATGCCTTCTTCACTTGATTTTTGTGCATGATCCTTTGTGGCCAGCTTTTGCCATGATGAATTGATGACAAATCTATGCTTCATTAGGCTATTGTGGTTGAGTTAGTTGAATTGCCACCTAATAAAGTGCAACCTACTTTTCTTGTATTTTATAAAATAGGGAAATGACATCAAAATTTTTGGTTTCTGGTGCATTAACTGCAAAATTACATTATAATGGAATTAAGTACCTGACTTTATTTGGTTCTGTTACAGAGGGCTTCACATGTATATTCTGAGGCTAAGCGTGTATACTTGTTTAAGGAAACTGTCTCATCGAAGCTCAGGTAATGTGATATAGATGCGAAGTTTCCCTTACTTCAGTGGACCTGACTGTTTGTGTGATTTCACAAGATTGCTCCATATATAGTTTCACATTTGCAAACATCAAGCTCGTTGATTGTAGAATCTGTGCAATAATGTTACACGAAGTAGATTTTTGTCACAATGAAGGTGCTGCCTTTCAGTGTTCATATTCATTCACGTAGACAATTATATAGTCTTGGAACATTGTGGCCGTCGTACTTGGGTGATAAGCTCACTGGCTTGACTAGCCCATGAATTTAGATAAACTGATAACTTTGGCCACCTACACACTGACCTGGAACATGCAAATAGTAATGTCAGGTCAACTACTGTCAACCAGTATCAGCATCTGTAGACCATATGTGTCGTGATCCTCCTGAAGAAAAAAGATAAAGAAAAGTTTGGTGTCCTGGTAGAAATCCATCATTTTGCATAACACTTGTTCGTGTTTTGTCATCTTATATGCCTAATGCATTTGGAGTGATAACTCTTATGCAGTGCTGAGGACATGTTAAAGCGTCTGGGAGAGCTTATGAACAAGAGCCATCACAGTTGCAGTGTTCTGTACGAGTGCAGGCATGATTCTCTCTTTCTCTCGCTCTCTCTCTGTGGCAGTAAACTTTGTTTCTTTTGGCTGTTCTGCTTACGTTCCTATTTATCTTTTATTGTAGTTGTCCTGAGTTGGAGGAACTAGTAAAAGTTTGCCTTGAAAAAGGAGCACTTGGAGCAAGGCTAACAGGAGCTGGATGGGGTGGTTGTGTGGTTGCTTTGGTAAAGGAAGCTGTAGTCCCTGAGTTCATTCTCAATTTGAAGGTGCATTCTCATTTTCATTTCACTTGAAGTACTGATTCCCACTAATTTTCAGCTTTGGATGTCTTGCCGCCGGTGCACCCTAGTTATCAGCATGAAGTTGATGGGTGTGGGTTTTAGGTTCAGATTCTTCAGAATCAACGATCTGTATACATTTTTTTCAGATTTTTCCTGATCCCATGGTACTTGGCAAGTCTAATGAGCATAACCAATAAAATTCACATTAAGAGAACCTTATGGGGACCTTCTTATGTAGTCATTTTCAAGAAAGAAATTTTCATTTTATGTGGGATCTTTGTTCCAAGAAAACTGAATCTGCTGTCAATATCATATGTATTGATAGATGATACTATAGGTGTTCATTGTGGAGAGAAACAGACTATTGTTCATATTGAATTGGACGGACAGAAATATCTCATTTGGATTTGATTATATAAAATTTTCTATTTGCATTTGGCTCCCTGCGGATCCATCAAACTGTGCTGGCTGAAAACGTAAGTTGCATGCAGTCATACTTCTGTAAGTGAAGAAATTATACAACAAAAAAACATCAGAAATTTTACACATTAAAATATGATCTTTATTTTCTAGTGCCTTTTTATTGCATTTAGATACTGATTGTTAGATTTTTTTTCTTTTTACTTCTCAGGAGGCATTCTATCAGTCGAGGATTGACAAGGGCATAATCGGCAACAACGACCTCGGTCAGTATGTGTTTGCTTCCAAGCCATCCAGCGGCGCTGCAATATTCAAGTTTTAATCTCCTCTTGCATTTTCATTGTTCCCACTTAACAGATGTGAACATTCTTGATGACTTGTTTGTCATTAAAATGAGTTATAAGAGCTCAATAAAATATCATTATTTGCTATGAGCACCTTATTGTGTTCAAGATACAGAAATTAGTGATCTAATAAGATTCTGATAACCATTGGATTGGTCAGGGAAAACCTGTACTGACTTTGATATTGACCGTATTCTGATGTTCCTGGTGGATTCGCCAAATCTGTAAGTTTGAACAGGATACCAGATAAATCTATTAATGTTTGACAGACCTAACTGTGGTACTAGAAAGAATAGAAGAGTGGAGCTACTTCTGAAGTCATGAGGGAAGAAGTTTCTAGATGGAATTCCGCTTGGATCATCAGCTCGGTCTGATCTTAGATGTTTCCACTGTGGGTGGTGCTGTTTACTGGACTATGCTCAAGATTCTTGCTTGGCTTTATAGTGTATTCAAACTGGAGCATGTTTTCCCTACTTCAAAAGTAGAAGTTTTTCTTTTCAGATTAAAATTTTAATCCTTTATTTCTGTTGGTTCTGAAAGAACATTTACAAAATATTAACTTTTTAGTTGTTTGGGGTTCTCAAAGCAAATCTATTCCGTCATCATAGAGCCCAAATGAGGTTCAAGGTTCTCTTCTAAGGATCTGAGCAAGAATACCTTCAAAGGCGTTTATTGAGAAGAATATTATGTTCTTAAAGCACACAATAGTAGAACACCACGTTATTGTTTTAGAAAACATGGTGTGATTTATGTAGATATTGTTCTTAAATTGCGCAATCAGATATTGGACAAAATTATATTGTATTTGTTGCATATGTTCTTGAAAGATGTGTTGTAGAAACATGTATTTTGGGAACACAATGTTTTTCTTATCAAACTCTTCTTTCAAGTGTTGTCTCTTGAGCATTGTTCTAAGGTCAACCCTGCTTGGGTTCCGATCATCGTGGCTTAGCATGACGACTGGAATTCTATCTTAAAAGGCATGTCTTGTCCTCTCCCTTCCAATGCACGTTTGATCAACCTAATGGATGGTGGAGATTGTAGATCTCTTTGACAATTTAATTTGGCAATTAATAAGGTGTTGTTGGAATTCTCTCCTTGAGTTATTAAGATGTAGAAATGGCGAAATAAGCCAAATTTGATGATGTATGGCATCGTAGACGAAGAACAGTAAGAGAATGCGAAACGAGAAGAAAAGCAAAGGAAGTTCATGAAGAGTACAAGACTTGGTGGCCGGTCCTGATTGAGACTTCAATTAACAAAGGATCTTTTGCAAGATGGTGGATCCCTTCTGAACCCTACTGCAATATTATCTCTGCAATATCATCTCTACCTTTTAGCCAAAGAAGATTCCTTTTCTTTTCTTTTTTTTTTTCTTTTTTTTGTCAGCGGAAGACTGCACTCAAGTCAAGAGACTTTGTTGTAAAAACTTGTACACTAATATTTCTACTTTCAGGGCTATATCTTGTTGGGTGTGTAGGAAAAATTTTTCATCATACCATTAAATGAGAAGGTCAAACACCCTTTCCCTTATGAAGGTATAAGTTTATTTTCGGTATTTTCGATAAAACGTTTTTGGTATGCTTTAACTTGCATATCAATATTCTTTTTTGCAGTACAAAAAATTAAAGTTTTACAAAACAAATACTGACTGTCGTTTGTTGCACCAAACTTCTCTCGCATAAGAAGTTTTGATGTCTGCAAAAATTGAACCAACGGCTGACACTAATGATGATCCGGTCATGTCCTCGCTACGTGGCTGGCTGAGCAGTTCATGATCTTCATTTGGCTGATCATTTTACCTTTGTGCAGGAGGACAACTTCTTGTTTAAAAAAAAAAAAAAAAGTCAAGGTACAATAAATTGGCATAAAATGGTAATCCTTTTTCCTTGGTAATGGAGATGGAGCATCATATGAAACTAGTATGGTGCTTGGAAGAAGATGAAGCGATCTTTCTTCTTTTTTTTTTTCGTTTCTCTTTCTGATTTTCCTTTGCATGTCATGAAGAAAGTTATAGCGGCTTTATTTTTCTTAGTTACATAACCATGATCAAAATATTACTATAATGGAAGCAACGATACACTTGCAGATCAAAGTAGGGGAATTATTAAGAGATCAAATAGGTTGCAATGTGACATATAAGCAAGGGCAGAGCCAGGAGAATCTTGCTAAGTGTCTCTAAGCATAAAATTTTAAAATTTTAAAGAGCGCCAATACGTAAATAAGAAAAATTACTTAGAAATATTAAATATAAAATTAAAAAGTTTTTATTGTTATCCACACATAACCCACACCTTCCTTCGCCCCAAGAAACGACCATTTTGCTAAAAAAAAATGCGAAAGTTAAATTATACATGCCGATCTTATTTTTTGGCTAGTGATATCAACTAATTTATGAGCAGTTGACTCCTTTCTCATGGAGTCCGAGTGTTCGTTCTCCAGACATTTTCTTGGCGTAGATTCCTCCTTTTATCTTTTTCTATTACTTACTTCCATGGGTCACAGTTTTATTGTGGACTCTCTCTCTCTCTTATCCCTGTGGTCTGTTGCTTCCATGGGCCACACATATTGGAAACCAGCTGAATCGTTAGCTGTTTGCTTCATCTCTCAATTCTATCTCTGGGTCATATCAACAAAAAAAAAATCTAGTTACACCACAAAAATATCTAATTTTACACACACACACACAATATATATATATATATATATATATATATATATATATATATATATATATATATATATATATATATATATATATATATATATATAAGAGGAAGAGAGGGAGAGAGAGAATTTAGCGTATACTGAAGTCGTCCCTTTAAAAGACATAGTCATCTTCAAATACCACTGTATTGAACCAGTATATATATATATACATATATATATATATATGAGAGGGAGAGAGGGAGAGAGAGAATTTAGCGTATATTGAAGTCGTCCCTTTAAAAGACATAGTCATCTTCAAATACCACTGCATTGAAGCAGTGGGTTTGTGGCTTTTTCTATGGGCAGAGGATAGCGGTACCCACCACCCAACAATGAGTCGTATCTTTCACACTCATAGCTGCTACAATCCATTGACATCTGGACAAGATTTGTATCAACTTTCGGATCATATATTTTTACACTCTCACATACGAGATTATGAGAGTCTTATGATGATCATATGTGGTGGTGGTCTGGAGATTAAGTTAAAAAAAATATAAGCTAAGCTCTATTTTTAAGAGAAAAAAATGCCCCTAAAAAATTGCAAGTAAATAATCTAATTTTCTCTAACGTGATGGACACAACTTGGTTTCGATTTTAGTTTCTATCATTGGATCTTCTTCAAATCGATAATTCATAAAATTCACAATTAATTTGGTGTATAGGGTTTGATGACTACCAGTTTTCCTGACACAATATATGAAGAAGGTGAAATCTTCCGGGCATCTGAATCTTCATCCATCATGCCTACTCAATAAAAAGCATCAGTTGAGAGTGATTATGCATCAGACAATGTGTTGCGAGAGACAAAAGCATTTCTCCATTTAAATCATATATATATATATATATATATATGTGTGTGTGTGTAAAATTAAATATTTTTGTAGTGTAACTAGATATTTTTTTTTATGATATGACCCAGAGATAGAATCATAGAACTGAGAGATGAAGCAAACAGCTAACGGTTCAGCTGGTTTCCAATATATATATATATATATATATATATATATATATATATATATATATAGAGAGTAAAATGAATTTAGAATTTATTAATTCTAAAATATCATTTTTAAAAAGAAAATATGATAAAAAAAAGTAGGTGAAAGAGGGGAAAAAAGGAAATGAGATGTGGAAAAACCAGCCTTATTTTGAAAGCAATTAATTGTATGTAAGTGA
Organism: Nymphaea colorata; assembly: GCF_008831285.2. Lineage (NCBI taxonomy): Eukaryota > Viridiplantae > Streptophyta > Magnoliopsida > Nymphaeales > Nymphaeaceae > Nymphaea > Nymphaea colorata. The sequence continues at coordinate 24,338,628 of NC_045142.1, read as the reverse complement.
CCTTGAGGGATTGTAGTGCACTTGGCGGAAGACAAACCACTTCAAAAGGGTCTGAGGTTCAAATCTCTTGGTTGCTGTCACAATCCACTGCATTCATCTTCTAAACCGTAATAAGTCCCAACGCAAGCTTTGTGAACAACGGGGTTGATGGGCACAAAGATGACGTAGTTGCCTCTTTTCGGAGAGGTAGATAGATGAACCATTCACTCTGAAAAAAAAAAAAAATTATGTGAGTGTGCGTGTTTGCACGTACAAACCACCCCCTTATCCGCTGGTCTAATCAACTCTTGCTTAAAAATAATATATATTTCTTACAATGCAGACTTTGACCATACTTTTTTGGTGTATAAAGTTCTATTGACGTTCAAGGGATACATTATTTTTATTTTGGTTTTCAGGTTTTAATACATTAAGGTACACAATGTTTCTTTATGAATAAAGTTGGGGTGCCTAACTTAAAGCAACTTCTTATTGGAAAACATTAACATAACATCCATGTCTCAAGCGTCGTTCCCCACCGATTCTTTTGTATAAAGCACTCAACAAACAGGAGAGAAGAGTAAGAACATAAAAATATTGAAATTTTGATCTTTGAATTGAATTTTCAGAGAAGACTCGGATCGTTCTACATCTGACTTATATTTTTGGTTTACATAATTTTATAAAAATCTGGTTTAACAATTTCAAAAATTTCATATACTATAATTTATATACCTGATTTGCACAATTCTTTTTCCGAGTTCTATAAATGCCAACATTTTACATTTATGAAAACCAAATATAGTGCCCTATGAACAAGAGGCAGGAGCACCAACATTATATCTATATATATATATATATATATATATATATATATATATATATATATATATATATATATATATATATATATATATATATATATATAATTAACGGCTATGTTAGGTTTCCTTGCAAAATTGAATTGAATGTGTAGCTCATAGTGGATATGTGTATTATTATTTTTTTTAACTTTAAAGAAGTTTGTGGATGCTTGTAAGTAAGCTTCTAGAATATTCCAATTCAATGAAGATGCAAGTTAAGACGAATTTAATGTCTTAAAGATGGTCGCCTTTTTTTTTTATTGTTTAAATAAAATAATTAGGATTTGGCAGCTTTTTGTTGGTTTATGCCAAGACATGGCAGATGTACAAACCATGGATTTTACTAAATCCGTAAAAAATTATTATCGTGTAAGGTAGTGCTTAATTTGATATATATGTTATCTTGTACTCTTCTGCTCTACAATTTTAGGTGGTTCTTATAAATATTAAAAAATCAACAACTTAATAATTCACCTTGTTTTGTTTATTGGCTCTTTAATTAAGTATGAGGACGATACTTCAAAGAAGCCGAAGCCTCTCTTTTTTTCTCTTGCCTCCAAGTGAAAGAGTAGATAGAAAACTCTATAATTTCTATGTACGCCGCTTGCTATATATATATATATATATATATATATATATATATATATATATATATATATATATATATATATATATATATATATATATATATATATTAAATTATGTCAGAGTTATCCCGAGCTGACTATCGGTCATCTGTTCGGTCGTAAAAGTATGTCTACCAAATAGATAAATAATAAATTTTATTTTGATTTTTTAAAGTAACTTTTACATGTGACAGCTGTTAGTCATCCTTTCTACTCTAAAATTATAAAGCTTTAAAAAAAACTTGAAATTAATCCAGCTATTTTGAAGGTCGTTTTCACTCCTTTACTCACTCTCTCTCTCTCTCTCTCTCTCTCTCTCTATATATATATATATATATATATATATATATATATATATAGAGAGAGAGAGAGAGAGAGAGAGGAGAAACTGTTTGTGTACATGTTTGAAAGTAGATGTAATGGATTTTGCTATAAAAAATCGTCCAAATTTTAAAGAGAGAAAGAGAGAGAATCTTCTTCTATTCCAATTCAAAGCCACAAATTCTCTCTCTCTCTATATATATATATATATATATATATATATATATATATAGAGAGAGAGAGAGAGAGTTTTATTTTTTGTTTTTCAAAACCAAAACGTTTGTTAGGCAGACTTCAAATTGATAAAATGGAAAAGGGCATTCCATGTGAAGTCATGAGAAAAGTATGCATCTTTTTATAGTCCCGACAAAAGAGAAAAAAACCTTTAGACGGGATAGCGTTACGGTGGGGGAAACGCCGCCAAGAAAATCTCAATAACGGCAAAACCCTGTTTCATAAAGCCCACCTTCAATCAGCTTTTGTTTTCCCAATACCGCTCCTTTTCTTTTTTCAATTTCAATGAATTTTCCCAAGTGTGGGCTCGTGTGGGCACTTGCCCACGTCCATCTATTAAAACCCATTTGGGTAAAAATCTTAACCTTTCAGTTATGAAAATTTTGACCCCTTAAATGCTTTTAAAAAATCTTTTGAAAGTTATGCCTACAAATTGTAGCTACATGTTTTAGACCATGTTTTTAGATAATATATGTAGCTCATGTCTTTGGTATTTGACTAATATATATATATATATATATATATATATATATATATATATATATTAAATAAAGTACCAACTAGTTTATTTTCGTTGAACAATAAAAAGAGTTTTCCCCAGATAATTTTTCTTCTTAAAAAAAAAAACAAGAACAAAGGAAATGCTGTGGGCATGATGTTCAACAAATAAGAATGAAATTTTTTACGTTTTAAAAATTTAACCAGTTTACAACACTTAGTGGATTTACATCAAATTCCCGCTCAAGCTTAAGGTTAGAATTAAAATATTGTCATTGTGTGTCGACCACTGCCCACACCACCCTATCAAAAATTTCATTACAATGTTCACGACTTGAAAATTATATACGGTGCCCATACTAAATTTGTGTCGTCAACTTAAGTGCCTCTCAACCAAAAAAAAAAGTTGTTGACTCAGCCATTACTTGTAAAATTTAAAAAGAAAACGAAAAAAATAATAATATAAAGGGTGTTTCTTAAGAACATTAAGTTTTTTAAACATATGTTTTTAGAATATCATATTCTCATCTTATAAAAAAGAGTGATTACATCTAGCATTTGATCAATTAATTGACCAACGACATTCATAACATGTTCTTCGGAATAAAAATATGATGTTCTTGAATATGATATTCTAAAAACATGTGTTTCAATGACATAAATATCTTCTTCATTGTCTTTTTAAATTACTAAATAAATTAAAGCAAAGAAACAAAAAAAGTTGCAGACAAGTAAAAAAAAAAAAACGAATAAGTGGATTTGTCGACTGCCGTATGCATGTGACGTAAAACTTTTAGCGAAGACGGTTGCATTGTAAATTTAAACTCCTATTTTTTGTTTTTCTTTTTCTCTTTAGTCATTGGACGATGGCCACCCATTAGCTCTTTAATTTGCCAATTTTTTCTTTCTGTTGTCTGGCAAACACTAAAGAGAAAAAGTGAAAGAAAAAAATAGAAAAATATTAAAGAAAGGGGAGAGAGAGTTGATTTTGATTCTTCCTTATCCAGTTTTCCCGTTCTGCACTCGTCTTCTTCCTCCGTAAATTAATTTTTTCTACTTTTCTCTTTTCTTTTATCTTCTTTATTTTTTGACCTTTTCTGACAGATGTCGTATTTACCAGATATCCTTCGACGCTTAGGAAACGGCGGATTCTGACGATTCGCCTCTCTCTCTCTTTCTCTCTCTTGGCCCGGGTTTGCCTATTCGTCGAGGTACATTGTTCTCCTTGTCACCTCCTCCTCCTCCTCTCTGTCGATCTTCTGCAAATTGTGGGTGCTCCATTTCTTCCTCCTTTTGTGAGTCTTTTACCTTGTTGGGTTTCTTTGAATGTCTTCAGATGAGCTTTTCTTCAAGGGATTGGATATTGCATTTTGGTGTTTTATGCGTTTCTTTTTCCTTGTTCTTTCGGGTGCATTCCCGCTGATGATTTTTGGGTTTCTCTTGGTTGTTCAGAGTTAGTAATCTAAGGGTTTTAGGTTATAGAGGGGAAGGGCGATTCGTGTTTCTCGAGGCGCATTTGGTGTCCGCGAATGTTCTTGTCTTGTTCTGGTGGTAAATGCATTCTGTTTTTTTTTTTTCGGTGTCCTGGCGTAGGATTAGGTTGGGGCAATAGAGTCTCCTAGTTGGATTTTTTAATCACTGTTTTTGGATATCATATATACTTTTCTTTTGTTGGTTGATTCTGATTGGAGGTCGTCGTTGGAGGGTTTCCTTTATTAATTGGCATTTCTGCGATCATCGGGTGAAATATTTTCTCGGCCAGATTCAATCAATTTCTGCTAGTTGTTCAAGTGATGCGGAAGAGAAATTTTGGAAGAGAAATTTTCTCACGATGATCGAAGTTTCTTTCTTTCTCTCGTTGAAAGGGTTGTTTTCTTATCTTCTTGTGTCCTTCTCTTGAAACGACAAAAGGCAAATTATCGTGTAACTTGCAATCTCTAGCTGCATTGGGCGGTGGAAATGGGTGACATTGCTTGAGTGCAATTTTATGGATTCATTCCTTCTTTCTCTTGTTGGTTTTTATGCGAACTACGGAATAAAATTTCCCATTCAAATTTTTGCTTTAGTTTTTTGTTTTCTTGAATGACATAGATTGAGATAAAATGGCATAGCTGGAATGTCAGGCGTTAGCATCACAACCAGGGGTGTCAGGTTTGAACCCCATTGGGTTGTCCTCCAGCTTCTCTATCATAAAAGAAGAGGATATTAATATTATCATTTAGTTCGCCTGTTATGTGTTTTCTCTGTGTTGTCTTCCTTGGTTGTTGATTAAGATTTTATGTTTTAATTGTAGGATGTGAACAGTCAAAGAATGGTGTAGGCTGAAGATGCCAGCTTGGAATTTGGGGATCGAGTGCTGAATTACTTGGTTATTGGTGGCGGTTTTTATACATTGAAGTTTTTCACAGTTTGATGCTTATGTGAAATTGGGAAGGGAAAAGAGAGCATAGACACTTATGCTATGTCTGGAGGCATATATTTTTTTAACAAAGGTTGAGATTCCTTTATACTGGCGCTTCCAGAGAACATGAAATTGCAGATCCTACCTATCGTTGTGACCTCCTGACTGTTTCGTATTATATGTAATACCGAGTGTGGAAGGATCGTTAAGGAAGGTAGGTTCTTAGGTTGTTGGGACTCTGGATTGTTTGAGATGATCCTACTGGTGGTTCCTTCAGTCTGTATCATCTTTTCATGTCCGTGATTTCTCTTCTTCAGAAAATTTCTTGCATGAATTTTGATGCCAAACACTGAAAACTTCACGCTCAGAAAAGTGGAAAGTGGTTGTATTGGAAATTGTCGGTACATCGTGTATGTGATGAATGTTGTGGCCTTTTTCTGCTAAACCAAAGGGACAACTATGGATCAGACTGGTAAAACAGAAAGGGAGTGTATCCTGGACTTGGAGAGCGGTAGAATAAACTGCACCGAAGAAGATTCAAAAGTTACTACTTCTGGCACTGAACAGTCAAGGCGATCGCCTGTAATAGGTAGGAGCAACTTTGTTATGTTGGATGGACCTATCAGAGGGGTGGATGGTCAAAATTTATCCAATAATGCAACCTATAATTCAGATGTTTATCAAGAAGACCCAGAATTATCAGCAATGAGAAAGTTAATGGAAGACAAGGCGAGTCTCAGAGAAAAAAGACTTGACGGTGAAAAACCCAGGAAACTAGGCTGTAAAAAGCCACCTAAACCCCCCCGCCCTCCTAAAGCACCGTCATTGGATGCTGCAGATATGAAGTTAGTCGAGCGGATTTCAGAGATTGCAATGCTGAAGCGAGCAAGGGTTGAGAGGATGAAAGCTTTGAAGAAGATGAAAGCTAACAAGGCATCATCATCTTCAAGTGGTAGCCTCTGTGCCATGATCATCACAATTCTCTTTTGCCTGGTTATAATTCTGCAAGGTAGACACTATGTTCTTATTATTGTTTTCTGGGAGATGGTCATTACGTCTACCTGTCTCTCATATCGTGTGATTTATGATTTTCTAAATAATGATGTTGATTAAAAGCAAATATATGTAAGTTAGAGGGGCACTTCTGGTACATTTTTATTTTAATCACGTGTCTGTTAAGATGCTTCCGAGTGAAACCATTTCTGGAGATATACATAATTCTACAACTTTCGCTTGCTTTACTATTTCTGGTTGACATCCTCTTCATTGGCTAACGTTAGTTTCGGCAAGAACATGTCATGGTTTGTCATTCTGATTTGAAACGGTTCCATTGTCAAGTATATCGCTGAATGCATATGATGGGTCCTTCAATATACAGAATCCTTCCTTGATGTCCTTTATTCTATCTTACAAACCAAATCCTTGTCTCAATCTGCTTTGCATCAACAGTTGTAGGCATTTAGTACCTCATGCAACTATAGTTTCTGCTTCCATCTTTCTCGCTCAACCCCTCCTTTATTGACAGTTTCAGGCTTTTCTTTTCAATCATCATAATTCATAACCATTTTGCTTTCTTCAAATCTCACGGCTATTTAGTATGCCTCTGATCAGGTACGTGCCTATTGAAAATCATCTACAGCAATTAAAAATTAGAACACCTTATGGTAACAAAAGCTATAAGACAAGGCATCCTTCTCAAAAAAACTTTGTCCAATGCATAAGAGAAATTTGCCAACAATTTTATGTAGCAATTTATACACTTTCTTATGTTAAACAACCATAAAAGACAAAATTATTGGTTTTATCTTCAACAGAATCTGTCATAAGTGAGAGAAGGACCAGACCAGTTTATGTTAGACAATGTTGCATTATATATGTGTTGTTTGATATTTGGATTTCTTGTGCCTTAAGGATGAGGAAAATTTATACTTGGGATTGCCCATGCCTTGAGACGACCACGTAGGAAAAGATACTATGTAGTTAGAGGAGATTGTCTTAAGAATATCTTCCCCTTCACGTACCTTGCAACTCCAATTGTTCATCAAGATCTTGTATTGTTGCACCTGACTTTTTCGTTTTTCTCCTTTTGAATGTCAACCTTGTAGGTGTCTTCTCTCACAGCAACTCTAGCATGAAATTTCAAGGTTCGCCAATTCCTGCCATGGCAAGAAGGCCGGGCTTTATCTCAATACAGTTCAACGTCAACAACTCTGTAGACAGCAGCTCTGCTTCTGCTTTTGCATCTGCTTCTCCTAGGTAGGTTCTGATAATGAGTGCGCACCTATTCCAATGTGTTTCTTCCCTGCTACAATGTATTTCTTGTTGTTTGTGAACTCCTAGAGTTCCACCCACATTCTATATGGAGAAGCGCCTTGAATCATGGTACTCTTAGTGTGCAAAGCCTAGCAGTTTGTTGGCAGCATTCAGTTATGTCTGGTACTCTTATTTTCTGTAGAATTGGGTTTCTACATGCTTAAAATTCATTCTGTAGTGGCAAGATTTTAATTTTCTTCTCTGTGGAATGTGTACCCCACAGATAACTTTGCTTCAACTAAAATAATGCAGAAAATAAAAAGTTGAAATGACATTTCAAAATTGTAGTCCTTCAAAGAACCTGCAGAGAATAGCTTGAGTGATCACAATTAGTGTTTTAGGAAGTTATTCAATAAGACCTCTTACTGGGATCTTGTTGATGACATTGCTTGCTGTTGACTGTCGTTATGGTCCTGTGAATCTGATCCTAGTTTCTTGTATTGTAGCTTTATAGAGCAGACCTCAGGAGCAAGTATGGATGACAGGAGCTGACAGAACAATGAAGCATGGCCACTGCTTACAATGGAGGGTGTAATTCTATTTCGAGTATCAATCCAAGCTTGGCTTGTTTTGATTGAGAGGGAATCCCAACCTTTCTGATGACGACAAGTCTGTGATTGTGCATATGTAAATATGGTTGTTTTTCTTCAGGAAATACTAAAACTGCTGTGTACTGAGGAATAGGAAATATTTCGGGAAGTTTCTTTCATGGATCTTGCTGCCAATGGCTCACAGAGTGTGGCACCGTTGTTTGATTTCAGCGGAAAAATATTATTTGGGTGTCATGGAAAACTTTCCTATCAGGCTCATTTTGAACCCAATGATGATCATCGAGTGATTTATTATCTTTGGAGGTTATGGTCACTTGATGCAAAATACAACAGCAAGCAAACCAGTTTGAGAGTGCTTCAGAATTGATGGCCCAGCCTTCTCAAGTTTGTGGAGGGTGAAACAAGTGTCCACTGCTAAAGAATTACGGTCACTTGATGCAAAATACAACAAACCAGTTTGACGGTGGTCATAATTCCTGTCCCAACCTCCTCAAGTTTGTGGAGGTTTGAAGAAGTGTTCGTTGCAAATCTCCTTTACCAGGTGTTCAAGTCTTTGTTCTCAGTCAAACATTGTGGATGACAGTATGCAACCAAGATAATCCAAAGTATTCATGTCTGACCAGACGATGTGCGCTCCGCGTGGTTCTCGATTCCAATTCTCTTTTTCTTTTCAGGTCCTACTGGTTTATATTGAAGACGTGCAATTTAGTAAAGCCACCTTAATGGTGCTAATGTTTATCATAACTATGTTCTTTGAATATTTTAACTTTTCCTCGTTGAAAATGTCGATAAGCTATGACGTAGGGGGATTAGGTTTGATCCGGCTCATTTTGGTCTCCACGCATGAGCAGTGAGCAAATTGTAGAATCTGGGAAACCATATTTTGGACGAAACCAACAATCTTCACCATTCATCTTCATCACAAGTGGGTATCATCAATTCATCATCCGCACCATCTATCGTCGGGCGTGCTTTATTACTGTGGAAATGGGTGAATAACATCAATTATCTGTCAAAATTTAAGATGTGAAAATTTGATTTAATCGAACCAAGTTATTTTCTCTGAAAAGGGTTGATAAAGCCTTGGCTACTCTATTTTCTTTCGAGTTTTCTTCACAGATTTCGTCTCCCCCTCCAAAGCTGCTCTCTCTCTCTCTCTCTCTCTCTCTCAATCGAACCACCTCGAGGTCAAACAATCGACCTAACTAAATCTTGTAGGTGGCTGATCTAAGCAATTGCACATGAATCTCAGGGTTAGTTTACTGGTCGGTTGCTGGAGATTTGCCTGAAATTTGGTGGACAATATGCACAAGGTAGATTGCTAATTGTTGCTGCAGCCTAACCGAATCTTATACCGGAATCACCAATTGACGCTGCTGCCATGGCTCCACAGAGACCAAATGATCAAGAATCGTTACTGCTCGATATCTCGCTTTCCACCGGAATGTCGGAAGAAATGATCAGGAATCCGAAATACTTGTCCCGAAGGTAAAGTTCACATCGAAGCAAAGAAAGAATAATGTTGTATAGTGACAACACTCACAGACAGCAACCAAAGGTAATTCTACCTTTCCCCCTTAGCTTCAAAAACTAGGTGACAGTAATGTGTCAAAGAAAAGAGAAGACCCAAGGTAAAAGTACCATGACAGCTGGTGAGACTTTTGCCAAGCAAGTAAAGCAGAGATCAATTTCAAGGTTCACCAGCTGAAGACAAAGCAGTTCCAATCTCTATGTGGAATCATCTCTCCTATTTTTGAAGGAACAAGAACAGGAAAAAGTGCATTTAAGGCAACATGAGAAACCAGACTTGCAACCACAATTAACAGTGAGTAGCAACCGATTCAGAAGCTCATCCATTCAGCTAGCTTCTAGACGAGGACACAAAAGGATGATTTACTTGGAACTGTCAGCTCTCGGTCTCCATAGTCCTAACCTGTACTTGTGCGTGAACTTCAGAATCAACTTTCTCTGTAAGGTTTAATATCACAATTTTGTCAAAACAGCAAACTAGTACCTTATTTCAAATGAAGTAAAATCTTTTCAGAAACTTTAAAAAAAATTATAACATCTGGAGGGAATTATTGGAAAGTTTGAATCAATTCATTCTATCTGAGCTGTTAGAAGTGAGAAAAAAATGTAGCTGTTTTTTTTTTCTTACATATTGCCATTCAAATGAATATAAGCACAGAACACGTTGAAACACCAATAGCAACTGAAGCCTTAGCCTCCAATCTTCAGTTGATCCTATCATTCACGAAAGAGAATAGGAAGACTACTATAGTATGATAAAGTTCTCAATCTTACAGATATCATCTTAGTAGATCAGTACCACTTAACATAGACCTTTTTCCCGTTTAATTGAAGCAGTGTCGTAAGTATTATATTATCGTAGAATTCACGTTCAAAATTTAGAGTGTACAATCTATATATTATACCAAAAAAACAATTTGTGATGACTAATTGAATGGCATAAGTATACAATGTATGGTTCAGTTCATGGTTCACGCAGACAAGGTCCACACTTAGTAGAAAGTATGGCTTCATTTGAATATGGGAACCCTGAGTTCCTTTAATGCCAAAATTTCTGCAGGTGTATGCTCTATCAAATAGCAGACAACAAGAACACAATTCCTGGCATTCCACCTCTGACCAAGGAACCCCTGGAACAGAACACCATTCTTGGAACCGGTGTTCTGTCCAGCAAACAAACAGGTCATCACTTAAACATTCCAACTTTTTAAGTTTTTTTTTTCCCTCTTTCAATTTGACCTTTAAGACTGCTGTAGACTGTAGTAACTGAAACATTTTGGCTTCATTCAACTTTCAAGAGGTTAAATTTCATTAAACTAAATCCACATCTGCAATATAAGACAAGTGAAAATTATGAGCTAAGAGGCTCTATCTTAAACCTTCTCAGCAAGTTTCAAGAAAACATTCCCCTTTCTTCAAAAAACTGTGCTCCACAAGGCTCAACTTAGATTTCCGCATATGATAAGAATAAGGTTGGGTGCCTAGTGCAAGTAATTGTAAGTAGAAGATGCACTGAAGAACATCTCAATTAAAACCCCCTTCTTTCATAGGCCTAAAACCTCCTTTTTAGAAATTACTCATTAGAAAGGACTCATTAGCTCCAAGAAATCCAAAGAATTGCCAAAAAATGTAAAATGTCAACCATTTAACTTGAAGAAAAGTTAGAGAGTGAAAACAAAAGGCAAAGGGCTTGGAGAATGAAATGGAGTTGAATCATGGGGATAAAAGTCTTCTTACTCACAAACTTGATGAAATTGATGGGAGTGGCACAGATCGTGTCAACCACCATTATCAATAAGAAATTTGGATGTAAAAGAGCAAAGGGATGCATCTTGCTATCAGAAGGACAACAAACATCCTGCTCCCTAAGAAAAACGACAGGAACTATACACAAAAGAGATGGTCTACTAGACGTTAGATAACGAAGGAGAAGGCTTACCAAACCTGGCCAGTAAGCTAATTTCGTCCCATTAGAATGATATGAGGTACTCAACTAGCTGCTTTTTTTTTCTATTTTATGTCTTCAAGATTTGTGGTTAACTAGGCAGGTTTAGCAGTTGGGTGACTTTATATGTCACTGTGTGCAGAAAATTTGTGTTCATGCCTGGAACAAATTTTGCATTAACATAGTAGCCCCTTGGAGATAATGGTCTCTCATTGAGCAAACCTTCCACATAAAAATCTTGTTCTATAAAAAATAAGGCAACTATTAAGAAAAATAGTTTCTTTAAAGATAAGAGGACATACAAGTTAAATAAAAAAGAAAACCTTGACCCTGCAAAGCTAGGCCACAAAAATCATCAGCCATAAATAAGAAGACAGACATTTGACAAGGTACCTAAGTCATCAACAATACCATGATGGTAATACCTACATAATACTCTAATCTAAGAGGAATCAAAGATTGTCAATTGTGTTAGTTTTGAGTTGGCACATTCACTCAACTTTATGTCATTCTGAGTTCAAGCTTCTAGAAGCATAAGAAGCATGAACCAGTTAGAAGAGGAATAGCTAGCATAAGATCATCGTAAAGCTTATTACCCAAAAAAAGAAGAAAAGGCTCTGGCCCAAACATTCCACATCAGTGTTTGATGAATATGTAGCACATTGTAACAAGTGCATCAGGCATTAAAGGAGGCAAAAATTCCTACCACATTAACCTTGCAGGCAAGACATATAATAACAAAAGACTCACAGAAAGAAAACAGACATTCAAATGCTTGATCAATTTCCACTAACAACCAACAATGAAACAATTTAGCTTCGCTAACAGGAGCCACTTCACGAGTGAGAGGAGTTAAAAGGAAGAGCAGAACTACTAATACAGCAAAATTAACTTATCCAAGTTCAAAAGAAAAGAAGACCAAGCTACTCAACAAGAGGCTTCAGAGGTACGATAACTATTGATTGACGGTTTTTCTAGTTACTGATGTTAGGTTTGCCATAACGTTGTATAAAGTTGCTTCACCGAATATGAACAAGATGATCAATTATCTCCACCTTGTGTCCGCAAACATATTGAGGTAATCGTGGATCAATTGAGTGTTCTATGCACTTTTTCTTAAACCTACTAGGTGTATCAGCTACTGTCCCAACAGAGACAGGAATACCACAGAATCGAAACAAGGGGATGAAAAGGCTAAAGAGTAAATCATATAATTAGACTGCATCTTAAAGAAGAGAAAATAAGAAGGAATTTTCACGTACATGTTTGCAAGGGATACCAAGCTTCTTCAGCTTCAGGGTCCTAGTCACTAGAAGCTTCTGGAAGTCCCCAATTTCTGCCTCGATCTTGGGTATGTGAGTCTCCACCCCTTTCCCCACACCATTCAAGAACTCCGGAATCCCAACCTTCACTGAAATATACACGACCGGAAAATCCACTCAAACCGACAACACCAATCAAAATATCAAGCACTATCATCTCCACCACACCTTAATAACAGTTAAGGCAAAAACACTCAAATTAACAATGCCAACAAGAAAACCAAACGCTATCATACCAAACATTGCTTAACAATCGTTTAGGCCAAAAAACCACTCAAGTCAAACACCCACCGGAAAACCAGACACCAAAATGCGCAATACGTCTTAAAAATGATTTAAGCGAAAAGGCCAGTAAATCAATCGCACTCCCCGCAAAATATTGAACACCAATATCGCCAATAACCATTAAAAAATTACAAGGAACACAACCAACAAAGGCAAACAAGTTTTTTATAGAGATTCAAAACTGGAGAAAAGGGGAATGCCACATACCTACGTATTGATTGGAAGTGGAGAAACATCTCGAGAATCCACTGATGAAATATGATGAAAGTGCTCCTCCTCTGCAAGGGATAAGGCGATTTAGGATAGAAGAAGCCGTCGCCATGACTCCTCCTTCAGGATTCACCGACCATTACTCCCGACGCCCTTTCTGTTATCGAAGGCTCCCTGGCTCACTCTTCCAGTACGCCGGCAGGAGCCCTTTCTTCTGGGGTCATAGATCATAGAGCATTGTTTCGATGCGAACGGGTCGGGTTATAAGTTGATACCAAACCGCATCGAATTCGATAAAATTCAGATTTGGTTATAAAAAAGCGGTTCATTTAATATTCGGGAATAACTTGTAGGGCCTCCCCTTTAATTGTTCATATACTAGGCTGAGCATGGCTTGGGAAATTTTCGTATCAAGTTTAAACTAATTTTTTTATAAGTTTTTGAATATAAAAAGATCTTTTACATGAACAACAAAACCACGTTTAAGTATTTCTTTCATCTAACCCAAAGCTCAAGCTTCTTTTTGTTATTTCCTTCATAAACTTGAGCGTCCTTTTGTAAATTTTCAATATAAAAACCTCAAAAAGCTTTACCTTAGTGGATTTCGAAAGCACAAGTGGAGTGCCTTTTCTCATGTGAAATTTGATACAATCTGGTAGCTGCTAAATGGACCTAGGTGCAGACCCGCTTTTGCCATTCTTTATTGTATTAGATCCGGTTCCAACTTAAGCCTCTCTTTTGGATCTGACTCCCTAGTTGGAGAGCTCCCTCATTCAGCATAGAGATCCTAAGTATTTGTTCAGAAATGGATCATATTTAGATTTGATATAGTCATTATACATCCAACTAGGAGTCCTTAATATCTCCCAGAGCAAATCAAGATTCCCATCTACAGGGGATTAAATTTGGAATCCACTAAAGATCGGACCCAATTACATATAACTGGTAGGTCTCACACTAATCAGATCTGAATTTAATTTTAGAAAACAGAGTCCGAATCAGAATCTGATTACATAGAACCCAACTAAGCCGAATTTCATGAAGGCAAGATTGAAGCATGATTAATCTTCTGAATGGTTTATACTCCTACCCATCTCCATAGTCTTCCACTGCAGCCCACTGAAGCTTTCTCCTTCACCATCTTCTAAGTGGATCATCATCTTCATCTCCATCTTCCCAACAGCTTCATCCCGATCGAGAAGGAGACGTACGCGTCGATGCAAGCATACTCAATCTGCTCATCACTGAGGTACATCGCCGACCAGTTGCTCAAGGTGATCGTCTTCGGCTTGAGCATATCAATCCCGAGAATCTCCCGGGCGAGTCCCTTCAGCCCCTGCTTCCTGAGCTCCTTTCTGTGCAGCCTACTGGCTGCCAATTCAGCCAAGTCATACCGGCGGCCGCCGACTCTGATGCCGTGATCATAGACCAGCTTCCGGGCATCGCCGTCGATCCCAACGCCGACAAAATTGATGGTAGGATCCAAAAGAAAGCTGAGGAGGCCACAATGGCGATTGGTGGTGTAGAGAAGCTGGACTGTGAGGCACTTAGAGCCGACACAGAGCTGGATGAGTCCAACCTTGTTGGTGCGGCCCTTGGTGAAGCTAGGCCTCCACTCGCAGTCGAGGCCCACAACAAGGCCTTTCCGGTAAGTCCTCGCCGTGACATCCCCGACCCACCGGTCGACGACGAGGGGATCGCTGGTTACAGTGGTGTAGATGGACCTGCCACCAACTGTGATCCAGTATGTGGCAGTGAGTGAAGAAGAAGAAGAAGAAGGGTTATAGTAATTGGTGTTGGTGTTGTATTGGGTAGCCATGTTGGGGTTGTTGGAGGAGGACGGGAATTGGCGTGTGTGGTGGTAGTGAGGCTGTTGCTTTGAGTAGTTGTCTCTTCTCTTCATCTTTGACACCTTCTTCTTCTTCTTCTTCTTCTTTTTCTGCTACTGCTGCTGGAAACGAGGGGATGAAAATTAAAGGTTGCAGAAGATATAAATGCGTAAACCTCAATATAAATTGATGTCAAAGTAGAATACTTGCTAGGTAAGGAAATCAAAAGAAACATTTGAAGGTGGAACCTATCTTTTCGTACATAACTTTAAAGTTACGTTCATGAGTTTGAAACTTCCTTTGCTGATTCCATGCCGTCTTACTTTTTATTTTGCCTCTCATGTGCTTCTTCATTTTCTAGAAATGTGGATGTTGTTTTCCACAGATCTAATTATAAAGATGATTATGGAGGCTTTAAACGTATAAGATCAGGAAAATTTTAAAGATTAACAGTGTTAGCTTTTTTGACTCTTAAATCTAATTTAAACATTCCCTTCCTACCAGTTTTCTTTAATTCATACATTTTAAGTATTTAACATCTATCTATATACATCAGTAAAGTTTTAGTGAAATGCAACCAGTTCGAGTCAGTTGCTGGTAAACGGCTAGTTACTTGTTTTAGTGACATTTTTACTCACTCCTTATGCTAAAAAAGGGGAAGAAAGGTTGTGTAAGTTAAAGCTCTCTTATATTTTATAAGAACGTTGGAGCCCAGAGGGCCTACAGTGGCCATGGCCTCCCTCAAATTTTTCAAAAAAGAAAAAAATCTACATGTAATTTTAAAACAATTATTTAGTCTATATAAAAGGTTTGAAAAATTATATTTCAGCCCTGTCAAAATTTGAGAACTAGAGTTCGTCCCCTTAATAAAAAAATTCGTAGTTTCACCCCTGGTTTCTTTCTCCACTTTTCCTTTTGTTTCAAGCTTTCTTCTCATTCTAATTGTCGAAAATTATACATGGTACGTTCGTGTAGTTTGATTTATTTACAGCGTTTGATTTATAAGTAAGTTTTTGTTTCATTTACTATGTTTGAAGGTTCTCCACCTAGTTCCGTTCAACTTGTGACTAAGTAGAATAATACCATTAACAATTACGGGCAGAAGCGGATGTCACCAACAAAGTTAAAAAAAACATGAAGCCCGTTTTGGAAATTATGGAAATTGCAGGCCTCTCGGAGCAAGCTAGCTTTTGGTTATCCATGGTATAGAAGGAGAACAAATTCTCATATGAAATAAGAACCAGCTTCTACCGTATACTTCAAAAAATGGCTTCACCAATTTGAATTTCTCCACATGTATCCCACACTTTTTACCAAATTCGGTTTACAAGTGAAAAAATCCTAACAAATAAATAAATTTTGAGGGCGACTTCGTAGTTATAGTCTAATAGTATGAACACACCTGCTCCAAAGGGCTCTCAGAGACGATGTTTGGCATTAGGTCCCAAAATTGGGATTAATTAGTGGAACACTTAAACAAGTGTCACATAACCCTACTCGAATATTGCTACTCTAGGTCTTCTTCTTTAGTATAGTATAGAGTATGTCCAGTAGTGGCGGAGCCACCTATAGGCTGGTGTAGGCAGTTGCCCGCACCATCGTTTAATATTTATTTTGTTATATATGCAAGTGTCCATTCAAGTATGAAAACCTGTGAATCAGTGTCTCTCCAAAAAATTTTTTAGCTCAGCAAGAGTGTGTGGTGTATTCACTATTTTGAAGATTTATGAAAAAAATGGACATTGTAGGCATTCTATTACACGTTACTTTTTTTTATTTCCCTTCTTATCTATATAGGAGGGGGCTTTCTGGTCCACCTTCTTCAAGTAAATATTACACTTGGAAGGCTTGGTTGTCAGAAGAAAAAAAAAACTTGTAACAGATAGGAAGGAAAGAAAAAGTTCAATGTTTTAAGCAAACGAAAAGCGTGTGGACCAGTGATCCAAGAGGCACCAGCTACTCAGTTTTGTCTCTCATGGACGTTTGGTAGTCGTCAAGCATATGCTTTCTTTCTCTTTCTCTCTCTCTCTCTCTCTCTATATATATATATATATATATATATATATATGTGTGTGTGGAATACGTAACAATTGCATGATTCTGCATGGTACCAAAGGGAAAGTTGGATCAGTTTCGTAGAGACGAAGACCTTGCGGATGTGATTGGCGATAATGAACCAATTGTCTCTTTTCGAAAATGAATTGTGCTTCCCCTGTTTGTGCCTTTTTCAGCTGTTCCTTTCTTAGCCACTAAGACAATGGAGGAGCAGCTGTACTGCAACTTCCTTCAATTAATTATCATTGTCTTCTACCCTCTTTGGAGTTTGGACCACCCTCTCTCTCTCTCTCTCTCTCTCTCTCTCTCTCTCTCTCTCTATATATATATATATATATATATATATATATATATATATATATATATATATAGGGCTTGCTGATCCTCAAATGGGAAAACACTTGACTTACAGGATCCAAAATGGATTGGCATAAACTGATCTTGCTTTTCAAACGTCTATCTTGATCGTGCCTAGTTCTTCACAGAATCACAATTCCACCATGTAAGAGCTTCCAATCATACTTTTGGGACTCACCCTTCTTGTGATAAATGATTCTTTTGTTCCAACATGACCGCATTCAATAAAAAAAAAAAGAGAGACTTTGTATCTTAGGTTTGTAGACTTGCCAATGACATACATATGAAAATTAAATAGTGACTTTAGCAATCAAAAGTCACCCTATTCAATCATGTGGGTTGTCTGATATATGGTTATAAATGGTTCAAATAAAAACAACGGCAAAAAAGTAATGAACTCTGTCATTATTTTACACCTTTTTCTCTTTATTTTTTTTCTTAATTGACCTTCGCCATGAAGTTGACAATCCTTATGATTAAATTGCACTATTCTCTCTCTCTCTCTCTCTCTCTCTCTATATATATATATATATATATATGAGGGAGAATAGCAAATCAAACATTGATTGTTACAAATCATTTATGCAGACCACATGAGTATGGTTAGTGAGCAGGTCTCGACGTCTGGTCTGCACCTTATGCTAGTTCTTGCTAAAAAGAACAAAGCAAGATAAACGCCACCACCGAAAGGCGTCTTTTACCAGTTTTGGAAGATGTATAAACTTATGGATTTTGTTTGTTCTCTGCGCAAAAATTGAACGAATCTGACTGGTATTTATTTTTTCTTTAAAATAACCAAACCCCGACCGTTTACACCGCTACCCGTCTTTCCTATTTCCGCTAAAAGCTCTTCCCAAGAAAAAAAAAATTAAAAAAAAAATCAATGTTAGTGCATCTTTTTCAGCAAATGGTCCTCTTCATATGCACGTAGTTCTGATTTTACATTATTTAAGAGAAAGCATGCTTAAAGAAAACTTATGGCCGTTAATTTGTTCATTAGCTGATTTTCTGCATATAACTCAGATTCTAACTATCAACATAAAAACAAAGAACTTTGAAGCAATATATGGAACATCTGCTAAAAAAAGAAAAAGAAAATCCTTGTCAATAAAATGACAGAATTCCTACCAAGAAAAGCTTCGTCCATTTAAGTTAGAAAGGAGATAACCAGCTCAGTATCCCACTTTTCAATTCTCCTTAATTAGTTGGCAAAGTCTCCAAGCAAAACTCATGGAACCCCACCATGAACTTGCAACAGTGTCTTTGCAGCCCAGCAAGGAGAGTTGATTGTAACAGTTTAGAATATTATGAGAAATGCGTTGTTTTATGAGTGAATGGGTTCGCAAAAGGTCTTGTTTTGTTTGAATCATCTAGGATACCCATGAACTGTAAGCATCATAATCAAATGGAAACTTTAACAGGTAAGGTTGATGATGCACCAAGTTTGAACTGGAAGAATTTCATAAAGCAAAAGCAAGGAGGAAATCAAAGAAATTCCTTCTCCACTTCCAAAACTCATCCGGCCATGGAAAGATATTCCAACCATGAACTAACTCCTTATCAATTGGGAACAAATGTCAAGCCAAGGAACATTGAAAAGCCAAAAAGTTTGAGATAAATACAATATAGAATTCAGGTAAACAGTGAACATATTTAGGAAGAGGAAAAGGAAAATTGGACCAGTTCTCTTGTTGCTAACCTTCTTGAGGTAACAACTCAAAAACTAAGACGATCTTTCCTTATGCTAATCCTCTCTCTCTCTCTCTCTCTCTCTCTCTCAAAGGAAAATTGGACCAGTTCTCTTGTTGCTAACCTTCTTGAGGTAACAACTCAAAAACTAAGACGATCTTTCCTTATGCTAATTCTCTCTCTCTCTCTCTCTCTCTCTCTATATATATATATATATATATATATATATATATATAAGTTGCTTAAAACTA
Organism: Nymphaea colorata; assembly: GCF_008831285.2. Classification (NCBI taxonomy): domain Eukaryota; kingdom Viridiplantae; phylum Streptophyta; class Magnoliopsida; order Nymphaeales; family Nymphaeaceae; genus Nymphaea; species Nymphaea colorata. Next base: position 24,319,369 of record NC_045142.1, on the reverse strand, counting down.
GACGACTTAGGTAAAAGACAAAAAACCAGATCCATTAAAATTAATTATCCAGCTTTTTTCTTTTTACAATCTAACCTCATAGATATGAACTTAAAAGTGATTTGGTGAGAAACATATATTAGGTCAGTCATTTTCTTAGTTAAATAATGTCTTTTTAATAATAAAAAAATGAACGTCTGTATAACATTAAAATTTTCATAAATATCATTTTGCTTACAAAATGACTTGGAGTAAGCATAATTTGTCCTAAACTAATGTTTATAAACACATTGATTAAAACACTTTTTAAACATGCACCATGACAAACAGAGAGAACAAGCCTAAGAAAGAAAGTTTGGCCGACATGGTAGAAGTAACAGACCAAATACTGCATGCGTTGTGTACACTAAAGTGTTCTATCTCAAAAAAGAAAAAAAGCACTTCAGATGGTGATCTTCAGAATTTGTCCCCTGCAAATTAGGTTTCAAGTTGGACGACAGCAGCCTACCGCCGAAAGAAAAGAGCATCACGTTTGCTATGTAAATAGCCTTTTGACCAGTGCTATCCCTCGCGAAGTAGATAATAAGCATTGGCAATCGCCACCACACCATGGCCACAACAGGCACACATTCATTAGTTCTCTTAAAGAGAAAGGGGAATAGAAAAAGAATCCAAGAAAATCGAGAAGAAATTGGCTTCCATACAGTTTTTCTCAATAATCCCGTTTTTGGAGATACATGTTAACTAAGTGAACAAAAATTCGAACCTACACTGGTTGAGCCCTTCACTATGACCGGTAAGATGATTCGACTACAAAATTAGTGTTTTTTACCAAATCATGCACATATGTAAACCATAAGACTGGGTCATCACCAAAGTAGAACATATACAGCTATAATTTGACCTCTTCAAAAATCATATCTCATTTCCCCAATTAAACTTGTTTTCTTCAAGAAGCTGACTGAGGTTCTTTGCTAGTTGAAATAACACATGCATAATGCGCGGAACAATTTCATTAGGAACCCAATGAAGTGGGAATCCAAAACAGTACCAAAACCGGAACATTTTCATTTCACAGAAATGAGAAATAAGATTTTTGACATTTACCAGCTACTCCAAAAAGAATGAACCAGTTGATTGTGCATCATCTAGCAACCTTCTTAAACTGTCAAAACACTTGTCACAGTTCGCATCAGGTATTGGTCAAACGTGCAGAGCAATTAGCAGTGCCAGTGACCGACGTGATTAGGACGATGGCAGAACTAAAGGAGGAGAAATTTCTCCAAACATTGATCTAATTAAGCTCGCCTTGGGACCAGCAAGATCAAGCTAACCTCTGTCATTGGAACTGAAACAAAAAACTTTGAGAAACTTTTAGGAACACTCAATTCAACCCAGATGCAGATCAAGGAATCCAATTTCCAACTAGTTTTGTAGTCCATGCCTGCCTTCCTCTACGAACGGACACCTCCCCACATTTTGAGCCACTACACCTCAATTGCTTATTGCATCACAAGTTCTCAGCCGTGCTTACAGGCTTACAGCACATAGTCAATGACTACAGTAAGCAGATAAGTTCTCCAACGGAACCCAAAAAGCTCATACACACGCACTCAGCGAGAGAGAGAGAGAGAGAGAGAGAGAGAGAGAGAGAGAGATGCTTCTATGCAGCTACAGAAAGATCGGATACAAATAGTAAGATTTGAATCAGTTAATAAAGAGGCCCGCTGTGAAACAAGGGGTTTTACAAAAAAAAGAACAAAAGGGGAGGAAAAAAGAAGGAACAAAGTGATGATTATCAATACATGCATGCGTGCAACGAGCATGCATGCCCATGTATAAACATACATACGTAAGTATTCGTACGTACCGGAGATTCAAGCAAGTGGAAAGGGGCGACCGCAAGGGAGGAGCCCACACAGCTATTCACGCATGCGCGGAGTCAAAATGTCGTGGAGGAGGCCGTAGTCTCGCTGCTGCAGCGGGGCGGCAGCGGCTACTGACGTGCGGAGCGCGTGCGAGCCTAAGGCATATTGAGGTCTCTGCTGCTGTTGTTGTTGTTGCTGCTGCTGCAACAGATGAGGGGTGGGCGGGTGGGTTAGCAACTGCGTCGGCACCGCGGGAGTGGCGGAGTGCCGGCCTGCCGCAACCGGGCTGTGGTGAGTGTGCTGGCCTTCGTACGTGGTGATCACGATTGATGGGTCGTCGCAGGAGCGCTCCACGCGCTTCTTCACGCCACATTTCACGCTCGTGCACCGGTAGTAACTTCTGTTCCAAGCAACACCCAACGTCCACATAATCACAAATCATGCTTTCAAGAAAATCTCATATTTAACATCGAGATATTCCAGGATTTTGGGTTTTCTGGAGAAACCATAAGAGACTTTTGGGAATTAATATCACATGTAGGTTCTTATAAAATCAACATGGTAAAAGTCAATACTGGACAAGAAATCGAAGATTTTATTCACCGGCCGGCTCAACATCATGATAGAACTTTATACATAAACGAAGCCCCAACAAAAAGCATCATCAAAGACAACCAGCATATAAGGCGGCTGATTATGGAACGCCGCAAAAATATCATTAGAACGTTTGAAATGCCACTGGATTTGCGGAGCTTATTATAAAAAAAAGGTTTTAATTTCAAAAGATGATCACAAGTACAATAAATACGACAAGTCAAACAGACCAACTAGGCATTTCTCGTCGTCAAGGAACTTGAGATTTGTTTTTATCCTGAAAAAATGTGTAGCGTCTAATTTCTAATATATAGACATCGAAGATATTATATTATTAGAGATATTGTCTAAATTTTAAATTAATATTTTTTCTTTCTCTTGGGTTTGGGCAGTGATAGAAAAGGAAGACCCAGGAATCAAACATGTGTCGCCTCAGTTTGAATGTTCTAAACAACGCGATCTCGTCAGCCAATTACGTAGTAGATATCTTCTGAAAAAAAATGCAACAGATTTTCTAAGATGTTTTAACAAGGGAGGGGATTTTTCATAGCTTTATTATGGTGAATCTTCACTAAGTTCAAGATTGTTGTGAGGGAGTCATTGCCCTTTCAAGGAACTTAGAATCTCGCAATTAAGGAAGATTAATCTTCGGATATGTAAAGAGATAGCTTCTTCTTGACGTCTCGAATTACTTGGATGGATTCATGGATTGATGTTCATCAATTTCTTACAGTTCCTCAACGGTTAAGAGGAACGATACCCTAATTTATCTCCGTCCCAGTTGAAAGAGGAATCTATTCCTCATCCAGATAACCGACGAACGTCCGTTGCGAGCGAAAGAAGAGAGAGAGAGGAAGAGAGAGAGAGAGAGAGAAGGCGAATCGAGATGTACCGAGGGAAGGGGCTGTTCTTTACGGCCTTCTGTCCGTATTTCCGCCATCGGTAACCGTCCTCGAGGTGGTCGACGTCGCTTCTCGTCATGAAGGCGAAACGAGGCTCTCTCTCACGCTTGGTTCCCTTCTTCTTCGGCTTCCGATCTCTGCAACGATTACAGGAAGCTCAGTTGAACAGGAAATGAAAATCACTGGACCTCCGTACAGAGAAAAAGGATCTCGAGAGCGGACTGTGGCAAGTTCAACTGAATCAAAACAAAAGGAAAGAGATAGAAGACGCCCCTTACCAAACGCCCCCCCATTAAAGAAGCTAGGGTTTACCGCCAAAGTCAATAGAAAAACGAAGTCAATGGGAAACGAGACAAAAAGAAAACATCCACGACAAACTTATACGACTAAAAAAACGGCAATTCCACAATATGCTTGAGAAAAATCACGCTAAGAGCCACAAATAACTCATCAGAATGACATTCTTATCTAGATTGACGGAAGATAATGAGACCGCAAGAGAGAGAAAAAAGGACACTTCGAGCAAGTGCAAAAACCAAAAAATTACACATATCAACAGATCAACAAAAAAAAACAGGAAGAATAACAGGAATTTCATCGGTGGGAAAGGATAAGAATCCGATCAAAATTTTCCCAACAAATAGCGAATTTTTTTTTTCCGAAAATCGGAAGAAACGGAAATCACTAAAAAGCTGAGAGAGAGCGCTCACGATCTCTTCTCCTTCTCCTGCTGCGCATTCGCCGCCAGCCGATCCTTCCCCTCTCGTGAATTGCTCTCATCGTCGTTGGCCTCCGCCGACGAAGACGAGGCCGACGAGTTCGGCGTCGGCGGCACGGTGGACGACGCGTCCGTAAGTTCGACCCCCTCACTAGAATTGATCGCCGGCGACGGCGAAGAGATTCCACCCTTGAAGTCCTGCTGCAACCCTGAACCGATGAAGGAAGCTGAGAAGTCTGAAACCCCGAGCAGCTCCATGAAGCCCGTCGTCCTCTCCCGTCCCTCCAAGAAGTCGATATCCGCGGCGAACGGAAGCCCCATCAGAAAATTTTCCGGCACGACCATCGGCCGTGCAGCCATCGTCGACGGGTTCTCCATCCCCTCGGCCCTCTCCATCCCTACGACGCCACGTCCCTTTTTGAACCCTCTCTCTCTCTCCCCGAATCTCACCGTCACCCTCTCAGACCCCTTACCATTTACCGCCATTCTCTCTCACCCCTCTCTTTCTCTCCCTTCATAAAGAGACCGCGAAGCGAGAAACACTCGAAAGCGAAGGGAGTAAATTAGCGTAAAGCTGCGCTAAATTTCGGATATTACAATCAGCGACATATAGATCGAATTTCTGTTCAGAATACCGCCAATCTTATGAGAGCGATTGTTTTATGAATCTAATTTAAAACAAAAACATATTCACAAAACATTTGCCCAGGAGCTTTGCAAATCTTTCCTAATTTTTGAGTATATTTAAGTAATACTCACAAAGTGTTTAATATGAAATTGTTTGACAAATAAAACATATGAAATTGTTTGACAAATAAAACACTTTGTGCATTTTATAAATCTGTCTTAAATATTAAGTGTAAAAGAGACTCTTACCCTTGAAATAGTGAAGATCTAATATATTATTATGCATTCTAATGTGATTAGTAGCAAGTGTTTATTTTCTTAGATAAAAAATGTGGACTCATAACCTTTTTTTTTTTTTCACCTTCACCAAATATTTTAGTCTAATGCACTAGCTATTTTGTATTTAGAAAAAGGATCTAAAACCTATTAGTGTTTGTGTAATTAACAAATCAGAGGATTACGACCCACGGCCCAAAAAAGATCTAGTTGTTGCGCTCACTCGGTTTAGCGGCTATGAAAATCAAATTAGAGATGTTATTTTTTAAGTAGCGGTAACCTAACCAGCTATGTTATGCCTTTATCGAAATGACTTTTAGAGTCATGAGTTTTCAAATGATCATGAAAAAAATTAAACCCCACTTTTAGCTTTTTCTCTCAAAATTTGAATGATTATTAGTAGACCTTTCAAAGTCGAAAGTTTTTTCATCACCGGTTTTAGTTTCCATGAGCATTGTTTGTAAGAATCCATTCATGTTAAAAACTAGTTAGGAAAGAAAACAATTGATTTCTTTAACCTTTTTCTTGTTTTTGTTTTTAATGAAGGATGGGAGTCTCAGTAGAGTTGCAGCGGGAGACCAACCATTTCTGGGGCGTGTTTGATAACTGGAAAACTTTATCTTGGATGGCTTATCTCTAACAATTTCAACGTTCAAAATAGTTCCCTTTTCACGACCGGCTATTTTCCTTTTTTTTTTTCACCTTTTTTTTGTTGTTAAGGGGCGTTTGATGACTTGGAATTTTGGTTCTTGGATCAAATTTCCACCTCAATCTGGACTTTGATGTCACTGGAATTCCAGTTTGCCGTGTTTGACAGCATAAAATTTTGATTCCGGAATTTTTGTGATTCCTTTTTTTATCTAAGCAGGGTTTGAATAGATAAGCCTCCATATTATAAAATTTTGAATAAGCGACAAACCACACATAAATAAATATAACGATTTCCTAAACGCAAAATGCTAATAGATCTCAATAAACCCAATTAATTATTTATTGGACTAAGATCCAAAAATCGGATCCAAATAACCGTATTAAAAACATCCACATGAAACAAGTCTATGCACGGAATCACAAATTAAACAACAAGTTATCTTCGATAAGTCCCCCCTTGTTTGATAGAGACATGCAAACCCCCGCATTCTTCGATAATTGCCTTACAAACGATAATACATTTCTGCAAACATAGATAATGCAGCACGTCTTTATGCTTACCCGTATCAGAATGCGTGTAACGTATATTTAAAATACATAGAACTTATATGAAATCACACGTATGACAAATAATCAAAGGCGTCAAGTTGAAAACTTTACATATATATATATAATTTGCTACCTCTATGGTTGAATGTTTTTTATTATATATATATATATATATATATATATGGCCCGTATATTATTTTTTTTGTTCTTTTTTAATTAAAAAATAGTTAAATATATTTCAGCCTAATCTGAAAAATAAAAAAAAATATGGCAGTATATATAGTTTATTGTACCAGTGTTGGCGACGTTTAAGACACTCCGCGGATCTTGACAGCCTCTCGACGGACTCGTGCCGACTCGGCGATCGTAGTGTGCCGGAAAGTCCTTGGATTCTGCTTCATTGCCGCCCTCCTTTCACACGCGCGACCGATTGCGCGTCCCCGGGGCGGCGGAAGAGGCTGTCGTGACGAGAGCCGGCGGCAATTTCCGCCAGTTTATCGGCGGGGCACGCGGATGCCGCCGCTTGCGTGCAGCGCCGGCCGTCCTCCGCCGCCCGCACCGACATTTCTTTGTCCCTAACACGCCGCCCACGAGCTGACGTGGGGACGCGTCCTTCCTCCTCTGTTAGCTGGGCCCCGCACCTGGGCGGACTTCTTAAAAACGTAAAAGTTTCTTCTATTTATTTTAAATGAAGTTTTATTTTGATACGAAAATTCGATTCCATAAGACTCGTTTATCAGCTTCTTTTAGGTTTGGATCTGGATCCAGATAGAAACTTCATATTTTAAGAACGATCCAAATATTTATTTTTTTTATACTTTGTTGAACCTTAGCTAAGTCTTCTGATTAATATTCGTTTGGAAAGTGGATATCAATCTTGGATATGGTTGCCTTTTATACAAATCAGAGTAGATGGTATCTAACCACAGCTCAAATGGACTTGGCATTTAATTAGACGGACTCAAATCTGCTCCATATCCTAAGAATCTGAAATTATAAAATTAAGTCACAACTAAATGGAAAACATCACAATAAATATCTTGAGTGTGAAATTGTTTTTGGTTACCGTATGAAAAAAGGAAAAAAGCCACCGACAAGACCACTTTTTGGTTGGTAGCTAATTTATTACATTCAAAACTATATGTTTATTTTTATGATATATATATATATATATATATTTGAGAGATTTTTCAATTTAATTTTTATATGTACAATTTAACTTTTTTTAAAAATCGGTAGCCCATATGATTCAATTATGTGATGTACATGTCTGCAGCCAAGAGAAACCCACCTGTTTGGATGAGGAAAACTGTAAGATTGAAAAATCTTAAAAGTTCAAACGTGTAAGTGAAATTTTACGAATTGCCAAACATAAGACCATCAAACAAACTCAATATTTTGTGGGGCCGATTCAAATGTTCTTATTATCAATTGTCTACTAATATCACATATAAGATTTTTGCTTATATTTCAAATCATATAGTTTTGAATGTTCTAAGATATAGTCGTCAAATCAATTGAAGAGAATACAGACAACATATTTCATTACATACCTTTGTCTTTCATGTATGCTGGGTTTATAAAATATACGGTGTAACTAAATATGAAGTTCAAGTAATAACCCTCCAATGTTGTCATAATTTACAATATGGTATGATGGGTGATTAATACGACCTGGGCCATATATGTTTATAATAACACAGGTTTCCAATGTTGAGATCTTTAATGCCAAGGAACGACCTTCCTTTAAATTGACATATGATGAAAGGTCAAAAGTGGTGAAATTATCCTTATGGTGGGGTCAACAACAAGCTCGACTAAACGAGTTTGAGCCGAGTCGTTTGCTTAACGAGTTGAGCTCGAGTTCATGAGTCGGCTCATTCAAATAATCGAGTCGAGTTCGAGTTCACTAAACTCGAACTGTTAAAGCTCGACTTGACTCGAAAATGATGTGTTGCGATTTTTTAAATATCCAACTCATTTTTTAATTAAAAAAACCGGTATATTGACGTTAATTAATTATTAAGTTTTTACAAAAGCTCCTTTAAGTTTGTTGAGTCGAACTCGATTTATGCCAAAGTAATAGTCCATATATTCTAACGAGTTTGTTGATCCCTAATTTAGTTGAACTTGAGTTCAACATGTAACTGTCGATTCGAGCTCGAACTGCTTCTATCGAGCTATTCTCGAGCTTGAGCTGAACTCGAGGTTTCATTAGTCGAGCTGAGCTTGAACTGACTGAACTCGGGCTCGTGTTCACCCCTATCCTCATGGGGATGGTGAAAGTCTCTTGTTTGAGTGTTAGGATAATCAATTTCCTAAAAAAAAGCAAGGTACGTGTGCAGGGCAGAGAGGTAGATCTAGAAGTTTTTTGTTGTAGAGGCGAAACTATAAATTCAAAATTTTAACATGGACCAAAATAGAAAATTTTAAATTATATATGTATATATTAAACTAAACTTTTTAAGATTTAATTACAATTTTTTAAAATCTGAGGTGGGGCCAAAGTCCCCGGGGTCTCCCCTCGTGCAAGGCACTCAAGAATACACCAAAAGCATGCCTAGACTTTGAGGGGGCACAGTGAATAACGAAAGGTTCAGCTCTTTTGTAGAAAAGTAGGATGAAATATTCATCTTACTGGTAGTAGAGTTATAGTTATGGTGTGACTTGTGTGGGCAGTTGCCACACCAGCTCTTCAAAAATGCCATTGCAATGAAAGTAGATCCGGCTTTCGCCAAATGCAATGCCTACACCAGACCCGTCTTAGGGACTCAAAATGTCCTTCAGCTAAAAAATTCTGGCTGCGCCGCCACCTCTTTAACATACACATATAAGAAAATGACTGTCTTGTTTCATATAATTTAAATATTTACATATTTTTAGTTTGGCATAGATTGGTAAAAGAAGATGGCAGCGTGGGCCTTATAATTATTTTCATATATTTTTTTTTTGGGGTATTAAGTTTAAAACTGTATTGTCGCGTGGTTGAGATTGTTGACTTGGTGTTATGGACAAGGTTGGAGACAGGGACCAGAACGGCCCATTAATGATTCTTAGCTTTCTTCCACTATGAACCCTAGAAACGTCGCTTTAACGGTCAAAGTCAATGCCCGACCTGGCCCTACTTCCCCATGTTTAGTGAAAAAGGTCTATTCGTTGGCCCAACCACATAATTGCAACATGCCAACCAATATCTAGCTTTTGAAAGAAACTGTTATATATATATATATATATATATATATATATATATTAGATATAGATCGAACCATGTTAGAGATAAACTCAGACCACTCAAGATTGATTATTGAAACACATTTTTATGCAACCCAATCGTATAGATATGATATTAGTAATGTTTTAATGAAAATCATACACTAAATTAGTCATTTCTGAGTTTAACTTGCTTCTATAGCAATCAAAAAATGAACGGCTCTTATTTAATAATATAAAACTCAATATTTTTCTTTAAAAACAAACAACTTGAACTTAAGCATATTATATGTTCAATTAGTTCTTATAAGCACATCAAAAATGTTAATATGTTGCCTAAAATATTTCCCTAAAAGAATTTAAGAGGTATGTCTTCTTATCCCTAAGTAGTATGGCATATACCAATATATAAATATATTTATATCCGAACATTTCCGTAATGACAAGCTCGTTGACGTATTGAAAAGAAATGAGTTTCATGAATCACTAAGCTGTCGTGAAGGGGAGATGTTTGAATGGTGCTTTGATACGCATTGATCATAGTAATCAATTTGAACAAGGCCACTTGATGGATGAAAGGTTTGAGATGGAGACAATTTGACGTACATTGGCTGGCCTGAGCCGTCCATGGTGGGTCACGCAAACTTTAGTGGTTCTACAAGGTTGGGACCCAGTTGGCCCTTACCCAATCAACATCATGGGTGCGTATGCTTAATGGAGTACATACAAATGCATAAATTTGACCGTGCAAGTTGCCTGCTGAGCTTCATGGTTGACTCGGTTCATTCATTCTTTTTTTTTTTTTTCTTTTTCTTTTTTTTAAGGGTGAGTGGTTTTATTCACTGGTCATAAGAAAGGTCATTGGCTCCCCCTTACGGGTGAACAACGAGTTGAGCTACTCAAACTCGACTCGTTAAAGCTCGCCTCGTGAACGAGTTCGAGCCGAGTCATTTGCTTAAAGAGTCGAGCTCGAGTTCGTACGTCGACTCGTTCAAATAATCGAGTTGAGTTCGAGCTCAACACGTAACTGCCAAGTCGAGCTCGAGCCTTAATCAAGTTGATATATTCAATTAATCGAGTCGAGCTGGAACTCCACACGTAACGATGGATATCAATTCTATTCAAACGAGTTTGTCGAGTCTTGATCGAGTCGAGCTCGAACTCAACACGTCACAATCAATATCAATTATATTCAAACGAGTTTGTCGAGCCTTAATCGAGTCGAACTCAAGCTCAACACATAATTATGAATATCAATTCTATTCAAACAAGTTTGTCGAGCTTTAATCGAGTCGAGATCGAGCTCGAGCTACTTTCATAGGGCTATTCTCGAGTTCAAGCCGAGTCGAGCTCGAGGTTTCATTAATCGAGCCAAGCTTGAGCTGACTGAACTCAGGCTCAACTAGGCGCATGTTCACCCCTACTCCCCTTATTATGCCTCACCCTCAAGGTTCACAAAACTTGCTTGGATAGCTATTACTGTTTAGATGAAAAACACATTGGGATTTGACAGTGACCAACCTAAGATTTCAAGCCAAAGTCCCTTCATAAGGTGAACTGCCTTGCTGCTCCATCTTTCTGCAAATCGACGTCGCATTGAACCACTTGTGGTGATCTTGATTGAGTTGTTTCCATGTTGGAATGGCATGCTTGTACATTAAGGAGTCGTTTGGTAATGAAAATAGTAATAAACTGTTTCATATATCTATCTCAAAGATTGGGGCAAATTCATTAGATAATGTTATCTAATATTTTAAAAATGTCTTATTTTTTAAAGCAGATCCATGAAAAGGTTTTCCTGTTGTCATAAATGCCAAACAACCCCTAAATTTATGGTCAAACTTACTATATACATATTTAGCCATCTTAGAAAAATTCTTTTTTCTTATCAAAATATCATAGCAATAATTGAATTATATATATATATATATATATATATATATATATATATATATATATAATTATGCTTTGCAAGCTTACTATTTATTTAGGTATTAATCTTTGAACTTTTGTACTTTCTTTTTCGGTTTAGCATAAGGAAATCTTACCACCCGAGTGAAGACCTAAGCCTTCCCCAAAGGTTTGTGGTTGCATTCGGTGCTTCAAGAAGGTGTTTTTGTTATGCTTCAACTTGCATATCAATGTATTCTTTTTGCAACACAAAGTATTGACGCTACCGAAGTTCATAAATGAAAACTAACAATTCGGCATCGAACTACAGGCCCACACACATGGTTGGACAGGCGGCGCTACTGTTCTTGCTATTCTAGACATCCCATGTTCCATTCCTTACATACCAAATGGTGCAATAAAGCTAAAGAAGAACACTTGTGGATTATATTGTCCGAAATATTAATTTAATTTTTTATATTAAATTTTTTTATGAATTTTGATTAGAAATGAAAGAGCTCTTCGTGGGGCCTGTTTGCATAGTCATACCAATGTGATTGTCCATACTTTCTTGGGCATCCAGATTCACCTCCATGGGCGCACCAGCGGCCAAAAGCGAGCATCTTCTTAGTGGGCAAAGTAAAGAGATAAGAGAAGAATCATATTAAGGTCAAATCTTGGCTTATCGGGTCCGTCTTAATCTTAATAAGATGCAATCTGATGAATTGAGGGAGATTTCACTCCAGTTGAACCCAAATTCGATCGAACCTATCGGATTCATAAGGGAAGAACTTGCATCGATATCTCTGATTCAATTCAAACAAAACCTAATTTAATAATCCGAATCTAAATAGAGCATGTATATGTATGCAAGACTGCAAAACGGATCCAAATCTAAATTCTTAAATAGATCTTGCCTTTTCCCATAAAGACGACTTGAATTTATATTCCAGTACACCAAATCAGACAAGTATGATTCATTAGGAGCTGTTTAGAAATAGTAACGTATTGTTATTGTTCCATACATCTGGCCCCAGAAAGAAAGACGGATTCATGGAACGATTTTTAAAGTGTCCAATAAATCTAACCAATTTTGGGTTACATGCACGAGACAATAATATTATGTTATTGTTCCTGAACAACCTCTTATCAATACTATCTGTGGGAGTTAACTCCGAAGAATAGAAACCTAACATGTTCCCTAGAGATCTTTCATCTTGAATGGTTTTCTCTTCAATGTTCTTTAACTACTAAAATTCCTTGACATTGAGAAATTGAGTAAATATTTCAATAAACTCATAAGCTTATCTTATGGTTTCAACCTAACCTAAACTTGGCCAGATTCAATCTGGTCTCGGACCAGCTTGTCCGGCCGATCAATTTAAGAAACAAACAATAACATCATTTTGATCCGATAGGGCGAAATAAAGAAAGGTAAATCATCGGGTTTTCACAACTAAGGGTGGACAACGGGCTGAGCACTTGATCTGAGACATGCTACGCTTGGGCTAAAATGGTTCGTGCAGTGTGACCGGATTGATCAAGGCTCTGGCCCTGCTGCCAAACTGTCCTATCTAGGAAGAGTGAATTTCCAACTCAAGGGAGCCTAGAAAGACTGGGTCCAATCAGTTTTCAGTAGGTTGGGTTTACAAAGGACCGGTCTGACCCACTCAATAAAATTCCGGCCTGGTGCCAGGCCGGTCCAGCCTGGCTTGATGTACACCCTTACCAAAATCCAAGTACAACCATTAACCATGCCAGAGCATGGACTCTACTCTAGCAGCTGTTCCCCAACACACACACACACACACACATATATATATATATATATATCGCACCACTTAGATCCGAAACAACAAAGTGACACTACTCACAAAATATTTAAATGAATTCTTTTATCATCAAAGCATTATCTGCTCTTGTAATAAAATGTAAGAGAGGTTTGATCAAAAACATATTCAATATACTGAAAACTTGACAAAATCCTCAAACCAAATTCATAATACATGAATCTTTATTGATAACTATCATAAAAATAAATACATACAACAGCAAAAGGCAAAGCAGAGAACAAACCCCAATTTTCTTTTTAATTTGCTCCCAGTATTGGGTGACTTTACAAACAAGTCTTTTTCTTTTTTTTTTTTTCTTTTCGGATTTCTGACCAGAGGAAATGTCTATTTGACTGAGAAACCCTTAACATGTCCAGCGGCATAAAACCTTGAGGATTCACAAGCACACCCATGGGAATCGAACCAGTGACTAGCTTTTTACCAGACGCCGAAATCCTTGAGGCCTGCACACTTAGATTCAGGTCTTTTATTTGCTTGTTGCTGTTTTATGGAAATATTTATAGCTTTGTCATTTTCTTATATATGAGGAGTCTAAGAAATGCGTCATGTTTCTGAATTTCTTTATAGGTAGGTTGTTTCTTTTCACATAGCTGTTAAGCAGGGGCCTTGAGGTAAAGTCTCTCACTTCGGGATTATGAAATACTGTACTTTTTCATATCATCTTTCTGAGTTTAGTAACGTTCTTGCCATGCAATTCTACTTGTGACTGACTGAGTAGAATACCACTAAACAGTTGTCAGCACAAAAAAATATCAACCAAATTCTAGAAAAGGTAAAAGGTTTCAGATTTTTTTTGCTTTTATATATATATAATCACTCAGTCATCTAATCATACCATAATGGATGGTTAAGAAAAAAAAAAACATGACCAAATTTTTATCATCTAGTATTAGATCACACATTGTTCTATTTGCTTGAGATGAACGACCCTGGTTACATGGCTGGGTGATTGTAGATAGTCAGAATCATTCACTCATGAATTTTTGTAGAAAGATAGATTATTATAAATTCATAAGCACATGAATTTTATGTTTAACATGATTAAGGAATCTTCTCGAGCTTCTCAAGTTAGTAAAAAAAGGGGGGGCTTTAAGTAAAACATATAGAAATTTGAATTAAATAAATTTAAAAGCCTTTTTAGGTTCAGAAATTCAATATAATATTGGCATTTTGACCTACAACACCATGGGTAGGACTGCTTTAAGGAATTGAGCTACTCGAGCTCGACCCTTGTAACAACTGAAAACTAACACAGTCGAGCTCAATTCAAGCTCAAGCTCAAGCTGAGCTTGAGCCATGTCGTTCAAAGCTCAAGTCGGGTTGAATCTGGCTCATGAACAACTCTAACCATGGGCAACAACTGCGACTAGTTAAGACTGACATCAAGTCATTGGGTGGTTAGGTCAACACATGGCTGGTATAAAGCCAGTCGTTAGTTCGATTCTTGTGGGTGTCATCTCTCGTGTAAAAAACCTAATCGATTTTAACCCCAATGATGGGAATACTAGCCTTCAAGTTTTATGCTAACAAAGTCTCTCTCAAGGCGGGTATAGTTTTCTAAGAACCTCCAAAGACAAAAAAGAATGACAATGTAACCTTGTGAAAATGGGGTTTCACTTTTTGACTTGAATCGATAGAGTGGGACAGGGTAAATTATGAACATCTAATTTGAAAACACTTATTTTGAAAGATTTCACAAAAGGGTATGGTAAAAAAAAAATTAATGAACTATATTGCCCTTCAGATTGAGTTTTCTCCTTAAGAAACACATGCACTTATAATTCATTTTTTATCTAAAAAGTGAAAAGAAGTGCCGGGAAAATTGTATGCTTAGGAAATATTCGGTAGCTTTGTCAAGCGTGCGACTATGTCTAGAGAAAGCAAGGCAACGGGGAAGAATCCTATTCCACTTTATCAAGAATCAATTATCTCTAGACCGCTTTCCATGTTATGTGGTTAAGATGGGAAAACACGATTCTCACGTTTTGCCAAATGGGTATTTTCATAATCTTATTCCAAGAATTTTCTTCAGGGTTTACTTAGACCTCGGCATCAGGCCGGCCCCACACCCGAGACACGAGCCTGAGCTCCGCTGACACTTTTAGTTTTACCTTTATAAGAAAGGGTCTATCAATAAACGCATTTTAAGTTTATTACGTACTGTTTGTCATTCCAACCATAACATACAACCTCCTAGGAATCATATTTTTCAACATGCAATTTCTTGAGCATTTGAGCTATTGGTAGGGGTGAACACGAGCCGAGTCGAGCCCGAGTTCAGTCAGCTTGAACTCAGCTCGATTAATGAAGCCTCAAGTTTGATAATAACTCAACAGAAGCAACTCGAACTCAACTCGGCAGTTAAGTGTTGAGGTCGAGTTCGATTCGATTAAGGCTCGACAAACTCGTTTGAATACATGGACTATTACTTTGCCATAAATTGAGTTCGACTTTATTAAGGCTCGACAATGTTGAAGGAGCTTTTGTAAAAACTTACATAATTAATTAACGTCAATATACCGGTTTTTAAATTAAAAAACGAGTCGAATATTTAGAAAGTTGCTACGCATCATTTTCGAGCCAAGTCGAGCTTTAACAGTTCGAGTTCAGTAAACTCGACTCAATTATTTAAACAAGTTGATTCGTAAACTTGATCTCGACTCATTAAGCAAATGACTCAGCTCGAACTTGTTCACGAACTGAGCTTTAACGGCTCGAGCTCGAGTAGCTCGACTCGTTGCTCACCCCTAAAACAAGAAAACTTTCCACACAAATAATTATGCGTTAAAAAGTAAATAAAAATAAAAATAAAAAGGTCGATAATTAGAAATCCCAGGGCATATCTGTTTGGCATAATTTAGTCGGTGTCTACCTAACCTCAACTTATCTGTCAAAATGTTCATAAGAAAAACGTGATCAGTTTGTACTTGAAACTTTCTTCTGAAAACCCGAGAAAGCAAAAGTGCTTCGAGCATGCTGCCCTTAATTCATGTGCAAAATCCAAAGGGCCGTCCTGTTTGATTGCATCGGATTTTATATTCCAAGCTTTAATCCGCACTAGGTGGAACGCATTACTTTAAGCAAACAGTGGAATTTGAGATCTGTGTCTGACTTTAAATCTTTCCTTAGCGGACTCACATGTGGGCTCATTTTGGACGCCAGCTTATAAAAATTATCTTATTTATGCATTGATGCCTTTCTTTTTACTAAGTCCCATAAAGGTGCCCCTTAAACTTAAAATTTAATACCTACTAGTCTACCAAATATGGCCTTAAGCGATTTTGACTCGAAAAGTTTAAGCTCTTGAAGAAACTCACAATCAGGTTGCCCGGAAAGGTTTAGTACACTTGGTTGGGCCAGCGACCGATGGACAGCCACTTGTTCAAATTTTAGAGGTGCCGCCCGCCTCTTATGCATGCAGATGCATATAAAGATTATGAGTCCGGAAAACGGTTTTAAGGGTTTTATGCTTAGACAACCCACGAAACCTCTCAATCTAAAGTGGTTTCCGCACACACATACACAAAGTCGGAGTCAGAAATTTTTCATGAAGAAAGCCGAATAAAAGTTTTAAAATTTTGACTAAGGCTGAAACATCATTTTTCAAAATTTTTATATAAGAAACAAGTAAAATTTTCTAAAATTTAGATTTAAAATTTTCAGTGATAGTGGTTTTCCCGTACAATCTTAGATATTCGTCACTAGTTTGTATACACATCTTAGATATTCAAGTTGAACATCCTAGTTTCTCCATTAAAAAAGGAAAAAGAAAGATAATTGAGTTACACTTTTTATGTTTTCGATAACAACCAACACTTTATAAACGAAAATGCCAAGGTTGGGTGTTTGGATGACATACTCTTCTAACCCAATTTTCATAAAAACCAAGTTTTATGAAAACCAAGTTTTTTAATAAGTTTTAAAAACTTTTTTTTTTTGTTGGGTGGCACATTCAAAACCTGGTTTTTGAATAACCTAAAGGAAACCAGGTTTTTTTCACTCTCTTTTACAAACCTGGATTTGTAAAAACTGGGTTTTTCTTCAAACCCAATTTTAATGGCAACCAAACACTCCAAAACCTAGTTTTGGAGTGTCACCCAAACACCCCTACGACTTAGATTTTAACAAACTAAGTGAAAATTTCTCAAGTGCTTTGCCCTAGAGATCCGATCACACATTAATGTAAAAGACAAACAAAAAAGGGCTCTATGACATGTGATTAGAGAGAAAAGCATTAGTCCGCCAAATTTGTGGAATAAAGTAGATACTGTGGCTCATGCCCAGTGGAAAAGTTCTTTGATAGAATGTTGAAATCATGCTCCTCTTCAATATAAAACAGTACCGTCGCAGAAGCCCAGCCATCATCTTTGACCTTATGAATGTTTGAATGGAAAAAGAAATATTTTCTTATGGAAAAAGAAATAACTTTAAAAAAATGTGAACCCGAAAGAAAGGAAAATTTCAAGGAGTTGGAGGAAACCACACCCAGGCCAAGAGACTTTGACGCCGCTGATCTTTGTTTAACAGCATAAAATCCCGAGGCTAGTACACTTTGCCCGCTCCTAGGGTTTTTCGAAATATACACATGAAAATATGAAAATGGTTTCTTAGCTTTGGAGGTGGGATTTCCTTTTCATTGGATTTAATTTCTTATGGAAGAAAATAAGATTCATCCATTTTTCTATGTGCTGCTCTCTTTTTTTTTTTTTTTTTGCAAAATGCAGTCGGCGTCGTTCCCTCTTGCATCTCGTCTTGTACATCGGAAATACTTTCTTGCTAAACCTTTTCTTTTCATGGTTTAATCACTTTCCTAAGAAAATGTCTCCTTTTCCTAGCGCTTGAAACAAACAGGTCCCATGATATATCTCTTTTCTCCCTTTTCGATTATCTTCCACTAAGTTGTTTATGGTCAGAGTAAGTGAGAAAAAAATGAGTTTACAAATCCATGGGTGTGGGGATCCCACTTCTACCAAAAGAGTAGCACTCGATATTGTCCATTGATCCGCTACACCTTAATATATTTTATAATTGAGCAGGCAAGCCTAATCACTTGTTTTAATATTATTTTCTTTAAATATGTATATTTAATTATATATATTTTTATTATAATTAATTGTATTTATATATTAAATTATATCAATTTTTTTTGTTAATTGGGCTGAGATTGAGAACAAGCTGCAGTCATTTTGCTTGTTGAGTTTGACGTTGCTTTTTACACGCTAAGATTCAAAGAGGCACATAGGCCCTCAACTCACTCATTCCGTCTTGGTTTATATATATATATATATATATATATATATATATATATATATATATATATATATATATATATATATATATATATATTTTAATAATAAAAAACGAAATTTCTGTTTAATTCTTAGTACTTAAACAGTTATATGCAAGGAACTTCCATAGTTAAAATTGAATAAGGTACTTTTTTTTTTAAAGGGTAGGTCACCTCTTTAGGGTCGGTTGGTAAAGGGGATAGAAACCTACCATTTCATGAGATTAAGGCAGGTCCATTAAACATCATAATACATTGTTCAATGAATTTATCTCAATTTTTTTGGTAGATACATGAAACATTATGTTATTGTTTTCATTGTCAAACAAGAATAAGTTGTGAGTGTCTCTTGAATCTGTCCCAAAGATTGGGTCATAGTGTTTCATGACTTTGTCTCAATCTTTGGGACAAATTCATTTGTGGTAAATTAATGGTAGTCACAAATTATCTCCAATGTCAAACAATACCTTAAAAAGAAACTGCTGAGTCATAGTCTTTCATGAATCTGTCTCAATCATTGGACAAATTCATTTGTGGTAAATTAATAGTATTCACAAATTGTTCCTACGGTCAAACAATACATTAAGAAGAAACTATTAGGTCATA
Source organism: Nymphaea colorata (assembly GCF_008831285.2). Taxonomy (NCBI): domain Eukaryota; kingdom Viridiplantae; phylum Streptophyta; class Magnoliopsida; order Nymphaeales; family Nymphaeaceae; genus Nymphaea; species Nymphaea colorata. Next base: position 24,300,359 of record NC_045142.1, on the reverse strand, counting down.
GTGTTCCACGAATATGTCCCAATCTTTTAGGCAGATTCATTTATAATAAATTAATGGTACTCACAAATTGTTTATACCACCAAACGATACCTTAAGATGAAACTATTGGGTCATAATGTTTCATGAATTTGTCTGTCTCAATCTTCGGGCAAGATTCATTTGTCATAAATTAATAGCACTTACAAATTGCCTCTACTGTCGAACAATACCTTAAGAAAAAACCATTGGGTCATAGTGTTCAATAAATTTGTCTCAATTTTTGAGTAGATTCATTTGTGGTAAATTAATGGTACTCACACATTGTCCATACATCCTCAACAATACCTTAAAGAAGAAACTATTGGGTCATAGTGTTTCATGAATCTATCTCAATCTTTGGAGAGATTCATTTGTGATAAATTAATGGTACTCATAGATTGTTTCTACTGTCAGAAGAATTTGAATGCAACGGGCTTGGCTGCAATTCCTACAAGGTGATTAACACCCATTTTTTGTGATTAAGAATAGCTAACTTCACTTTTGGAAAACAAAAAGTCAAAGTGGTATTTTGCGAATAGATTACTTGAACTTGAATTAACAAATTGGAATCAAGCTAAAGGACAAGGAATTAGCACCTTGTCATGACCTAGGAAGAAGACTGGCACAAGTGGAAGCCACCCCGGCAATGGCCGAGCCAAGATGTGGCTGGAGTGGGCAATTGGCCCCACCAGACCACTAAATTTATATATATATATATATACCACATTAATTTGTTATTCCTTTACATATGAGTGACTATATATATATATATATACCACATTAATTTGTTATTCCTTTACATATGAGTGACCCTTCAAGTTTTAAATTTTTACTTAGAGTGCGCCCCTTAACAAGAAATTTCTGGCTTTGCCACTGCACGCCGGTGACGGTTAGGTGCCGAAGGGGATGGTCCTAGCTTTCAAACTGGACATAAAGTGCGTTGCTCTCAAATTCTCAAATGCAGTTGGGCCAAGCAACACCATCTTTGTGTAATTGGGCCTAACCTTAGCAGAAATGACTCAACATGTCTCCATGTCAACTTACAACAAAGATACATTTCCATATATGGATGAAAAGACTTACATGACCAGTGAGAGGAGAGAATTATCAAATTTAGATGCATAATATAATTGTAAATATCAACATTTTTTTTTAAATATCGTCTTAGGGTGACATAAACAGTATTCGTTACAATACCACAATTAGCTTGGTCACATATTTAAAAATCATGTTATTAATGTGAAACTAATAGAAAAAGGTTTCTTTTTTTTGTAACACTGTTTTTTCTAATAAATTGTATAAAACAAACCACTATTTTCAAATGTTGAAGACATTTACCACCCATGATTTTGGGAAATGATCAGTTTCTTCATACTCACTCACCATTTCCACAAGCAGAAAGGTAAAACCTAGCAAGTAATTTCTAAACATGATTTAGTTCCTCTTACTAAAACAGAATCCACAACTTCAATGATGTGATCTATAGAACTGGTTTAACGGTGGTCGGCCACTGACTCGCCGGAATACCGTGGTCTGAAGTTTTTCTTGGTGACCCAAAAATAAACAACCAAAAAGACACATCAAATTTTGTCATTTTTCTTTGAAAAGTACAAATCAACAGTTAATTAACCATTTTGTGAAGCCACAGCTGGAAAAGCCAAGGCTTTTTCTAAAGGGGCACTTTCGTAATTCTGTTCCAAGGCCTCCCTTTGAATTACTAGGAGAATGACATAGCAGCAGTCAATAGTCAATGTTCTCTTTGTCTATCACTAACGAAAACGAACAGGGTTCACATGTGAGGACACAGCTAACCTAATTCATGAACTCCGTCCACACTTGTTTACTGGATGTATTCATCAAGGAAACTAGTCTGATCTTTCAAAGTCCCATATTTTGTTCATTGTTTTTAATGAATGTGACCGATCATTGTCCGAGAATGGTGAATTCTCCATGCTATGTAATGCCAGAGAGGCTCCATTATATCGGTTGAGACTTCTTTCATAATGAATGGAGAATATTGGATATATTCACTAGAGCATGAAAAGACAAAAATCAAAAAATCAAAAATCAAAAACAGGTTCAATAACGAGTAGATGATTTGTTGAAAAAAGATGAAATGTTTCGTGAGCAGGAAAAGCATTTCATCCTATCACCAAACAAGACCGAAGGGTACATACTTGTTTTTGTTCCTTGGGTTTGGTTGTCTTTGTTATGTTTTAACTTGTATATTGGTGTCCCTTTTTTTACAGTACATGGAGTTGAAGGTCTGGTAACTCAAAATGGAGATTGACCGCCTGTCAATCCCACCCCAAAAGGGGTTGGTACAATAGGCAAGGCAGAGGCTGGTAGACGGCCAATTTTGGTTTTGAGTTTCTAATGTGTCAACTTTCTATGTCCCAAAAATGGGAGACATATATGCAAGTTGAAACATAGCGTGAGCACTCGAAAGCAAACCTATACGCTGCAAGAATGGGGGGGGGGGGGGTTAAGACTTTTGGCTTAGTGGAAGAGGGTGAGACTTTTGGCCCTCTTAGTGGAAGGTAGAATGAAATATTTCTTCTGCTTACCCCACAAAAAGATGATAAAATGGAAGGGAAATTAAACAAAAGTGAACTACAAAAAAAATGGTTTAACCTGGCTTTAGTTTTCCAACTTCAGGTTGACATCTGCGGACAGTTTTTCCTTGTAAATCAAGGTATAAAAGCCTTGGGCTATCTGTAAGTGCAACTGATTTGTTTTTTTTTTTTTTCTTTTTGGATATTTGGAAAACCATTTCTTACATAACAATGTTTCATAATGTAAATGGTCTTATTAAAAATGTTATGTACTTTGGTAAATTATGATGCACTCACATCTTTCTCTTTCCTGCTTGCAGCTGCTATACATGTCACTCTTTATGGGCTTCCACTTCTTTGTTTAAAACAATTTTTTCTTTTCCCAAGATTAAAAGAACCACCTTGAAGCTCGGCTTAGCTGGTCAGACCAGTAATTGGTAGAATTGGCTTCTTAAGATTCACCCAGGCACACAAATTTTCAGCATTTTAAAAGTGTCTTGTCCATGTCTAATCCCATGTCCCTTTGCAACTCCTAATACTTCCATCTTAAGAGTCAAAGGAGTAGTTGTCAAAAGGACAGACTTGATTACACTTGCCCCCACATCCCGTACGCATCTTGGCCTCAATCGAATAGTCAAACTTGGAATTGCTTCCGATCAAAACCATGAAAAAATTTTCAAAATTTTTCCAGCTGACCCCTTCACAAGGACAGAAAATAAGAAAAACTACACATTTTTTTTTAATTTCTTATTTGATGGGAATTTACACTTTCTGATTGTCCAAGTTACTTGGCAATCATGCAACAGTCAGTATAACCCTTCCATTCTTATTCCATGGGGTGTTTGATTACTCCAGATCTTAGATCTGAAAGTCTGATTTAACAAGACCCGATGCAAAGTTTACAAATCCATAGTATAATTCCTACATCTTTCAAACAGAGGGTCTAATCCTAAAATCTCAACTGATTTCAGGTCTAAGATTGTGTAATCAAACGCGTCTGAGTTAAAAATCCATCTTCAACCTGTTCTATACAAAGTATAATTGAAAAGGAGTTCCTCAAACTTAAAGTACCCGAGTGACTAACCTTTACTGCTGATTAACCAAATCTCGACATAGGTTGGACATTGTTGCAACAGAACCTTAACTAATTCTCTTGCTATTTCAGGCTTTTGTTTTAAATACTACTTTAAAACCGAACCACAAAGAGGCTATTTCTTAATGCACATCTGTTCTATAACACTGCTGACAAAATTGTTAGAGCAGAAAGCCTTATACATAATCGAGGAAAGGTGCTAAAGGTGGCAAAGGATAGGCTGGCAGTCATCAAATCACCGACCTAACTTGTATAAGTAAGAACAGTTGTATCCATGCTAATCAAATTACAAAAACTGCAGAAGGCAGCGCAAGCTTTAATCAGGATCATGCCCGCCCAGAATACTTACTAATTGCAAATGTTGGCTACATGACTTAGCTGGACCAATCATAACAAGGATTCCAGCTCAAAAGGCGTCATCAACAAGGTTAGTTGCTCCATGTCAGCTAGCAACACTCCCAGAATTTGGCTTTATATAACCTAGGCTTTTGAGCTTCTGGAGCAGCAATCTCTCTGCATCAGCCTGCAAAACATTGACACCATGAACTAGGATGGCAACATGTTGCACCAACACAACTACCCAAGATGACATGTGCGCATGTGTGCTTAAAATATGGTAATTACACTTCTTTGTTGGATCCCAGCAAAAACTTATGTACTAAAACCCTTCAAATCTTCATTTTACATATTTTGGTCAATTTTGAGTGTGTGTGTGTGTGTGTATATATATGTAGAGAGAGAACTAGTCATTTTCCACAAAAGACGAGTAATTTGTTCAGCCATGTAGAGAGAGTTTTCACAGAAGGCTGTCTAGCTGTTTTTTCAACAGAGTTTGCGAACTAGTTTGTGTTAACCGCAGCTTATAGACATTCACTACACATGCATGTGAATTTGCACAAACATGCAACACGAGAGAGAGAGATAGAAAGAACCTCAATCATTGGGCAATTCTTGGGAATATTGCAAGCCAGCACTATATTGAGACCTGTTTTTATGACTGAAAGTAGAACATTCAAACTGAATTAGATGATCCCAAGAAGAGGTACAAATACCAGCTTATTCATGGTCGTACCTAGGCGGCGAGAAATACTAAGACCAGTATTGTCAGCTGCCCCACCTAGTATTGAAGCAACAGTTACCTCATTTCTCTGGATAAGAACATAAAATAGCATCAATAACCATATCAAAAGTACAACATACTTAGGAATCCAGAAGAGCATAATGGTTGTTCAGGTGCTCCATTTTCTTTCCGACTACCAGTCCAAATTACTGTTTACCAGATTAATCAACAAATTATACACATGCTTGCACACATGACACATGCATACAGCCTCAAAACACACAAGCCTCACATATGCATTTTACTTACGGGGCGCGTCGGTGCAGCAGCATATAAATGACCAAGTTTGGAAGAATTGCAGCCAATCCACACATAAATCTACCCATTCAAAGAAAAAGGAATTAATAATTGTCTAGGCCCTTACCAAATTTCTTGGAACGTGAGGATCTGATATCTTAAAAGCAACTAAGAAATATTTCAGCAATAAGAAGAGAATGCATCAGAGATTCAGAACACATTGAAATGCCAAAAAAATAAAGACAAGGTATGTGTAACATATTCCAGATAAAAGTAGCCCAGTAGAGTGTAATCTTAAAAGCAGCTAACTTTTCTATTTTTTTTTTCTCTCTTAATGTGTTGGTTGAGGTGAAACAGTTTCTAAACTCTCATATTGCCACTTATTTTTTCTTTGTACAGACTCGATCTGTTAGTTCCACCTGAACACGCCTTTTTTATGGCACATGCTGACCATGGCCATGTAGCAGTTTTAACTACATAGCTTATCTATCCAGGTTTTTATGTGTAGAACCTCAACTCCAACCTGACAGAAATTCTCCAAGGAACTCAAAGGTCATTCTCAGTCTACATTCAGTTCCCAACACGATACTAGATCACATGACTTTAAATATCCTGACATTTTTTACTTTTTCCAAAAACTGACTTAACAAACCATGCCAACATTAATTGTTACTGCATCTAAGTTTAGTATAAAATATGTGGGAAAATCATGGTGAGTTATGGGGAAGTGGGAGGAAAGAGAGGACCAAGCTAGATCAGGGGACTGGTTGTTAGACGTGTTGGATCATAGGTGGATTTAAGTGAACATTTATGTCGCACAGGTGCGTGGTTCAGTTGCAAGTGCAGGAGCAGGTGCATCATTTTTCATAAACACATGGGTGCAGCTGCAGTGAGAATAAGTATGTTTGTATATCTTTATATACTTATGAACATAATAGAATTATCTATAAACAATAAAAGCAACAAAATTGTTTATAAGTAATAAAAATAACAATTAACTCAAACTATGATTTTATCAATGATTCAATGGAAAAGAAGGCAATTTGTTTGTTGTTGAGCCACGCCAGAGCTGCATCCAAGCTGCATCTGACAGGACCCAGGTGCGGCAACCTTTTAGAAGAGTCCATCTTACTTAGGTGAACGTTAATAAGGGACATTAATTCTAGCAATCTCATTAACTAAAAGTAGTTAGCTCTTAGTTACCAGGAAACCTGCTTCACTTTTTTAGGTTTTTAAAATTCACTAATCTGCTTTTGTTTCAACACTTTCCTGAATTCCATCATCTATGCTAGTGTAATATTTTTCAAAATGTTTGTTTCCCAGCTTCGCTTCATGTACTACTTCCTGCATCCTTTTAATTTACTAGTAATTATGGATTGGACCTTCATTCACTAATTAAAGGTACTGACCATTCTGAATCCAAAGATTCTTTAGGAGGACACAGTTTCAATTTTGAATTGTCATTGGAAAGGATATGAACAATAGCAAGCACCCACCGTTCACAATGAAGATCCCCGTCACATAACTCATCACTGTCCTCCATGCAAATGATCACATGGAATGATGTTATCGTAGAACCCATTAAATTGATGGTACGGTCCACATAATGTTGTCAAATGACTGATGGAGAGAAGATAAAGAGAAATTAGGGACATGAGGGGATAATATTCCTATTTGTAGCCCATGAAGGGTGTCTCACAAAAGCTAATCAACATAACCTCTTTTACAATATTTAACACTATAAAAGGCACAATCGTTTGGTTTTTCCTGCTGATTTTGCAAGCCTTTAGCGGTTCTTATGATCCTATGGCACGAGAACAGAAAGCGACAAGACAAACAAAAATAGAATAACATGTGATTCTTCAACACAACTTTATGAAAATAAATATTCTTCAAGCCCATGAACATTCACATGGTCTGCATGGAGGCAAAGATTTTATAATATACAACCAAAATATATATGCCCTAAATTGAATTAGCTTCCCTTACCAAACTTTATATATGGCAATACGTTGGAATCCTTCGTCTTTATTGCAAAAAAATCACCCGAATATACAGAATTTACTAACAAGTACCTTTCTTCAACTTAATTACCGAGTCCAAAAAGCTATACTCAACAGCAAAAGGTCCTCAAAATTGAGATGCAACAGATTACAGCTAAAATGCAACCCAATTTGCCCAAATTGCTAGAATGATATCATGACAAGAAACAAACATCCATTTATTTGACCATTTCTCAAATTTTTATCAATAATATATAAGAAAAAAAATAACAAAAGACATGAGAACATGTTCAAGAAAGTTACCTGCCTAGGTAACTGTATAATCTGAAAATGGAGTGTCACATCCTTCAGATCTTCTGTAAAAGTGGTGACTTGCATGTTGTACTCTGTTGAATTACTTAGGGACTCACTCGACTGACCAGCAATAGTCTTACAGTCTTCAACACTCTCATTATGCGCCATAGCAAGCCTATCCAACTTCTGTTAATGCACAAGTTACAAATATGGACATGGGCTGCAGGATGCGGAGAAGAAAGCTTGATGCAATGATGCCAATTCAAAATAAGTAGAACAACATATCATGGATCAGATTTTGTGACGATTCAAAAAATGCAAGACTCAACAAAACCCAGCTTATGTGAATGCTCCATAAAATGCTTCACAGCTAATTAAGTGCACAATTCAAGCCAAAATTCCCAGTTTCACAGCATGTCGATGATGGGATCCCCTACCCTGAACTCCTTTGGTGCTACCCGTGCCCATTAGACAGCTCAGAAATGTTCACAGAGTTTGATCATAATAAACAGACAGTGGTTTCTAAGGCTCCAGGGCAATCAGGTGTTTACATTTGCAGAACCAAAAGGAATTCGCTAGGACCATGACCCAGCCTGCACAGGTGTCTCAAGGAGCCCCACGACCTATACAAAGGGGAAAGATGGAGGAGTTTCAGAAGAATATAGGCAAGCTATCTATCAAGGAGATCCATCAAAGATGTTCCTACAGTCTCCTTGTACAGCCCCCTTGAGGTATATTTCTTTTTTCCTCGTCACAGATTAGGAGAAGCGTGCTCATACTTTTAACCCATAAAACCAACCCCTTGATTGAGCCACTTTCTCAAACACTTTCTCAATCTGGAGATGGATATTGGATGATCTCCTACAATGCTTTATCAATGGAACTGCCAAAGATCGTTCTAACAACCAAGCGTGAACTAAAACCGACGGCTTATATTCTAGAAGAGAAACAAAGATGAAGCCCTCAAGGGCTTCATTATACGTACTCTTTTGTAAACCTTGTTTGCCAGAAGATCTGATGCATTTTGAAGATTCCACGTACTGTGCTAAAAGTATCACAGAAACATTGAAAGACGAAAGGAAAACTAGATAACCAGAAGACCGTTTCTAATTTTGTTCAATATCATGATAAGAAAGTCATCAAAACAATCTTAACGTACTCGACTACCGTTAGTTTATGAAAACCACACAGCATGAATATGATTTTTCATTTATAAACACGAGTTAAAGACAGTTGACATGAGATTCTTCTTGGTTTACTTTAAATTCTTTATTTCCCTCCATTTCTTTTCAATACTCTGCTTTTCTTAGACAATGATAGTCGATTAATGCAGCTATGCAACTTCAGTCGCAGCGTTCAGAAGCGATCTCTAGTCCACTACACAACACTCCCACTACAAGAAATTCAACCATATATGATGGCAAAAGAAAAAGGAGGCAGAGAAAATTCTCCCGACTAACAAGCTCTCACGCACCCAAATGCAGAAAGGATCGAGTACTCGACTAAATTTTTAGGAATTCAATACTTCATAAAAAAATGGGGGGAAGGAAAAGTGGAGGGGAAGATCAACCTCTTGAAGAACACTCGAGAAAAGAGTTGACTTCTCCAGGCCCGACTAGGCCAGGTAGCTCTCTGAACGTCACGCTACCAAAAACAAAAATTATCTTCCCGTCTCTGAGGCAGACGACGACATGGTCGCCGGCGGGCGGCGGGAAGAGCTCATCTACTACAGAAGGCCAGCGGGGCGGGGGTTTCTTGAGTGTTGTTTTTCTAAACCGGCGCTTGACTTGAATGAAAATGGCAAATATAGGCCTACGGTATTCCTCTTGACAAATCAATCCTCTGTAACTTTTAAATTTGAGAACTTACGAATGCACACTTAAGTTTATGAAATAATTTTTTTAGTTTTTAGTAAATGCCAAGTGCTAAAACATGCTTAAAAATTTTATCATTATGATAACGAAAACTTCAGAAGGAATGAGTCGTAGATCAGGTCTTCGTATTTGAGATCTTTATTGATCTTTAGTGCATTTTTTATTATTATTAATATCGTTTAATATATTAACTGAAACGCATAGTATTGAACGGTCACGGAAGCAATATGGATCCAAATGAATCTTGAAGTTTTCTTATTTTTGATAAACTTTAATATACTTAAACTAAGTTTAATTGTGTTAAGTAAAAGGAAGACAAAACAAACCTGAAAGGCCTAATCTTTATCGGCTGGTTCCACACAACTTCCTACATCAATCAACAAAATGATATGGAAGACTATGATATAGAAGGTGGTGCCCATGAGACTCAAATTTCTTTTGTACATGTTACCATTGGTTTGTTCATCTCTTTACTCCATCTAAATCATTTCCCATGTGTCACTTGATGCTAAATGTCTTTCAAACTAACCGTGTTTGTTGTAATTCCTTTTTTTGATGAAAACAGAACTATTAAGTTTGAATTTTAGGTATTGGAGGAGGTTGACATCACGGATGAGGCGATGGCTGGTAGGTAGCCAACGTTTGCATTGAATTTTCATGGTGTCAACTCTCTGTACTGCAAAAGGGGATACATTTATAAGTGTTGAAGTATAACCAAGGTACTACCCTAAGGCACCGAAAGCAGCTTGAACCTTAGGGTGATGAAGGGAATGGAGGATGTTTCAGCCTTCACTCAGGCGCCTTGTGTGATTTCCTCCCACTCACCCATACTGAGTTTTAATTTTAGGCTCAGTAGAGTTGGAGGTCAATGGCACTTTCCAATTGCTGCTAGTTAAGAATGTACAAGAGTTCTGTCAGGAAAAAAGAAAAAAAAAAAAGGTAATCTGATTGCTGAACCAAACAATTCCAAGTACAAATTATGTTCCATTATATCAGTAAACAAATATCTGACACTGGTCAGATAAAATGCCACACAATAAACAATACCTGAACTGGGTTACAAATGCTAGCTACTTTATTTTCCACAAATAATACATCGTAGGAGATGGGGGATAGAGAGTTTCAGCAGTATGTGAGCTACTGATCTTCTGTCATACTGTGAAAATGATTAGAGAAGGACCTAACCATGATCTGCATTACTTTGACTGTCGTCTGTAAACCCACAATGTAATCAGCTGCTTCACTAAACAAAGTATCCAACTCCATGCACTCACCGTTTGGAACAAGCCTCTGCAGAGCATCCAAGCTCCCTTCCAAACTGTTCAAAGGCCTTGTAGACCCTTCTAGAACAGCCTTCCTCTGCATCATAATCTTGGGTCTCCTGCTACCTCTAATGGCCCCATGAGCCCTTCTCTTCTTCCTCTGCTTCTCCATCATCCTCCTCCTCACAATCTGCAGCACCACTTGAGCGTTTCTGCAACCATGACCACCTGCAGCAGTTTGTGAGGTGCCCTTCTTATCTAAGGCCATGCCCTTCAAGCCAAGGCCATGGATAAGGCTTTGTGGGTAGTCTTCCATGATCAACTGCTTCTGCTGCTTTGGACTACTACCCAAGTTTCAGTCTGGAAGTAAGAAGCACAAACAGGTGGTGCCAAATGGGTAAGGGATGCACCACAGCAGTTGGTGTGAGGGGGTATTTATACTATTTGAGAAGATGGATTAAGGGAATAGTTGGCAAACTCATCGACTTGACTCGGGAATCACCCAAGTCAACCCGGATCACCAAGGAACTGGGTCAAGAGTCAAGCATTGGCTCAAATGCAACTGAATCAGACGAATTACTGAGTCAACTCACTGACTCGTGGCTCCGAGTCATGGGTTTGTCAACTATGATCAAGGGAGCCAGATACCCTACAAAGAGAATCTCAAGATCAAAAAGCACTGTGGCATTAATAAATGATGACCCAGAGGCCATTATTGGTCATGCTTTGGTGCTTTTGTGCATGTTCTCCAAGGCTTCATGCACATGCACCCACATGATCCTTTTAGGGCCTAACAACCTACTCTTCCTCCCTCATCTGCACACCCTGGATTATTCCTTTGTTTCAGGGTTGCTCAATATTCTATACATTTCTAGGAGGCGCTAATTGATGAGAGTGTCTCCAAACTTTTCTCCTTCCAAATAAAAGAAGCAGAGAAAAAAGTGAAAAACAGAAAATCACACATAATCTCAAGGATTTAACACATCATAAAGTGGTTTTTTGTGCTTTTCAAAATTATGTACTTTTTGCTATAAAACCAACAACCAACAAGCTGAGCTAATATGCAAAAATGGTAAAATTAGTTGAAAATCAGGCATCATTTTATTTTGACAAAAGATATGTGCCTCTTTTATATCCCTTTTTTATGGATCAAAAGCTTAAGGTTTTACTTTCAATAAACTTAACAATGAAGTCAACGTAAGTAAACCGATTGACCTTTTTAATTAGTTTACTATTGTCTTGCTAACAATATCAACCCTATGTATATATATATACATAACATTTTTCAAAAAGGCTTTAAAGTGTGTTTTTGAATGCCCTAGCCGGCAAGGGCTACTCGAGCCAGCTTATATAACTAATATTCAAAAAGGTTTCATACTTAGGCACGTACTGTTCCCCACAAGGAAACACTTCCGGCCGGCTTGAATCAAAAAATAAGATTATTTTTTGCACAGATGATTGACGTTGTTTTTGTCAGCAATAAAAAAAAAAAAATTATACGGTTCCATCATTTTGGATAACGATCTTTTTCGTGAGAAATTTTTCTAACATGTATGTGTGCGGCTTTATTTGTTTTTTTCACTTTCTTTGTTTGCTTGTCTAATTATTGATTCCTTTGTTTCAAACGCTTACATACTCATGCTTACGTGAGTTGATTGCCTGGTTTGTTCCCTTCTATAACCTGCCAAAAAAAAAAAAAAATCATAATACTTGGAATATAATGGAGGGTATATAGATATCTATTACCTTCATAAACCATAGTTTTCTCCTTTGATTAAATATTTTCTTCTTTTTGGTATTCTAAGAGCCCATTTTCATCTGGACAAATATTAAACTTTTGGTGCGACTACTTTTTGTTTTTCTTTTTTTAAGAAAGCATATTTACATTAAATAAATAAAAATAGGTGCACAAAAACTGTGTCAAAGTGTGCTACCATTAGCCGACAAGAGATTCCTAACCTGGGTAGGGTTCGACTTTAACCCATTCAAATTAGATATGAAAAGGTGAAAGGTTCAAACCTAGCTATGTTAACTTTTTTATTGGTCTAACTATATAATAGGGCTTTCGGCTACCTCCACCTTACATATAAAAAAAATATATATATATTTGCCATTACACATTGAGGGTGGGTGCAGACAGGATGCATTCTAGGTCGTCAAGTTGAAATCAGGTTCAATACTCAAAAAATGATTGTATCAATCCAACCGCTAGCAGGAGCTGGATAAGATTAGTGCCACTAACTTTAGTTACGTTAGAGATGTCAATGGATCAGATTCGGATCGAATGTCTGACTAAATTGCTTCAAAAAATCCGAAATGGAAAAGAATTTGAAAATCAAATCGAGAAATCGGATTTAAAAGATGACGTCCAGTCAGATTCAGTTTAGGTAAATATCTCATTCAATCCGTGTTCGAATTTGGATTTAATTTTAAGCAGATATAATATATCCAGTATTCATACATTATGCAAAAGTATAATTCAGATTGGATTCAAATTTTATAAAATTTATAATTCAGTTTCGAATACGGAATTAGGCTTTTATTTACCCATGTTTCAATCTGAATTTGAATCTGAAAATGTGAACATCAGATAAAGCAGGTATTGTGGAAGAGACCATCTGATTTGGATCCAATACGTGAGGCAACTTGCGAGTCGTTCGATCAAATTGTTGAATTAGCATATGACAAGAAGCACAAATGGAGGCAGCCCACGAGCGTGCACACCTAATCAATCGGAGAATGCATAATATGACCATAACGCATTAAGCAACCCTTTTGCTTTGGGGAAGGTTCCTCATCATAGAAAAAATTAAAAATAGCTAAGCGTGCATGTGCGCAAAGCTTTGTACAGATATGTACTAGAACAATATTGCCTATAAATTTAGGCTGCCTAGTGATCATATAAAGATTCTCACTCTGCATCAGAAGGAACGCGCCAGATTAGGTGTAACTACCATTGTCGGCAATTGATATCAAATGTTTGATCTTCACTAAGCGAATATGCAATATATATATATATTCGATCTATTCTTACTTTCGGCCGACTAAGGATGTCAATATATCTGATTTGAATCGGATATTCAACCGATCCGATAAAAAAAACGGATATGAAAAAAAAGTAATATTTGATTAAGAAATTGGATCGGATTCAGATTTAATAAATGGCATACGATCAAATTCGAATTTGGATTCAGATATACATCAATATCCAATTGGATTCGAATCGGATTCATTTTTAGACAAATGTCTTTTATCTAATGCTATTAAATTTTGAAAATTGGCAAAATCCGGTTCAAAGTTCGGATTTGTATTCGGATTGTAAAATCGGATTTCACATTCGGATTCAGATATGACTTTTCTTTATTCGAATCTGAATTCGAATCCAAATATGTGAACATCCGAAAAAGCAGACATGATTAACGATATATTCGATCGGTTGACATCCACACTGTCGTCTAAGAATTTTCTTGACAACATGATTAGATAGAGGGAAGGAAGAGGATATGGATAGATGGAAAGGAAAAGAAAGAAAAAAGGAAAAGAAATTAATGATGAGGAGGGAAAGGAACAGTTTCTTCTTTCCCTTACAATCTCTTCTTCATTTTCTAAGGGATTGGAAATACACTAGCCTGTTCTTTCCTTTGCATTTTTCCTCCTTTCTTTGTATTCAAAACAGAATTTTTCATTCTCGTTTTATTTCGCTCCTCCTTAGTTTACTGTCCAAAGACGATAGATGTTATCCTTTTCATTTATTTCTCTCACCTTTCTTCTATCTAAACAGGTTGTAAGACATAAGGATGAGCCTATCGACAACGCCCAGCCCGGAAAAGAACAAAATGCAGCTTGAATTTATCACCACATGGCTTGATCCTACCCCTATTCGTCAAATACATTTTATTTCACAAGCATGTAAAAGTTGATGTGGATATTGAAGTGTTTGAATGACATGTTTTTAAATCAAACTATTTATTCCATGCATTACGTGATGCATGTTGCATGGAACTTTGAGATGAGATGATGGCATTCATCTGCTGAATTAAAAGAGAATGAGAGAAATTGAAAATAGTCGCCTACCTTTATAGCTGGATGTTTTTTTATTTGGTATTGTTAAAAACTTCTGCAAAAGATTCAATTGCGATGGCGCTTGGCCACGGTTTTTAGCAACAAAATGTTCCCTTTGATGGTCTTTAGCGGCACAAAATTTATAGATGTATAGGCTTTGCAGAGGTAGACCTCTAATATGCTACCTTACCTACTTGATGAATCTTCGGCCAATTCATCCATTCAGCTATTGTGAATACGCAAAAATATACATAAATCATTTTCTGCAAAGAAAAATAAATGAAATAAAACATATAAAAATCGTTAGAATAAAAAAAAATTAGCTCATCTAGTTCGGCATCTGATTGAAGAGCACTAATGCTACAAGATACAGGGGTATCCATAGATAAATAAAGGAATTTGTGTGAACTGGTGTGGGCACTTGCCCACACCTACCTCTACCCCCGCCCTCAAATAATCAAATTCCCAGGCCTACTACCACATGAAAGTTGAAAGTTCTACGTTCTGGAGCTTCGTCTTGATATAACATGGCGATTGGACTATTGTTTGAAGATAAACAAGCGCAGCCACTCAAATGGTGTTTGCTAAGCAGCACATTTCTTCACCCTTGGCTTAAGAATGCGTCTCCTGTCCAGTAGTCTTTCAAACACGGAACACCGTACTCTTCGATGGTAGTACAAACCCAAGGGCTTTAGCCTTTAGGCAGGGGTCAGACCTCAAGGTGGGTCGGCATGTCTTTGATGACTGCCCAAGTGGGTAGGACCGCCAATGCAGTCCACGGCCCTAGAGTCACGGGATAAGGGGGCAAGGTCATAATCAGTAGCTGAAGAGGCCCACGCAAGCTTAGGTTAAGAATTGAAAGTGAGGTTCGAACTAGGTCCAATCATATGAGCAGTAACGGAGCTGTCATGTGAGCGCCATTGTGCCAGTGAAAGCTTTCTGGGTCCAGTCACATGTACCCCTTAGGTTATATGGGGACGTATGATGCGTTCAAGTACCCAAGGGTACGGCAAGATGGACATGCGGGTATGGCTGGGTCAAACTTAAAAATTTATATTTTCAAACTTTATTTTTGCTTTAATTTTAATATTTTCCTTTGTTACTTACCATTTATATTCTATATTTTTCTTTTATTTGTATTTAATTAGGAGGATTTTTGTGGATTAATACATATATATATATATATATATGTTTACATAAACACTTTATCATATGCTATCCAAATTTTCTAAAATTGTTTTACCTGCACCCGTCTCGCATTGCCTATCCTCATATTCATGTGACTTAAGTAGACCCAGTACTAGACCCAAGTCGGTGCCCCCAATAAACCCTGCAGGTCCAGCAATCCTTAGCCACCAACAATAGGCTGATCTGCTTTTGGGATTCGTTGGCAGTTTCACCACTTTCCTGCATTCATCTAATAATGTAGATGGTAGGTCCAAGGGCGGACAGGGGTGGCAGGAGCCATGGCCCTTCTCACATTTAACATATATATATATATATATATATATATATATAAAACTTTTAAATTTAGCATATGTAGAAATTCTGTAAATACTATTTGACCTATATACAAAATTTAAAAATACGATTCAGCCTTCCTAAAAGAAAAATCTACCAACTTTCTTCCCTCTAGACATCAACACGGTCTATAAAATACAAGAGATCTGTATTGAAAATGGTGTCGTAGTAAAAACTTACTGCTGTAAGTGAAAGAAGGACAGTCGTACCAGGCCTTTCGTTGAGTTGTGTCCTTTGCTACTCCGAGTTTGCTTATGGCTTTGTTCTGGGAAGACAACTTGAGTTTGCATCGAGAGTTGTGCAGTCGGTGGTCCAGACTCTTCATGTATTCAAAATGTTTGAAAGGTCTATATCTATCATTCAAATAATAATTCCTCAGAACTTAAGGAAAACGTGAATTTTGTCCCTTTCTTGCATTGGCAGAATGAGATGACATTTTCCGAATTTTTTTTCTTCAAATGGGTGTTGATGTTTTTCATTTAGTAGGCTGTCATGTCATGTAAACATTTTTTGTCACACATTTTGATGGGCAGGAAATAGCCTGTGTAGCAATGTAAATTTTATTTACATTTTTGGCAATTTTTCTTGTCCATCAAACTTGTAATGAAAAAAACAACTAGAACGTTTTTTTTTTAGAAATTTCTTTTCAAGGGTGAAAAAAAAATTCTAAGATCTCAACAATGCTTAATCCAATTACTTTGTTTTTTCTTCTTTTTGAGAAATTTATTTTCTAAAACATAAACTCAAATACAACAAACAAACACAAAGAGGTTTTAGAAATCTATATTTTGTTTCATTTCTTCAATTTCTAAAATAAGTTCATGGAAACTTATTTCCAACTTCATATTTCCAAAGCATCAAACGGTCCTTGAGACACAAACAGATTGGATTTGGGTCATTTAAAGAGCAAAAGATAACAACCCAAAAGCCCAAATCCAAACCATTTCCACCGTAGTCTCATGGAACAGGTTTTCCAAGAAAATAACAAAAACAGCAGCAAATTAAGATCTTCAAAAGCCATTTTCTTTTACTTTCAAGAAAGAAGTTCTTTCTTTCTTTCCCCTTCAAAGCAAAGCAAAGCAAACAGACAAATAAACTGTAGCTCTCAGAGTTGATAACAAGCCAAAAAAAAAGATGAAAATAAAGGCAGAAAGGGGAGAAGTGAGCTCCTACCTGCAGGTGCATGGCACGTGAGAGTAAGCCGTCGACATCACGGATCGTGCTCCAAACACAGGGACCCGAGAATGTGTGAAGGGGAGGCATGAGACTTGGCTGATGGGCTGCTCGACACGTGTCGTCACCTCGCGACACCAATTATGAGATCATGACGTTCCCCCTGATTAGATTAGAGAGACATGACAAGCAGATTGACCTAGCCTCTTGTCCTCATCGCCGGGTCCATGGATCCACAATTAGGACTTTGGCCCACCCGTTTTGTCCTCTTTCCCTCCATCCCAGCGCGGCAGTGCCCCCGGTCTGGTTATGCCCAGATATTTGGATCCAGTTGGTAAGACTCAGATCCATACAAATCACTTGTAATGGTGAATCACTGAATCTTATATTTGCAACTGCAGACCGATTACAAGCTATCTAAATCATTTTGAAAGTACAAAGTGCAATGTGCTTCACCACCTACCTACCTACCTTTATTGTAGCTATTCCAAACATGCTCTATGTTTTGTCTTTGAATGGAAGTTGATAGGTGGTCATTTGGGATGTTGATCTTTTGTATTGTAAAAAGAAAATTATTGATGTGTAACTAAAAATATAGTTTCAAGTGCATGCATTTTTAAGTCCCACCGGTACGTACAGGTAGAGCTCCGATATGATAATTTTAAATATATATATATATATATATAATTAATACAGAACATATAAGAAAATTGCAAAACAGGTGAAAAATACATTTTACATAATTCATATGAAAGGTGCAAAACTTTAAAGTTGATATGAGAAATGTAAGAATAATATGCTTTTCTTTAAGTTGCGTCCCAGTGTCGACAAACTACCGTATCCTAAGCCAAAAGAAGGGACGTGATCACCAAATCAAGATTTTGACATGGACTTAGATAGTCGGGGCAGTACTGGCGAAGCCATGTGTGGAAATTACCGATGCGGACCCCTATACTTTAATTTAATTACATATTAGTGTTCCACATAATTTAGTTTCTTACATATTCATACCCTTCAGGCTTCAAATTTAAAAAAAAAAATTATAAAGGAATGAAAATTGGGTGCCCCTCTGCCATTGAACATGGGGGCAACACAATCTGGAAACAAAAAAAATTATATGTTTTTTTTTCATTTACTTTTATATAAAATTTTGAATTCGGCTTCTTAATGAGAAATTCTTGAGTATGCCCCTCGTCATGGACATTATTGGTTGCTGACCTGACTTGAGTATATTAAGGAGATGGTCCTACTGGGTACCCAATTCGATTTTTGCTCTAAATTGAAAGGAAAATTGCAGAGAAATTACTCTTAAAGATCATATCTATATGCTTACGGTGCCAAAAAAAAAAAAAAAAGTTTTAACAACTAATTTTGCTAGGTTTCATGTTTGTCTCTTACCTAAGGTCGCGATTGATTACCGCTGATCTTTTTTTACACCATAACATGGATTGGAGATCCACGTTGGAGGTGGATGCTGAAATCCACACTTTGTTAAAATTATGGATTTCAACTATCGTGGATTTCATGTTCCAGATCTAAGATCAGTTAGGAATCAAACACAACATAATTGGATTGATATTTACCTATATATATATATATATATCATGCTGATAGGTGCTAAACGAAACGTAAAAAACAATTTTAGTTCTTAATCTTTTACAAACTGAGAGAAAAGTATGTGAAATATGCAATGAGAAGTTAAAGCTCCCTTTCCCAAATCATTGATCGACTCTGTCATTGACATTGTCTCTCTATTTGTGTTCATGCCTCTTTCGATGCAACTCCCAAGTTAAAATGACCTTGATCAGTTAAGTTTCAGTTCTACAGTTGTGTTGTTTGAGCTGTGTGTCCAATTTTCAACTAAAAGATTCCAAAAAAAAAAAAAAATCAGTTGAAAAGATGAAATAATAATAATGGTGGCACTTTAATATTAAGTCCGCCGCCCAGTGATACGATCCGCATTGGGATCCGCACGATTAAATTCCAATAGAAAGAAAAAAAAAAAAGGCAAGCAACTAGTCGATCAAGTTTCTAAGTTGGACAGCAAATTTAATATGAAATCTGAATGATGGCTCACCTCCCTAGTTAATCACTGTCATACTGGAGGCTTCTCTGTCAGTGTGTCAAATCCGATCCAGGTGGGTCCGACCCGAAACATGCAAATCTCCTTTGCACAGCCGGATTTTGGATCTGGGCAATGATACTATAGGACAGAAACCGACACTCAGATCTTGTTGCACTGGCTTCTATCTTCTTGTCTTCTTCTGTCTCACAATCAGTTAAAAGAGAAACTCAGACCAAGGTCACATGTGCAAGTCATGGATCTCATGCGAGTCGGTACGCAACTGTCTTGGTTCGATCTTCTTTTATTCAAATCGCAACTTGTTGGCAATATTTTTCTATTCAAGTCACATACTACAAATTTCCTAAATGGAGACTGGCTAAGAACACGAATGCTGCCATATATTAGTATACAAGAGGGTGTTTGGTAACTAGAATATTATATTCATATAATACGTATTTATACAGTACATATTCCAAATATATCACGGTCTTACGTTTGAAGGAAAACATGGTGTGATATTTGATTTTCAGAATTAAAGGCAATATTCTTAACAATAACATGCTTCTAGAACAACATGAAAATTTTGAAACGTATGTTGTAAGAGTATGTGTTCCCAAAACAAAATGTTTCTTTTTAATTTACACTCTCTAAAGGAAGGGTCATTTGTCAAATGAAACACTTTGTAAGTGTTTCACAACTCTACCCAAAGTTTGAGGCAGATTTGTGGATACTTAGTTCTAGTATTTCATGAATCTACTTTAATATAAATTCAATTTTTAGGATAGATTTATAAAGCCGAATAGTTTAACTACTAAACGACCCTCAAGGGGTTGTTTGATAACATTACTGTCTGGTGCACTTAACCAAAAAATTAAATGCATTAGACACTTAAACAAGTATTTTATGAATCTCATCCATTTTTCGGAAAGATTCATGAAATGGAACAGAACAATATGTTATTGATACCAATATTAACAATCTTGTTGTGTTCAAATCACATATTACGAATTGACAAACCAGCCAAGGGTCTGGGTTTCATCGCAAATTGGTAAAAAAAAGAGTCGTTTGGTTAATGGCATAGTCTCCGAAATAATTTCATAAGCCTGCCTGGACTATTAAAACACTAGTTTATGGTATATTATTGTTATAATAACCAAACGGCCTTGAAATATCATTTAAGTCTTTCACTCAAGTCGCAGATTGCGAATTTGAGTTTAAGAGCGCAGACCAGACCAGAGCTTAAACAGTCACAGATCTGTACCAAATTAACGGAAACAATACAAGAAAATATATAGAAAGTTTATATTTTCGAATCAAATTATAGGGATTTTTAGTGTTCTTCAGTGTACCATAACTAATCTATATACAAATCGGACCTAAATGCTACTGAGATTTCAAATGAGATCGACTGATCTAAACGTTATGTAGTAAATCGGCTCATGAACAAACTCTGCACTCTGAACGTCCTTGTCATATCAAGTCTTATCGTTCATCATGCATGCCTTCCATTTTCTCAATAATGCCCTGAGGAAAGCCTCTCTCTCTTTCTCTCTCTCTCTCTTTCCCCCCCCTAGAAAGAGCTGCCGACCTAAATAACTGGTCTGGAAATGGAACTAGTTAACTGACTTGAGATCTTCAAGTTGCAGAGGCGAATAATTCACTGCCAGAGTTGTCTCATGTTCACTTTTTTGGGAAGGTAAGGTTAGCACCAACTTGCCAATAATGTAGGGAAATAGGGAGCAAACAGTTTGTCACTAAGCCTTCAAAAGTTTTCTCAAAGAAAGTGCCCATTCCTTGAGAAAGGATCGCCATTTAAAGTGCAAGATCAGCCATAATATATATATATATATATATATATATATATATATAGATAGATAGAGAGAGAGAGAGAGAGAGAGAGAGAAAGAAAACATAGATTATGACATTAAAAAATGACATTTGTGGCTGTGTAGTATGTATTTGTCCTTATTAACTATGTTCTAGCGAATACTCAATAAACACAATAGTAGTAGTTAAGATTGTTAACTCTAGATAAGAGAAATTGGCTAAGCTCCGTAAGTAAGGTTAGAGAAAAAGTCAACACAGTTCAAATTTTCGCACTTCAACATATTAACTCATTCTTAGTTTACGGGTATGTTTATTCCTGTTACTTATTGCAAAATAGGATTTCATTTATGCTGATTTTGCAAAATGTCTTCATTTCTTGCCATCAAACAATCTGTGATATATGAACCATTAATGTTTTTGCTTCACCCGACGAGTTGCTAAAAATGGCTGTCCAAAAATATGTTTCAACATGAAAGATGATTGACCTATATGTGCATTCTATTAAAATAAAGCATTGCAACTACAATGTCAAACTACAGAGCAAACACATTAGTATACGGACGCTAAGTTGTCTTGTTTGTCTTAAGCTATGTGAGGTATGCCAATGTACATCTAATTATTATGAACATCTTCACAGAGGAGAACATACTGGTTGTCCATATATTATTAACTTATAACGTCATTTAGACATGGCAAGCTTATAGGTTTACCCTTTCCCTCAAATAATGTTTATTATTAAGGAATAAGTTGATGGGACTAGGCTGGGCCATCGATTTAAAAAAAAATGCTGTGGAAATAAAGTTGAGAAAACTAAAATGCAATTGTATTTTCAAGAAACTAGAACACCCCTCAAAGAAAACAATGAATTTCAATTAAGGAAACCCATTTATTTCGCCCACTGAAAGTATTTCAATCTCATGAAAATGCAACTGGATTTCTGTTTTTTTAAACTTATTCTCTGACGTTATATTTCATTAAAATCATTAGCTTAAATAAGTTTCCATCAAATCTAACATATGAGGGTCTATATATTATATAACGGTTTTGGTTATTTAAAGTGGTGCAGTTCATTTATGATAGTTGTTTGATCCATCATGATTGATAGTTGATAACAAAAAAAAAAATGGTGAGTATTTTCATCAATTAATATTAATTCACATTTTTTTTTCTCAACATCTACTATGATGAATCGACCAGCTTTAATGAGTGATATATATATATATATATATATACATGCTCTCTCTTTACAGACTGGGTTAGAGAAACAGAAAAGGTTATGGTTTAACCAGTCGTATAGATAAAAACGAGCGAGAGAGGAGAACGCCAATGGCGTAAAAAGAAGAATGTACGGAGGAAAGCAGCAAGTTGCAAAATAAAGGGGCCCGGACTGATCGGATTCGACGAACTCAAAGATCTGGGACGGCATGCTGCATGAGATCCAAGAGAAATTTTTTAAAAAAAAGGGAGGGAGGTGCTGCAGTGAGACATGTGCATGCAAGTGGCCGACTGCATTCATGTGCCTTGTAGATAGCCCCCATGTGCCATCATGCTGCTTGCGAGGCCCAGGCCCAACTTACACTTCACTCTCGCCCTCGGTAGCAGTGGCACAGAGAGAGAGAGAGAGAGAGAGCTTTAGCTACTGTACTGCTACTGTGTGCCATTACCAGGGACGAGACAGCCCTCATCGTCACGTCTCCATTACATCGTGGAACGACGGAACCAAGTGCATTGTAACTGCACTACTTCTCCCACGCACTGTCTTATAAATCAACATCTCTATCTCATCCTTTCAAGTCGTTATATTGACTAGTGCTTAGTTTCAGACATTCATCTCTCCCTCTCTCTCTCTTCTGTGGTGTGAATATTTCCATACCATCGTTCCTTTGTGTAAATTAACCCCTTAAATGTGAACATGAACAAATAAGAATTTCTGTGCATACTTGTATGCGCACATATATGTTTGTGGGTGAGTAATCTCTTTGCTATCAATTATTGGTACAACTCACATTATATTTATCGATCTGCTCTTTAAATGTTGAACATTTATTATTTAAAAAAAGATTACAATTTGAGTTGTATAGTAGCTGTTAAGATATAATGTCTATACGTATGAACAACTTCTTACATTTACAACATTGTTTGGATCTTCCTGGGCACGTTCTCTTGACCTGATTCCATGATACAATTCATTCAGCATAACATATATATATATATATATAGTAGTCTTTACTCTTTCATTATTTCTAGTTATTTTTTTTGTTGACCTTAAAAATTTTGATGTATGTAGCCTCAATTCTTTTAATTTGTAGATAACAAGAAAAAACATGATATATAAACAAGAGTCTAGCAATCCAAAAGTTAAAATCTTCACTAACTATGAACTCATTAATTTATGCCGGAGATTTGCATTAACTCGAGGAAAGGAAAAGAAAAAAAAAAAAAAACTACAACTTGATTGGATCTACTGGGGATTGCAGTAAATGTAGACCAGCCTTCAGCACAGTTTCAGGGCTAAACTTTTTACTGTTCTTGGCACATGAGCGACCCATTCCCCGATCGTCTGAAAAGAGGTACACTTTTTTGCACTGCTGGCATCTGCCAGAAAGAGAAAATGAAGGTATTTCTTTTTTTTTTCTCTTATTTCTTTTTTTTTAATATATTTTTTACCACGTTGCGTAAAGTAGAGGACACAGGTACACCTGGAATAGTGAGGACCTTGGAGTTATTTGCAGAAGGAGGTAGTTGCGATGAAAATTAACAGATTCAGAAAAGAATAAAAAACAATAAGAACAGATATCAAAGATCTTGGATGGAATCCCACTGGTGCCGGCATCCTCGCAATTATTTTATGAATGAGCTAAGATTAATTAATTGATTTCCATGGATAGGGACTCCGAAAATATTGATAATATTATCTGTACGTTCTTTTTTGAACGGAGAGATATTTTCAAACTTCATTGTTAATAATTATAAATAAAACAGGCCTTAGTCTCAATGTAACTCTCCAGGCTTACAAAATTGAAGCAATACCCAACATTGCATTCATGGGGAAGGGCATTTGTTGTAATAAATCAGAAGGTTTTCCTTTTAGCGGCAATGTTGGTGTTGATCTAACAGTTACATAGAGAAAATCAAGTCATGCCTATAATATCGGTCTATTTAAGTGAATATTTTGTATTAAATATTAAAAGGACATAATTTTTTGTCCCTAAAAGATAAACTTACTTGGTAAAAATAAGGCTGATTCAGTTAAACCAGTTGTGAATCGCCAAAAACATTAGAAATTCCTGTTGTGGAAAACAAATATCCAAATTATATAAAAATAAGAAAAAAGAAGATGTTTTCAAAATGAGTTACAAGTAGAGGCATGGCATTCTTAATTGGCTATAAATTCAAAGCAACAAAATCGATTGTCAAACTATTCTAGAATCAGCGTATTCTGATAAAAAAAAATTGGAATTTTCAAGCTCATCCCATTGGATGCTGATTGGCATTATAACAAGCCCAATTATCGAGCGCCGCCAAGGGTCGATACACACCGATAATAAGTGAACACTAGAGTTATCCATTGACAAGGTTGGGGTAGTGCCTGACATACAAAAGTTCCAAATTTCTTTCCAAGACAACAGACTTGTCATCTGAAGTTTTCTAATTCTGTTGAGATTATTGAGATTCTATACTTGGGTTTCATTGATTTCTGTATATCCCATCGATTCCTGTTTTAATGAATGTATCCCTTTTTAGTAAATAAAAACAAAAAAAAAATAATGCATTTTTATTTTGACTGGTGAACAGGAGAAATAATCCAGCCTACAATCTAATTGACAGCAGAAACCACAACGTGTTTTCTCCATCCTTCTAGGGTACCAGAGGGTTTCAGGATAACTCATCCATTATAATTTAACCTGTATATTGATTTAGCTTATATATATATAATGATGCTCCCTTTGCAATGACTCAAACTAAAACCAGTCAAGCTGCAAGCCCCACCAATGTCTATTACCTCCAGCCCTTTGATCAAGGCTGAATTATAATGAGAACAAGGAACAACTAACCGACAAAATTTGGTGAATTTCCCAAATGAAGACCCAAGAAAGCCTGTATTTCATTTTAACTGGAAAAGGGATAGGGAGCCGGCAAAATTTGGTGAATTTCCCTAATGAAGACTAGGGAAAACTTTTTTTCCACTTTAGGAAATGAACTGAAAACAAATACAAGAACACGAAAAAGGAAAAGGAGAAAACAAAGGAGTACAAGAAAAAGTAGCGGCGACCGGACAGCTGAGTTCTTAAAATCCAGACCCACTAACTGCGCTCGGTAACGCTGCCGGCGCGGAAAGCAGCTCGGCGACGGCTCTCATGGCCATCACCTGCATCTCAAGCGCGGCAATGTAATCCCTTGCTTCATCCAGGATGGTCGGAAAAGACATTTTCCGGCAGCCGGGGACTAACCTCCCCAGGATGCGGACCCGCCCATTAAGTTCCGTATTTCTGGTTGCGGCTCCCCTGAGCTTATTGGGCGTTCGGCTTCTGATCGAGCAGCGTGCTCTGAACTTCCGCGGTTTTCTGACGACACTTAGCCCGCCTCGACTCGAGAGAATGGCTCGGCTCCACCTGGTGCGGCCTTTTGCCGCAACCGCGAGAGCGCGGTCGGCGGCTTCTCGGACGGCTCGGGAGGGCGACGCCGCCGCCATGGTATTTTGGCGGACGTGGCGGAGCGCCTGCATCAGTTTTCGGGCGTAATTGCGTTGTTGCGATCCGGTTCTCCATTTTGCTTGGGACTTCTTTTCCATGGAATCCATTGTGATTGAAGAGATCAGGAAAGAAAGGCAGAGTCCTTGTTTGGGTAGGAATCCGGGAATTCTATGTCTTGCAAACGACGTAAAAGGGAAGAAATCTGGGAGTTCTGACGCTGCCAAACAAGGGTCGGAGAAAGGAAATGCCCGTGCAAGTGGACAGCGAGTCAGAAAACGGAACGCCGGGAAATGGAAGCTCGGCAAGAGGAGGAAGAGACAGAGAGAGTTCTGGATTCCATGACAGCGCTCCCAGTGTTTTGAACTATCTCCTTTTGGATCGACGGAAGAAGGAAGAGGCGTGAACCAGAAATACCGTCTTCAGATTTTCCCTTGCGGGATAGAGAGATAGAGAAAGAGAGACAGACCAGGGAGAGTTGAGGACGGGTTACGTTAAAGGAAAGCGGCCGGCAGAGCAGCTAAATATAAGGGGAAACGGGGATAGGGAGAGAGAGGTCAATGTAGGAGGAAACCGGCGTATGGAGAAGCTATATATTGAGAAAGGGAGAGATCCTTTTAGAATTTGAGAGAGAAAAAATAAATGGAGATGTTCAATGGAAAGCCACAGAAATCGTGTCACTACTATGTTCACACCAAATATCCACTTTGGAGAAGTATAGACTCTCTCTCTCTCCCTCTCTCTCTCTCTCTCTCTATAGAATGTCAGTTAACGTTAGAGAGAGAAAGAGAGGTGGGGTTTGGTGATAACGCAAGTCCATAATTCTTAACGTAAAGAACAGGATCTATGAGTAATCTTATTATTAGAAAACAAAATAGCTCTTCCTGTTTTCACTAATTATAGACATTCAACTCCACAAGTGATATAGAGAACAACAGGTCGGAAACTTTCATAAGTTCTGCAGTCCGTTGGCCAATATATAATTTAAATTACTTCGCTCATAAAAATGTCGGTGGGAGAGGTCGTACAAACTCAAGGGAGAGAGAGATGTCTCCGACCCCATGAGCAAAGCGTTCCCAGGTGCACGGCTACATATTTAAGAGTCTCTCTCTCTTTCTCTCTCTTCTAATGCCTCCTGCTTTATATTTTTAGTCTTTTAAATTCTTATTGTCTTTTTGGTTGCTCGGCCAGAAGAAAACGCTGGAGAGCAGCTGGAACTGGGTCCTACCTCCAATCCAAATGACAACGAAAAACGAGAAAAATGACTCTTTATAATTGAGAATTCCACCATAGCCTACACGACAAAACTTTCTCTCTCTTTCGCTTTCTCTTTTTCTCTCTCATTTCAGCTTGGTGGCGCATTTGAGAGGAGCGCAACAACAGAGTCTTCAAGAACATCTTCTCTTTGCCAGATTCTGTGGCTCATCTTGTACAAGGGAATGTCCAGTTTGCCATTTGATTGAAACGCTGCTGTCCGTCTGCGGCTGGATGACTGTGCTGCTTCATTTTTCCTCTCTCTCTTATTTTTCTGTGCATTATATTATATATTTCTTTTTCCTGCTTCTATTTTTACGGTTTATTTTTTGCGGATTATTTTTGTACTTAAGTAACCTCTTGTCTCCAAATTTTGTTATATATTCCCATTTTATCGTCTCTCTCTCTTTAACTTCTCCATATTTTTCCATTTTCCATGTAACTGACAGAAAACATTGTCGATATAGGTATCGGTAGGGCGTATCGACTTATATCCAGCAATAATTTTTTTATTTTTTGCTATTTGCAAAATTATCTAATTTGATTCTTAAAAATAATGAAGCGAGTTGGGTAGTAGTGGCCAGGATGAGGATCGTGAAGAGGACGACGTTGCTCCGATTTTAATATATAACACGGGTGACGACAACGAAGTCCTCGACAATTTTGGAGTGGGAAAAAGGCCGTGTCCCCTTTCATCAACACCAGCATGTGGAGGGCTCCTTAGCCAGCAGACTCCTATTGAGATAAAAATTTAGTGGGCCACTTTACAGTTACAGAAAGAACTAAAAAAGGAAAAAGGTTAAAAGGGGTTCAGGATAACATTCAAAATCTGGAGGAGAATGAGCTTTCATTAGGTTTCACGTGTGGAACTGTTATAAAAATCGGTTTCTGTGAATGTGCCGGTTTCATGAGCAATTCAAGGGTGTCTGGTGTCAAGTTTTTATCATTTTTAACTTATTTTAAATGTTTAATTAATTTTTCATATGTATGTTATTTTTTTAAAAGGACATTTTTAGTCATTTTGGATTATTTACAAAGTGGCAGCCACGCCGTTTCAGTTTCACAAATCAGTTTTGCAGCACTGGTTGATGACTCGGTTTCAGATTTTAATGTCATAGACCGGGCCATAATGTATTTGGAAACTGGAATCCCCCAGATTAGTTCGTTGGTCTATTCCTCAACTAAACGGTGATCCCGAAGAACTCAAACTCCTTGCTCAACTTGAAGAAGATTCCCTCCTAACTCAGACATGGCCTTAAGCTTGTATATGTTTGAAAGCACATGCTCTTAAAAAAGAAGTCAAAATTCAAAATTCATGGGCGCTGTTAGCTTGGATAATGCCTGATACAAAACTTTTGCTGCAGACCTACATTAGTTAAAAGTAAAGGGGGGAGGGTGGACATATATAGCAGCATATAAGTTCAATCACAACAAAGATGTAAATGGATGAAAATTTTGTAGTTCAAAATTTTGCTGCAAATTTACACGGTTGAAGGAAAGGATGATACATATAACACACATGCCCACACAGAGCGACACAAAGGTGGGGAAGAGAGAGAGAAAGAGAGAGATTACATGCGTGTGTGCACGAATTTTTGTGGGTGCGCTGGTGACACTCCCATCCCTTTTCATTTTATAGTTTTTTGTAGTGCTGTGAGCTGCAGAGTTAGTCAATCGGCCGATTCAACAATTCAGCTAAATTGGTAGTGAAGAAACCAAACATATTGAAAGAAAATGTGAAAAAATCTATACAATTAATTAAAAATTAGAAAACTTAAAATATATTAAAAGTTGAGATATATACGGCAGTCTTAAATCAGCCAACAACCAAATAACAAGGGTTTTTTAAATAAAGTGCAGTCCTCTTGAGAAACCCACAAAAGGTATTTCTTCCTTAAAATTTTACGTATGGTAGCAAGAACGAAAGCTTCCACCACAAAGCAAAGCAACAGATAATGCTCCCGTAGCAGTAAAGCGCACGAAGCGTTGGGGGCCTATAACGTGGCGCTGGGGAAACGTTAAAATTTTCCAGCCTCGGCAGAATATTTGCCAGTTGGGGTAGCAGACGAGGGACAGGCCTGGCTTCTGCTCTGGACAAGATGAGGGTGGTGGCTTCATCATAGAGCTTCCATATATGGACAGGCTCATGGGGCTGCCCTTCAATGATTCACCACTTGGAAATCAATGCCCCCTCCTCCTCCTCCTCTTCATCTATGATCGACCATTTTTCAGATAAGGGTACTCAGCACATGGCTGTGTTCCCATGGGGAGAGGGAGTCGTCGCCTGCGCAGGTCCAGTACTCGATTTCCTGGCCGACTCCAACCTGGTCACTTTTCCGCCTCTTTAACTGTGATGAATCTGAAGGCAGACATTCCCACTTCCAGGCGAAGCGATTGAGTTCATATGTGCTTTTTTCTTTTTCTTTTTTTTTTATTTCCCCCAATATATCCTAGGTGCTGGAAAACGCCCAAGGTAATACCTTAACCTTGAATTGGCTGGCGTTGGAGCCCCATGGAAATTGGGAAAGGGAATCTGCCATTCAGAAGTTTCTTAAAAAGCTAGAGGCTTGGAGGCCCTTTTGGATCGTTTGGCTTTAGAGAAATATTGCAAAGTAATGTTTATGTCATTGTTAGCTTTCTTGCTCGCATATGTCCTAGGCATTGATGTTTCAGGTTCACCTGCTACAGTGCCCAAGTCGATTTTTCCTCCGCCATAACCGCCCGGTGATGAGCGCAGACCTTACAGAAAGGGAAGCAGGACCGACTCCCTCCATAATCTCTCTCTGAAGCGATGTGTCGCTTCATACTTAAGCGTGTCCATCCCTCGTAAAAAATGGACACGCATGTGGAGTAAACCAATAATTCCAACAATTGATTGTTCAATTTAACGATATGGATGCAAATAAAAATATATATTTAAGACTATCAGCACGGTTAAAGCTGTCACACACATACATATATATATATATATATATATATATATATATATATATATATATATATATATATATATATATATATATATATAGATCAGACATTTAATATTCTACTGTCTCTCTTCTCTTTTAATACTTAGCCTCAACAATGGCTACCAATGAAAAGGAACAGAGAGACTTGTTAGAGTTGTTCTACCATTGGATTGTGAGATGAAACGTTCTAGTTTTTGTAGTACATTTTAAACTATGAGGTCTGGTGCTCATAATTCTTCCTTTTCTAATGCACCGTCTTTCGAAAGGCCTTTGGCAACGTGCCATTTCGAGTAATTAGTTTTTCTCGGTGTTATTAGCATCGGTTTGTGAACCGAACTGGGGAGGCTGCCAGATTCGGTGAATCGGCTAAAAATATTTTAAAAGAATTAAAAAATAGAATGGTGTATAAAATTTTAAGACAGGTGGCTCTTGAATCGGCTATAGAATTGAACCGATTTGCCACGTATAGGATTTTGGATCCGCCAATTGAGGCAGACGCAGGCTTCTGATAACACTTCTGAGGGTAGTAAGGTTATGCTATGCGTCATATGGGCGTGTTTGAGTTATTCAATGCCTATAAGGGTAAAGGTTGGAAGTTTGTTGACACATGAAGATGAATGTATGTATACCAATGAAAATATTTAATAGCATAGATTTCCATAGATGGTGAAGGGACAATGAAGGCCGCCAGTCCATCCTCTGCTGCGCCCCATGAATGTTTTCTCTTGGGTATTTAAAGAAAACGGAAAAACTAAAATTAAGTTTGTCATATACTGCTAGATGTTTCTTTTTTTTATTTAGCCCTTTTCGTGCCAAAAAATTGTAAAAACTTAACTGCAACGTCCTTTTCCCAAGCATTTTTCACATGGTTATAAAGGGAGAAAAGTCTATCGATTCATTGTCTTTGGAAATGCTGACCTGCAATGGCCTCCAAGAATATAAGGGACAGCGAAAAAATCATTATTGAAAAATTTACATTACAAATCCAACAAAGAAAGAGAAAAAAAACAATGTAGATTTTTACTTTTAAGCATTTAATTCAAGTTTGAATTTCAACAGTTCCAAGATCGCTTGAGATGGGCTAATGGAGATAAGGCAGTCGCGGATCGGGCCCATTTCTTGTTAATGTCGGTCCGAGTCAGCCAATTTAAGAAGCTTTGGAATTCGCTACAGAATCTGATTCGATGAAAAATGAGGACGAGTGGCATGTTTTTTAAATTTTTAGTTATATTATATATTATTCATTTTTTTGTTTTTTCTCTGATTTTTAGATCAAAAATGTAAATTTTGACTTTGATCTGTTTTTCAAATCCTATTCCAGCACTGATTTTTTATTCAGCCAATTCTCAGGAACTTTTTTGTCGACCGCTTCGATTCAAGAATCAATCTAAGCAACACCAGTTTCAGGGACACGGCTGGAATCCAAAGGCTTGGTTCTCTTCTTATTGTGTGAGAGATGGTACAAACAAATAAGTAAATACACTAAAAAATAAAAAATGTGATTTTGGACTATATGCACTAAAAAGGAAAAGGAACTATAAATGCCATTTTGTGCTACCTTATCATGGCTTACAAGTTGCAATATAAAAAGGACCTATAATTAGCTTTAGTAGTTTTCATACTTTTGTTTTGTGAATAGATGCCGGAAAGTTAGTGGTAACTTCTTGGTAAACTCTTTACACGTCTCACATGATGAAAAGGGTGATAGCCATGTGCAAGGGGGCCACGGATGTTTTTTTAAAAAATAAAACATTTGTAACTGAAGTTTTTCACAAAATAATAACGGGTCCCTAACATACACTTTTTTCAAAAAATTCAGCACCTGCCGACATATCTTTTTCAATAACACTATGTAATGTACTTTTTAGATAAACCTGCACCAGTCACAAAACAAGACGCCATCGCACACTTGGAGACCCCCCGGGTAGGGTCGTGAAGGGCTCAGACTTGCCCCCTCAAAATCCCACAATATTTTGGTGTGGTTCGAAAGCTCTGCTTAATTATTCGAACTGGACATTTAAAGGTATTAGTTTGTTTTTAATTGACAGAGTATTTACATATACAGTTGAGACATTATGTCATAATATACTGGCGTCAACAAGCATCGGACTAGGTGTTGTACGATGTTTTAGCCCTTATATATATATATATATATATATATATATATACACTTCTAAGGGTGTGACAAAAACATGAGATATTCTCACACTGTGTCTTAGACAGAGTGTCCTTGACACCACTTCTGAGCATGCCAAACACCCTCTAAGATCCGATTCCTATACTTGCGCCAGCTTCGATTCCAAGCTCCAGTCCACAATTTTTAGACAGTGTGTTCTTGACATATCTGAGCATGTCAAACACCTTTCAAGATCTGATTCCTAAACATGCTCCAGGTTAAGATCCCCAAGCTCCAGTTCACAACGTTCAATGTAAATAATATGAAGAAGAGATCTGTATTGGATGTAGACCGCGTTTAGTTTCCGTTCATTTAGCATGTTTGAAAGGCAAATATGTTTTCTCCTTGGTAGAGACAAAAAAGAATGTCTCCGGACAATCAAATGGGGGTGAAGGGTGGACAGATGTTTATTTAGGGCTGTGCATCGGGCTGGGATTGCCCCAGCCCCATTTTGACAGCATAGGCCTAAGCCTGGCCGGCTGGCCCAGTACAATTTCAATTAAAAAAAATTAAAGTCTTTATGCTATAGATATAAATATAAGAAAAATATTCAAAAATATTTTTTTAAAAACTAATAATAATGTATGTTATAGAGTCGAGTTAGGCATCGACCCCAGCCTGAGCCCGACCCTATTCATTATAGAGTTCGAGCTGACCAAAACCTAATTTTGCAGCCCAGTTCAAGCAGCGAACTCGAAAGCCCAACAAACCTCCGGCCTGATGACCCAGCGCTATTCCAACCCCAATGTTAGCAAAGATTCATCTAAGCAAAGACCCAAACGGGCGGAACCCTCTCCACACCAACTTACCATACCACAACCACTGGAGTTCCGAAAAGGAAACCTCTCCTCTCACGGAAAGCCCGAGTGTCAGAGGATGGGCCAAAGAAATTAACTACCTCCTCTCGGTATTGTGGAGCCCAACCAATGCACAATAATTTTTATAAAAGGAAAGGTACTTCAGTACTCGATCCAAGTACCCCGTCGGTTAAAGAAGCCACCAACTGGCAACTGCTGTGGCACATGGCTGTGTTTAAAAAATCGGCTATTCAGGTGCTAGACTCACCTCATACCAACAAGGCCATCCAACGAAAAAGGGGACTAAACGCCCAGGACCCACAATCGAGGACTACCACCACATACACGTGATAGGAATATGAAAAATGGGATAAGCTGATGAGTTTGACCTAAGGACGTGTTAGTACACATGCTTATCCCATACGTTCTGCATTAATTAACGTAACTTGACAATTCATGCATCAACCAAAGGCATAAAGTTCGATGCCCTCACCTTTCCACGTTGCGGAATATTCAAGAATTATCGATGCCACTGCCCCGTGAATCCGTGATCGGCCAACAACTGCTTCATCTGCATCACTGGCAACAGCATGTATCACACAAGTAATATACAGAATGTAATATTAAGGCGCATAATTGAGCTGTGAACAGCATTATTTTAGCACTATTGTGCATAAGTGGCGCAATTTGGGCAAACAAAAACCGTAATGCAGCACACGCAGTTGCAGACACCACCACTAGCAACCATGTACTGGTTAACACGCGGCAAAAGATTAAACGTGCGGCGAGTATGAAACAAAATTATGGAAGCTAGTAACCCCAACAGAGAAGGCACATGCTACTTGTGGGCAATGGGCTGGGTACCGGATGGGTACTGAGCTTGGGCTAATTATTTTACATCCTGACTGGTCCGATTAAAAAAGTTTGTTGAGTTGGATTGTTTGGCTCTAGTAACGCAGGCAGCTCTTTTATAACCTTAGCCGGTCACAAAATTGTTGATCCTGTAATGCAGGCGGCTCTTTTATCATGTATTTCTATTGAACTTCGATAAGAGCATTGGAAGCAAGGAAACAGAACCATTGATGTGATTCTTTCTAACGGCTAAGGTTGATAAAACTAGAAATAGCCACAGAATATTAGATACTAGAAACAACGACAGGAGAACCAAAGTTCAAGATGCATACCTCCCTCATTTCCATAATGATCTTAGTCCGCAAATCGCAGTAGGAACAAACCTTGTTCCATGGTACTTCCATGAGATTCCTCTTTCTTATTCAAAAGCAAGCCTTGGAGAGGGCTTATCTGTGCTTGACAGGAAACCAAATATAAGATCCCTCTGAGCGCAACAGAGACTAAGTTTGAAGGAGCATCCTGATAAACAGAGTAAGGATCCCTCTGAGCGCAACAGAGTCTAAGTTTGAAGGAGCATGCTGATAAACAGAGTAAGGATCCCTCTGAGGGCAATAACGTCTGAGCTCGAAGGAACATCCCGATAAACAAAGCAACAGAAAAAGCCAAACATTGTTGCTTACACTTGCTAGTGACGGTGGACTGCACACCAGAATATTGAATTTCCTTCAAAAGAAAATGCTTGTGGAACTGCAAGTCGTCGTCCATGAATTACCTGAACTTTAGAGTACTTTTTACTATGGAAGCCAACGTCTAAACACGAGGTTTACTGCATCCTAATAATTGAATTGAAATCAAACAAACAACTCAAAATATGCATATGAAACATTTAAGCAGGAGTTTGAACTAGGAATGCAATTGTATAGGTATCATGCTCGATCGGCTACAGAATTACCATCCCATTGAGTCTCCAGCAAAATTTATGTTTAACGACTTCTAACTTGAAGCCATATACGAAGTTCCAAATGCTTCGCTTGAGTATAAGCATCCCTCTAAGAAAAAATACTAAAACTAGGCAAACCGATACACGAATAAGTAGAAGCAGACCATTCGCTGGTTCAAGAATGAGATCAGGGAAAAGCCCTTGATCGAGCAATTCAAAGTGAGATGAGAGCAAACATATCATCCCGTACATTGTAATCTTCTGCTTAGTTTTTACCTTTAAACGTAGATCACTCTTCTCTAGGTTCAACTCGCGCGATACACCCGAGATACGAGTTAGCGCTCAGGTAGGAGGCAGACCAGGAGAGAAACTCTCACTACCTGAATACCGAAACCAGAATATGGAGAATACTACAGCAAACATGGAGTAGACTAAGACGACCTTCGCACAGACCCGATAGTCCACATTGAACGGTTCTTCGGATATGTGACTAAAATCATCCAGCATTGCCCCGATCATGGCGTCCAGGCACTTTTTCGAGCGCTTGTCAATGTCCGACGAGTTCATTACCTGGACTCGAGCGTTCTGCATTACCCGGAGGACGGTTTTAAGCTCACGATCACTGACTTTCTCCCCTCGATCAATGATCGAGATATCATCTTGATCACCGGCGACAATTTCCGAAGCCGAGGTAGTTCCTTCGCTCGCTTCAGGCGATTCAAACGCCTCCGCTTCCCAGCAGGCGACGAGTCCCTGCGTTACAATAGGGACGACAGAGAGTCCGATTAAGGAATCAATAAGGCAAAACTCAATCGGATTCCGGAAGAACTTGCAAAAGTTTGGAGGAAATTCCTCCCGTTCTGTGGATCAGAAGAAATGCCGCTGATTCTTGACGATCGGGCTTGAATTTCCTTGTCAAGCATGATCAAACCCGTACATTCTTGACGATCGGAAAAGAAATTTCGCGGTAACACTGAACCAAAAGAGGAAGCTCGAAGAAAATTCTGGACGCACATTTTCTGGAGGCGTCTCCGGCGTCGCTGACAGGCCGACGTCTGGTTTCCTCGCCGGAGTATCGATCAACCTACGGACGGTGGCCTTGCGGGAGTTCCTTGGGGAAGGAGTCATGCTGCGCGGGAAATTCAGAACGGATCTACCATATTTATGTGCAGGTCTGCGGGTCAGATCCGTAACAACAACCCTACCCGGAGAAACTCCGAAGTTCGCCATATTGGCGTAAAAAACCCGATCCGAAATATGACAGGGTGCACCAGATCCAGATCCAGATCCAGCGATCATGTATCTGGATTGAACAGATTTCATATAAAATTTTGGAAAAAGCACCTTCATTTTTTCATTATTCAAACAAATGCACCTTAATCATGCATTACGCTTTTAGCCTTAAACAAAAAAAAAGAAAAAAAAAAAACCGTTTCTGCATTACGTAAAGCACCTTAGGCATGCATCAGAATATCATTTTACCACTCGCAGTCAAGATAACGTTTTGCACATTTGGGCTCGTCAACTATGATAAATACCGGCGATATCCAAATTATAATTTAAATTCAAATCGGCCAATATATTTATTGTGAATACGGAGAAAATATTATTTCGTGCACATTTGAAAAATAAAATAGAACAGTATGCAAAAATAAAATAATATGTTAAATAACTTAAATTTATTGACAAGTAATACAACACTAAAAGCGTATTGTATATGGCATGTAAATTGAACTGATTTGCAACTTATCAATTAGAATCTATCGATTATGGCCGATTTTTATAAGGTTGATAAATATTGTGTAAGTAGGAGGAGTATTTCATATATTGATCAACAATTGTCAAAATTTCACCCTTACTTTCAATCTCCTCAAGGTATTATGCTTATTTTCGATGTTCTGAGGTGATGCTCTCACTATACTTCAACTCGCTTATTAGTGCTCCATCTCTTGTAATATAACAAGTCAACTTTTTGAGAGTTCAAAATGGATACCAACCACCTACCAGCCAAACATCATGCATTACGTGTTGCGTCAACCCCGTTAGGGATTCAGTATTTCATACT
Source organism: Nymphaea colorata (assembly GCF_008831285.2). Classification (NCBI taxonomy): domain Eukaryota; kingdom Viridiplantae; phylum Streptophyta; class Magnoliopsida; order Nymphaeales; family Nymphaeaceae; genus Nymphaea; species Nymphaea colorata. The sequence goes on along the minus strand of NC_045142.1, from coordinate 24,263,511 downwards.
TCCACGGTTACAATATTTTCCTATTTATTGACATTCCCCATTTTATGTGTAGAAAATTTAATATTAATTGCTTGAATAATGAATTAGAATATCTTTTTTCGATGAATTTGACATACCAACATTGTTAGAGAATGTTTATTTTTTAACAAATCAATGTGTTGTGTTTGGGACTGTTATAAATTAAGTTTTCTATGTAGGGGACACAACATAACCGGTAGAGTGATAAGTTGATGGCAGTGGGATTTTTATAAGCCACATTTAATTGTGCTAAAAGATAGAGTGGAAGAATTGTACTAAGTGATGTACATTGGCCGCATATTTAATGTGGCTGTCTCTTACTGTGGTTATTTGAGTTTATTGGCCTTACTAAAGTCCTGATAGCTTTTTAATGAATAATGTATTATAATAATATGGTGATGAATATATATATATATATAAGACATATGACCAACTTCAAGATCAAATGGGTACAATATTATGTGCAGTTTAGAACTATAGTTTTTTTAATAAAAATATGCTCATGTTTTGATTAAACAACAAAAACAGGTTAAAACGTGCCTCACGTTAAAAACTAGAATTCTTTTATAAAAATATGCTCATGTTTTGATTAAACAACAAAAACACGCTTAAATTTTTAGATATTTTATTTGTCTTTCTTTAACTAGCTAAATAAAAAAAGCCAAAACTTAAACACGTTTAGTAGAATTTTCTTTAAAATTAGGGACCCTATGCTTAATTCATGGTGGACCCGGTTTTAGTTTAATTGCATGCACGGTAGGAAGTCGATATCGGGTCATACCCTACCCTGGTCTGAAGGTCCCGGCCCGATATCAACGGATCGGTTCCGCAATTCAAACTGAATCCAATCGCTATTGGCGGGAAGTTTCCTTGCCCTAACTCGAGTTTGAGAAGCAAGGGGATCCGTTTCGCCTCCATTTCGTCGTCCTTTCTCTACCTGAACTCTAATTTGCCGGAAGCGTTTCCCGCCTCTTTTTGTCCATTGTCAATCGAGAGAGAGAGAGAGGGATCGGAGCCCGAACTGAGCTTTTGTTTGGACAGCAATGGCGGCTTCTTCTTCATCCAGAGACGATTTTTCGGGGACCGACGATTTGTTGGGGACCATCGATCCCGCGTCTTCTTCGTCGCCGTCCTCCTCCTCCGGCGTGGAGATGCTGAAGCGCGCGTGGAGGAACGAGAAGGCGGCCCCGGAGATTCTCCAGTATGAGGAAGAGTTGGTCGAGACCTTCCGCGAACAAATCCGATCGAGAGTGAGTTTGGTTTCTAGAACCTGCGGACTGGGCATCTAATTTCTTTATTACGAGAATTGCAATTGGTTATCATCTTGACTCTTTGTTGAGGAAGGCGTTTGAATTCGGGTGCTTATCATGGGAAAGTAGGATAGTTGAACTGTTTCTGTCTTCATACTTCTCGTACTAACCCAAATTTATTCATAGCTTTTTTTTTTTTTGGGGTGGGGGGGGGGGGGGGTCGGCGCGCAGAAGTGATGCATAAAACTGTTGTGATGCTTTTGTTGTTGTAACCAACTTGTGAAAAATATTAGAAACGAATTCAGCAAGCCATGTGTGGAAAAAATTCTGTGTCTATGTGTTTGGCGTATGAATTATCTCCTCGCGTTAATTGCATCAATTTGGAACGCCTACCCGTTGAATTGCCAACTTTGAGTATCATGGACTAAAACCTTCAGTTGTTACATCCATTGATTCGTTGTCAGTTAAATTTGTTGTGTTTTGATTTATGGCACTTTGTTTTCGATCATTCCATGGAATTCAACGATTTAATTCAGTTCGGCGGTTGCCTAAGCTTGATATCAGCTTTTATGGATAGGGTTCCTAGTTCGAACTGATTATCAGAAGTTCTGAAACTATTGATTTGAATACCATGTATTGATTGTTTAAAGATTGAAGTCTGTATCAGGATCTTGTTGTGGATGGCCCAACTTTACTGAAGATATTCGTAAAACAGGAGCGGACTAAAGGTAATGAACTGTGACAATGAGAGAAACCATCGTCCATAGTTGTTTCTTGGTGAACGAATGGGCGACTTTGTAGCATGAACACTACAGGTTAAAAGGATAATTGTGGACTTAAGAGCAGTGGTAGAGATTGCCGCACTGTTGTAGGTAAATTACTGCTGACATGATGTATTTCACTTGATTATGACCTGGACTATAAATCTATGATTTTCCAGAAATCAATTTTGACACACATTTGCTTACATTGTGGCGGTGAGATTCCATAGAAGTTAGGAAGCAGTTTTTCCTGGGTCAGAATTCTGCGCTGCAGAGTTAAACTATCTTGGTGACAACTGAGTGATATTAGACCATTTTACTCCATTAGCCAAGTTATATACTTATTCACAAGTGCTAACCTGCCTTCTTCAGCCAACGAAAATTGGGTAAATTTGTGCTGGATGATTTGGAAATTTATGCTTGAATATGGGAGTTTATAACGTATAATGTTGTTTCATCTGGTTATCTGGCATAGGTACTAATCTCAATAGGTTGGTGGCCATTTTGATGATACAGTTTTGACTGTTACTCAGGACTTTCTTTTCTCATTTATCTAATGCATTCATATCACAAAAATGTTGTTTTTGTTATCCCTTGTCTATGCATTTTATGGATGGACGCCTAAAAGCTATATAACTGATGTTACATAGGGAAATAGATGTAAGTCATTATGAATCTATAGTATATGAACCTACATATCTCTTTTATTGTCTAAGACATGCAAGATTCAAGATGTTATGCTGTCTATTTGAACATTCATATTTAAACATGACAGCTAGAAGGAGATTAGCTTTCAGAAAGTACCATATTTGACTGCCAAACAATGGTTCATGATATTTTGAGTGTGCGGCGTTTTATCTAAACTGCTCCTAGTCTTATTTCATGTGGAAATATGGCATTAAATTTAAGGCGGCTTCTTTTCTTCCCCCATATGCTATCTTTTGTTAGGCATGGAACTGGTGATGTTACATATTCATGATTGGACCTTTTCAGGAAGATATCATCGATAATTATTCTGGTGGTGGAACTGAAGATCTCATGTTATCGCTTTTTCGCATGGATTTGGACCGTACATTGTTCATTTTGCGGTCCTATCTCAGGATTAGGCTACAAAAGGTACCTATCTGCTGTTGTCTAGATTTCCACATTGTTCATTTTGCGGTCCTATCTCAGGATTAGGCTACAAAAGGTACCTATCTGCTGTTGTCTAGATTTTCTCTTCAAACCTGTGGTTAACTTCCATTGGTTCTTATTTTTTCACTTTACAGATTGAAAAGCATGTGTTTCACATTTGTAAGAGTAATCTTTGGAATAGGCTCTCTAAGACAGAACAGAACTTTGCTACAAGGTGAAATCTGTTACTCTTAACCTATCTCAAAATTTTCATGCATCTTCCCCACATTCTTGTTTTGATATAATCTGATGGTGTTGTTCAGGTGTACAGACATCCTGGAAAAACATCTTGAACAGTCTGTGCTGGGGAAATTGCCTTATGGCTATCAGTCCATATTGAAGCAGTCCATCTCCAGTGAAGATATCGACATGGGTACTTTTAGTTGCCTGTTCCACTTGTGAATTTGTTGGAATCATCATCCTTTTCCCTATAGCTTATGCCGCACCTTGAATTGGAAGATGCCGTTTCTTGATTGTTTGGTGATGTTATGGTTGTAAGAATGTTGTATTAAGGCCATAGTAGTCTTTAATGTTATTAGAGGATGCACGTTTAGGATGTCACTAATTGAAATAGAAAAATCAACTAGTTGTTTAAATACTAATGCTACTAATGTAGGCACTTCATCATAGACTAAACCTCTTTGCAGGATTGTTGTTGTTGCTGAAGCTTTCGTACATGTAGTCCCTAGCTTTTGCCATCCCAATGGCTGTACTTCACTTGCAAGCAACAGCCACATTAAACTCTCAGATCTAAATACATCTGAAAATTCTGTTATGTGCTTGTTCTTAAGAATCTGCCCTCTATTAATATATGCAGCCTAGGATCTGATCCCTCATGATTGCTTCCAAGGCCTCTATTATTTTCTGCAAGCTTTGCCTACAGAACCAAGCAGACCTCACCATGCTGGAGTTTATATACTTCAATGGTACACTTCATAATGCGGTTCCTTGGCATGTCAATGATGTAACACACGACCCTAGCAATAGCAGCCCACACCTCCATCTCTTGGGGCATTTTGTCTCACGGTTGCATCTGCATGCCTTTTGTTTCTAGCTACAGGTTTGACTTAATTAAAGAGCTCCAACAAATGGAAATTTTCAATTAAGACCTGCTTTCTTAGTTGGTGTTTAGAAGAAAGAATGGTGAACTTATTGGAAAGCTCGAAAATTTTCCATCAAGCTTGAAGTGATCATCTTGATTAAAATGGCAAAAACCTGAGTTGGTGATGGTGGTTCCGAAACTTTTTTCTCTCCCCATCTCCATCTTCGCATGACTTTCGTTCATGTCTCTCCCCTTGTTAAACCCCTCTTATCTCACTGCTAATATGATGGTACGAGTATATGCCAAAAAAATGGGAAAGGTTGTTTGGTCCCTTCATGAAAGAATGAGCCTTTAGTTGTTCATTTGACATTGCTTTGGCATTAGTTGGTTGATGCTTCTCCACTGCTTTGGTTTTTTTTCACTGGATGTACTTCTGTGCATTCTCTGGCTGAACAGTTCTCAGTATTGGTTGATACACGAGTATAAGAAGATGAGAAAGGTCATTCCCTCTCAAACAGATGAACCCTTTTTCATTTGGCAGCATGTTGGCATCCATTCTATGATGCTCCACCATCGGTTTGGTTTCTTTTCCTTTTTGTGTACTTTCTGAACAGTTCTGAATTTTTTTTGGAGCATACATTACACTTTATCCTGTATCTGATGCTATGGCTGTTATTCACGAAACCCAGGGTCAATGGTTTGTTTTATCTGAATGATCTTACATGTCTTTACGGAGCTACATCCTACAGTTATGCGTATTTTTTCTTTATTCACCTTGTGTACATTTATCGCTGTATTGACTAGTCTGTTCTCATGATCTTATCACTTTTTGTCAATATCTCAATTTGGATGCTTACTTTTTTCCACGTTTGCATATTAGTAACATATGATAAAATACTGATCGAATATATTACTGACTTTGGCTTTTATTCTGCAGTTCCTGAGCCTCGGTTGGACACTTTTGTCTTTTGCAAGAGTCGGGATTCCATTGGATCCTTCCAGCTGGATGATTAGTAAGTTTTTATCAGTTCCTTTTCCCACTGTTCTGATCATGCCACGTGATTTGCGAGTAACTGACTTGGAAAAATATCTTGTTAAACTGCGGATTGGTGGTCTTGAAATTTATGTGTCTAAGGCTAAACTTTTACATGACCTGTCATAAAATTAGTTTAAGCTATTATTATGACTTCATCCATGATAGATGGTCTGGGTATTTATATCACCTAATTATGTTTTTTCCATTATGTAAATTGTGCATATTTTGTCCCTCTCATCAGTAGAGATATCAAAAGGTTGAGATGGGTTGAAATATTTGACCAGCTGATCAACGTTATTTTTCTCTCAAATTCAGTAAGTTCCTATATATCTCAATTTATATGTCCGTACATGAATTGGGATCTCAAATATGTATCAGTAATCATCTGAAATAAAAAATATACAAAATTGTTCCCCTATCTCAAAATGCGGCTGGAGATTGTAGAGTGTTTGAATCCTTAGGAAACAAGATTCAGGAGAATCAGGGCCAATGGATTCAACGGGCTGAATATTCCGCGTGAACTAGGAGTTAGATGCCCTTTCCTGTTCAAAAGAAGAGATTAAGTTCTGTAGTCTAGGGTCGTCTATTTCTGTTCATGCTGACTCAATCAATCTACAAATGGAGGATTGATTTGAACTCTACGGCAGGTTGTAGAAGTACATAATCACAAGGATCAGTGTGCTGTGGGCCTAGTATTCTGAATCTCTGATTAACTTATAAAACTGTACAGACCACCATATGTGGGGAGCTGGTGGTAAGAGGGAAATGTTAAGCTAAAGACCTTCTTTGATGCCTTATGAAACTCACATGGGGTTTTTTCAAGAGGTACACCCATTATGTGGTCTGGTCCTTAAAGGGCTTTGTCATTTAGCACAAAATCGACAAAAGAAAGAAAACTTGCTGATCAAGCAGGGCAGGTAGTGTTGATCAGCTCAATTGATGGTTATGCTGCTGCTTCCGCATTTTTTTCCTTCGTCCGTTCCTTCTATGTGTTTATGCATGTGTATGTCTGCACTTGACAATATTTGCACACAAACGGGCTATGTGATATTTTAATCTGTCTTCATCACGTGGCTGGCAGCGGAGAGGAAATTGTGGACCTGGTTGCTGATGATCTATACATCCTGCGGTACAAATCTATCAAGGCACTTGTGGAGAATGGAAGAATAGATCTTCTCTAAGATGCCTAGTCCTCTTATTCTACCAGTAGTGTTGTGCCACTTGGCATGATCTGAGCAGCATATACTTCCACATCTTCTCTTAGCCGTCAAGCAAATGGCCTAAAGCATCTTCAGGACAAGGGAATCAACCACATACTTTGTTGTCCATGAATATGTGAACGATGATGGTTCCTATAATTCCAAGGGAATAAAAAAAAGTATGTCATTATTATCCACTTTAACAACATATGCAACTGTTTCTTCTCTTTCTGCTCTTTTTCTTTTTTATCTTTGTGGACATGGGAATGACCTAAGTCACACAGACTGCAAAGTGACTGCCGCACCCGTGTTGACACGATTCGGTGTGGGTGCAGCTGCGGCTCGGATTCGCACCCAACACAAGTCAACAAGAGTCGGGTGCGGTCAAACCATGTCAAGCTCATTTTCGTCCTTTTTTGATATTTTTATTTTAAAAATTTTTAACTTTAAAAAAAGGGTTTAGCATTTTTTTTACAATTTATGTGTTTTGTTTACTTGTTTAATGTTTGTACTTTGTAAGCATGTTAATGCTTAACATGTTACATTCATATACACAATACATTATAACTTATAAGTATGTAATATATAATGTTCATATATAATTTATCCATAAAGTGTGTACTGTAGAGTATATAGACTGTAGTGTATACTCTAAATTTCTTAATTCTTATATATATATATATATATATATATATATATATATATAAAATAATTAATAATCACAAAGAAATATTTTGGCTGCACTTAAATGCACTTAAATTTTTAGGGATGTACCGCTCCGGCACCCGCACCTCTCACCTATGTGACAGAGGGGACGACAGATGCCAACAGGTGGATCAAATGTGGTTGGATCTATCCTAGTCAAGTGACTATTCACAGGTATGATCTTAAACTAGAATGAGGTTGTGTTCTCCTATTAGAGCTGGCTTCATTTGCTGAGATTTTTGAATCCCATTTCTAAAAGTAGTTTTTATTGCTTCATCTTGAAGATCCATTCTGAATCTGTGATACCATTTTTCAAAATTCTCATTAGACCCAATATTTCATATGGATCAAGTTTGCTAACTTACCAGATGTAGTTCGAATTAGACCATCTTAGCCATTTTGTAAAATTAAAACATGGGTTTAGGTATGCTGTGGCCCAGGTCTCTGAAAAGGCCTTCAAAGCATGATGATGATAACATGAAAAGGGAGTTTTCAAAAGCAACCCTTAGATTTTGAAAATTATAAGTGCCATGGAAGTTTTTCATATTGTTAGACACACTTTTTTAGAAAGTTCAGTGAGCTTTTTCCCGCTGCTAACAGAGGGAGAATGACCATTAATTCGTTATGGACTTTTTTGCCTTTTTAGCTTTACCTAATTAAATGAATCGTATATAAAACCATTTGCGTCTGTAGTGAAGTTAGATGGATTGGAAAATATGCAACATCATTTTGTAGTGGTCCGTTGCTGCAAATCTTTGTGAATTATGAGCTTTTAAGCTTCATTAGTTTACCACCTGTGGTGGTAAGCGTGTGGTACGCGAGAAAGAATTTAAAGGGTGGTAAGTTGGAGACGCCGGATCGAGTTCTAACTTTGTCTATATTGTCCGAGTTATTCTCACTTTGTTGTCTAAAGAGTAAAAGAGTTTCTCAGCCTTTTACATGTGACGGTGAAAGGGCCCAACTACCTAATGATATGCAATTGATTGGCCTTACTTTTCAATTGACTACGAGCATTGTCCTTCTATCAGGTTTTTTTGTAATCAATATATAAAAAAATAAAAATGAAAATGAAATAACACACCTGCCCCATTAATCTGTTTCTCAAACCTCATGGCTTGGACGGTTGAACCGTGGCAATCTAAATCAACACCTCTGAGATTTTCATTTAGGCCCCAATTTTTTGTTTAATATTACTAAACGATATCGAACTTGTATGAATAGTATTTAAAAACCTGAGCTTTTGGGCATAAAGCTAGTGTTATTTCTTATTATAATAGAAAGGAGTGTCGGCTAATTTTATTAATAATTTTATTTGTAGAACTAAATTTAGAGATTTTAAAGTAATTTAAGAAATTGGAAAAAGGAAAAAAAATACACTCTGGAAGCATAGCAGTGAAAAGCGGATACTTATATATATATATATATATATATATGTATATATATATATTCTGCCCTTGGACCTTCACACCTTGTTTGTGAAAACTTCCTGTTTCTCGGTTGGTTTGGCCTTCAAATCTTAAATTTCATGTTGACGAATACTCATAGTGATTTGGTAGTATATATACGCATATATATAGTTAACTTGGTGGTCAAGATTTTGCGTTGTTTATAAGAGCCTCACTTTTCTACCCTTTCTTCTGAAAATGACATCATCGTTATTTTATTCTGCAAAATGACCCAAGCAATGTTGGCATCCTCTTTTTTCAATTCAATTTGCACAACGGCCCTTTCATTCTTGTGGAAAGCTAACTTGCCTTTTTTTGTGAGAGGAGATTTCACCATAGTAAAAAAATGGAGATGGAGTTGTTCTTTTTGAGAAAGAGAGAGAAAAGACGCTGAACAATCATACTGAATAACGTTGGCAAATTGGTATCTTCTTTTTATCCCTCAGACGACGAGAGGGAAAGATTGCACCATAATGAAAAATGGTAACATGAGTTCAGCTGTCTGCTTTCTACAGAGAGAGAGAGAGAGAGAGACAGAGAGAGAGAGATTTCACTGGTGAGAAACGATAATACGGGGTTATTCTCTTTGGGAGAGAGAGCGAGAGAGCTGAACAATCAAAAGATTTAAAACGCGCCTCCCAACCCGAAAGGTCCCCTGTCCAGACCCACGGTGAGGATCCTCACGAGGTCGTCGCAGGAGACGCCCTTCGTCCCGTCCCCGCCGCCCATTCGCAGCATCGCCCTGATCTCCTTGTCGCTCGCCGGCACCCCAGCCCAGCTCATGTACTCCCTGAGGTCCGAGAACCCCACCACCCCGTCCCCGTCCCGATCCATCACCCGGAAAGCCTCATCCATCACCCGCCGCCCCGCCGCCTTGCCGGCCCTGGCCGGCCCCAGCACCTTCTCGAACTCCTCCAGCTCCACGAACCCGTTCTTGTTCGCGTCCGCCACCGATATCATCGTCCCTATCTCCTCCTCGTCCACAAACCCCGCCGCCCTGAGATCCTCGGGCCCGATCCGCCCGTCCCCGTCCGCGTCCAGCACCACGAACGCGTCCCTCAGATCTGGTTTTCCGGCGGCCGCCGAAAGCGGATACCTCTCGGAGGGACACATAGCGATCGGAATCTCCAGCAAAGAGACAGAGAGGGAAGGACAGAGACAGAGAGAGAGGGTGATACGGAGGAGAGCGCTCCGGGGCGTTTATATAGGCGAGGCCGGGGCGAGGAAGGTTCCCGTCAAATCGGAAGACGTGTGGGATGACGTCAGGAATTCTTTCCACTGTTGAGTCAAAGTGTCATTCCAGTGGGCATGAATGTGACCACCTATCAGGTCCGATTCGTTTTGGATCACATTGTTGGATTCAAACATTTGATCCAAAGTAATGCTTTCCTTATCTGGATCTCAGATCTGAGACCAAATCTAGTTCGCACTAAGCTTGTTTTCGCCTTTTTGGTATTGAACCCAAGTAATGAAACCCGCTCCAAAGATGGCGTTAGTTGCAATGAGGTGCGTAGGTTTGTAAGATTGTGACCGTGAAATAGGAGTAGAGGAGCAAAAAGTTTTTTTCACGAAGCACTAAGCATATAGTTAACAAATTTTCTCGAGTCTCTGAAGTTATTCTATTAATTAAACTCAGATCCACCTAAAATCAACCAATATATTTGACAGAGCCCCAATCTATTTCTGTCCCTGCCTTGAAAAAGACATATTACACATCATCGATCGTCTGGTAACATGAACACTTTATAATTGAAATAGATTCATCAAACGCTCGAACTAAACTACGCATCATGTCGTGGTTCAGTCACAAGGAAAATGTAATAGATCTAATCTTGTTGTGCCGAAATGTGAAACAAAGTAAATGATCGGATCTATTTCCTTGGAGACAACCTATGAAGTTGGACCAAAAGTATCGGATCTCGTTTAGAGGATCCGTTATCTACACACGCCAGGAACACGATTGGGACAATCGGATCAGCCGGATATCCGATCCATTTTTTTCACCACCAAGAGAGAGAGGATGGCCCCACTTCGAGAGGTGAGGTTGGGAGTGGGAACGCAACACGTGAAGTCTACTCTCTTTGACTTTCTCCAATTCTTGTGCTCCAAGTTTCTAGAGTGTTCCAACGAATAAATTAGAGGCAGGAAGACATTCTAGATTTCACATCCTTTTTGTTTTATATTCCAAAAGAACCTTTTAATTCCAAAATGGTGCTCGGTAACCTTTTCACTCCATGGGATATTGCTTTGAGCATAAGGTTAGGGTGGAGCTAGAAATTTTTTTTTTATGAGAAAAGCCAAACTATTGTAACAAAACTGGTAAGACATAAGTACCTTGAGCAAAAGGACATTTGGCTTGCTCATTCTTGGCCTTGTAGCTCAGTCGCATGGAGAGGCATTTCCAATGCCTGGAAGATCCTCCAGGGGTGTCGCACAGGTGGCTACCTTGAGTGGTGTATTGTCGACACATCCACAGTTTGATTCATCTGAGTGCTACTCCTTTATAATGCAAACAGTGGTATGTGCGACATTCGAGTTAAAGGATATGTTGTAAGATCACATAAGTCCTGAAGCAGCTCCGTATTTTAAGGGTAAGAGGAAAGACTTCGGTCTCTCACTCGGCGGTAGGTTTCCTTCTGACCACTCAAATAGTTGGAAGAAATTGAGCGGGCTGGTCAAGAGGCAAATCTCAATAGGGGACAAGGTGTGAAGCTCTGACTTGATTGCTTGGCTGAGAAGGCCCTCTTATCCAAACCATTCCAGAGCACTTGTTTCTACAATTGAGGCTGTTCTTTCACAAGGATCACAATTATTTAAAAGATCTCATGACAATTTTTGTGCACTTAATTTGTTCAGCAAATTGCACCAAAGGGGATAGCACAAATGGGTTGGCTGCGACACATTTTGCACAAAAAAAAATCGGTTTTAAAATTTTAAAAAAATTTACTTGTTTTATATAAAAAATATAAAAATTTTGAAAAATGATATTTGGATACTGAGTCAAAATTTTAAAACTTTAATTCGGTTATGAGTCCGCCGATGCACATTAAAAGCGCATCGTATAAATCAGGTCCGACCAAGATCCGATCCATTTATTCGATGCTGAGGACAAACGGATCGCAATCGCCCAATTCTATGTCGACCATAATTTGAAGGCTTTCGTCCCTTGGAGCGCGAAACGTGAAGTCAAATCCCTTCGTACTCTTCCAATTCTTTTGGACCAGTGGGCCACTAATAAATTAGCGGCAGAAAGAAATTCTCCGTTTAACCTCACGTTTGCTTAATATTCCAAAAGAACCTTGTAATTTGAAAATGCCCCCCGATGACCTTTTCACTTTCCACCTTAGCTCATGACAACTGACAAATCGCGTGAGAAACATTGTTCGTTCCTCACAGGACACCATCAACATAATGACCAAATTATGTGATCTAGTTCTCAGAAATCAGTCTCAGGCCAGCCGGGAGCCTTTTCCTGAAAAGAAAATTGAAAATCAACTTAGCTTGTTTTTGGTGCATGAAATTAGTTATAGCTGCCCCATTGATCTAGTTTTTATGTTTACTCTATGATTAGTTTATACGTGCATACGCGTAGTCCTAAAATGGTTCCCTCTTATTTTGGTGCTGTTGGATGGCTGTGCAAAGTCATGCATGATCTACGAGCAAAGTCGGAATCCTTGAAGTGTAAGCTTTTCCTCTTTCTTCTTCATGGAGGATTCCAAATGGTATTCAAATGCTTTTAGAATGCCATTACCCACATCCATTTCCATTACAGGATAGGCCGCAAGGAGTTGAAAGCTCAATGAAGCACGAGTGTTTTCATGAGGGACAGATTTTTTTTCAAAACAAAGGATCACAGCACATTGTGTGAGAGACCAAAGACCTATAAAGAACTAGCTTTTGAATGCAAAAAAGAGTTCTGTAAGCAAATGCCAATGTTCTACAGACAGAAAATCAGGTACTAGTAAACTTAATATTACTACCAGCGAAGACATTATCATACTGTAGATTAACAATCCCTGTGCTGGACGAAGAAGCATATGACTTTTTGTACCTGATCAACAACTAGAATGGTTTGTTTTTACCATCTTACGTAGGTTGTGGATTTTGACCCATCTCTCAGAACAACTTTCTTAACTGCCCAGTGATGTCTAGCTCTTGTTAGACCACTTCCACCAATGTTCTGTACTAGTCATTCTGTATTTCTGCTTACACTTACACCTTCCCTAGACACAGAGATGTGGTGCTGCAAGCCACAATACCTCCCGTCTCCAAAACAGTTTACTAAACAGCAAGACGATCTATTGTTTAGAATTACCCCATAAATCAGTCCTGTGATTTACCAGAAATCCTTGCAAGTGCAGCGGCCATCTCTGAAGCAGTGATACCGGACACGATCCCTTACTATTATCTCACGCTTATAAACATGTGAAATAAGCTTGGTTGCAGAGTGACAGTCCTCACAGACACGGAGGTTCTTCGCAATTCTGATGGGCGTCCCAGGCGCTGTGCTCAGTATTGCAAAAGCAATAGCTAATTTCTCGCTGTGATAGCACAATGCACTTTCTTTCTCCTCCTCTTCCATGTCAAGCAACACCTGGCTGGCAATTGGCAGGTGACCAGCCAACTTCAACTTTTTTAGTATATCGTCTAACATCAGATATATTTCCTTCTTCTGCGGGTGGGATCCATCACCTGTAACAAACTTGTGAATCATCCCATTAAGATGGATCAGACTGTACCCGGGAACTGTCTTTATCCCTCTATCTTTCATCAGTTTTCTAACCATTGAAACATCATCCCATCGACCAGCAGCTGCATAGATATTTGACAATAGAGCATATCTACCACTATTTTCTGGTTCCAACTCTAACAAAATCTTCCCCACTTTCCCTCCAAGTTCAACATTGCCATGGATCCTGCAAGCACCCAATAAAGCTCCCCATACAGATGCATTCGCTTTTATGGGCATGGAACTAATAAAATCTTCAGCCTCATCCAATCTACCTGCCCTGCCTAGCAGGTCAACCATGCAGCCATAATGTTCTATAGTCGGCTTTATCTTGTAATTCCGCTTCATGGTATTGAAATAATGAAATCCTTCTTCCACCAATCCCGCATGAGCACAGGCATTTAGAACACCAAGAAAAGTGATCCCGTCCGGTGTTATTTTCTCATTTTGCATTCTTAGGAACATCTTGGTTGCAGCATCAGCATGCCCATGCATTGCAAGCCCATGGATTAAAGCATTCCATGTAAATACTTCTTTTCTAGTGATGTTCTCAAAGACCTGTAATGCCATTGGTAAACAGCCACATTTTGCGTACATATCTACAAGTGCAGTCCATCCAACTGCATCAAGTTGCATTGAATTTCTTTCAACGTAAGCATGAACCCATCTTCCCTGATCCAACGCACCCAAATTTGCACATGCAGAAAGCACGCTTGGTAGCACAAATCTACTTGGTGGAATCCCCTTGTTCTGCATCTGCTGGAACACTTCCAAGGCTCTCTCAAAGAGCCCATTTTGAACATAACCATCAATCATTGCGCTCCAAGACACATCATCCTTCTCAGGAATATCGTCGAACAGTTCACGCGCAGACTCAATCATCCCACATTTTGCATACCCAGATATCATAGCGTTCCAAGAACCTGTACTTCTGCTGCAGGGCATCTGTTCAAAGAGTTCCTTCGCCGCCTCCAACTCCCCCTGTTTCAGATACCCATCAATCATAGCGTTCCATGACACAACATCCGATTCAGGACACTGGTCTAGCAGCCGACGCGCCTCTCTCACACGTCTACACGAGGCGTACATCTGAATTGCAGCACTCTGAATATGACCATCTCTCCAGAGGCCCAGCTTCAGCACGTGGGTATGAATCTGCTCCCCTTCTTCTACAGCCCCTGCAACGCAGCAAGCCTTGAAGACGATAGGCAATGTATACTTGTTGGGCACATAGTCTTGCGCCACCATCTTGTAGTACAGGAAGATGGCTTCCCTTGGGGCGTCCTTGTGAAGGCACCCTCTGATGACGGCATTCCATATAAACGCGTTTGGCCTGGTCGTTTGATCAAACACTTGGAGTGCATACCCCAGACTGCAGAGACTACACTCGGCACATCTCTTGGCAAGAGCAGATATGAAATGGTTGTCGTCGGCAAGGCCCCTCCTGAGGATTTGAGCATGAATCTGCTTGATTTGATACAGAGACAACGAATTTGAGCCCAAAATGCTGAGGATTGTGCGGGTGGGTGCTCGGGAAGATGGTGACGGAATTGAAGAAACGCACACTTGGGTAGCCTCCATTTGGTACTGGACATGGAGAATTGCTGAAGATTTTCATGGTGGCTATCTCTGTGGATAACAAGAAGACGGGGAGATTGACGTGGAGCCGCAAGAAACGAGTGTCGTGTTTTTTACCTCATTGGATATTTTAACGATCTTACTGCAACGGATGCTTTTACTCGTAGCGTTAGATGTTCAAATATCGCGATAAATACGGGCAAAAAACAAGGCACTAATTTTAATAAACACTAATTAGTGCCTTTCAAGCAATGTCACAGATATCGTGAGACCTTCAAAAATATCACGATATTTATGAGGAAAACAAATAAAATGAAAATAATGAACGTCTCTTGATTTCCTTGTGTTTTTCAGTATTTTTTGATAATTTTTTCACTTTTTATTAAATTTTAAACTTTTTTTTATTTTCTAAAAACTTCCGAGATCTTTTCTGAATTTTTTGTGAGAAAAACAACTTCGCTAAGAAAAACTCAAGTCACCTGTTCAGTTTGATGTGGGCACCCCACTTAATTTTTAAGTCATCACAATATAAATTATAAACTTTTAAAATGAAACTTTTGATGGACTGGTACTCCCAGTTGCCTTCGATTCTTCAACCCTAAAAAAAAAAAAAACAGTTAGGGTGAATCACGTGGAGAAGTAGTTTAACCACTACGAAAAGACGAAGAGCGGTGGGCAATAAACTGGAAAGGAGTAAAGGACCAACCTAAGATTGTGTTCTTCTTTCCTGATTTTCTGGTAAAAGCCTGCTTAGTGATCACCATTTTATCGATTCACTAGCTCAATTTACGTAGAAGTGATTTTCAATCTAGCGACGCCTGATGCTTGGGCGCCAATTAAACCTTAAGGCTTGGCATTTAAGATTGATTTCCATGCTGTGTGATACTTAGATAATCAAAGTGTTAAAATGTAGGACTTATGTTGATGCTATTAAAATTGGTGTGTCTACATTAACACCAATTGGTATCGCGTGTGAAGGACCATCAGATATTTTACTTTTACACGCAACTCTAGTCGCCATTCTTCATATCTGATTTACTAGTAAGCTTTACGAGGTATGCCTTATATGCCGCTTTTGGACAACCTTCTCAACAACTAAGAGATCCATTTGAGGAACACGGGGACTAGTTGAAGTGATGATCCTCCCATCAATTGAGATAATGAAAAATCATTTCAACTTTATTATGGCTTAATAGTTATATCAAATAAGAGGATGACTCATTTCAATTGTTGTGGGCTCTACTCTTTTGGAGTGCAAACTGTGAACGTATGACATTCTTATTGATGGGTATACTCTCTCTACCTAGGTTCCAAAACGAACCTGGATTTCGATTTCGGTGGTAAGGAGAAAGAGAGAGGCGATTCCACCTCTTTGGCTTATTCCCTATTGAAGATAACGCTCAAGGAAACATTGTCGCTCGCGAAACTGTTGCCGCTCCTCTTAATCAAAAGATTAGGAAAGAAAATCAGAGGTGTAACCAACAATATCGTCAAGATATTGACGCTAATCAAGATCCGAAATGGATGACCCCTGTATTCCTTTAAATGTCAATGGAACCTCCCACACAAATGATTGAGGCGTGTGAGAGAGAAACTACTGTTCGTGGATGTAGACTCGTTCCTGAGTCGAACCACGTTAAAACTCTCTGTGTCTTTGTGTTTGCCTCTATCTCTTTTATGGTATCAAAGCCAGCACTTACAGCAGTGAAACTCTGTAGCAAACTTGGTCGTCCTTCTTTTCTGCAACCACCTGGTGTTTCAGCAAGCAATCCAGCCTACAGCGGGTCCAAAAGAGCAAAACGAGCCCAAGAATGCTCGATTTGGCCCAAGATCGAGCTTGGAAACTGATTTTGAAGTTTCGTCGCAGTATTCTGCTCTTTTTCCGGGCGGTGTCCGTTTTCTGGCGATTTCGAAGAATCCCGGCAAAATATTTTGCCATGTTCTTCAGTCGCCGGTGAAGAACCTCGGTTTCATGTCATCATCAGCGGGACACGACAGGGATTCGTGAGTCCTGTCGAGTTTCACGCAGCCACGCCAGCACCACTCGATGAGTACCACCTCCGTGTCGCATTAAACATTGTCTTCAACCGACACCGAGTCCCGCTCAGCACGTGTCGGCCTTCTTCAACACGATCAACATCGTGTCATTATGTCCTTGCCCTTTCTTGCACGTGTCCAGGCGTTGACACAGCCCGAAATCAACCTTCTCACCAGCGAAAAAGCTAAAACTTGCCAATTTCAAATCTTCGGTGCTAATTCCTTCGACACTCATTTTGGACGATCTTATATTCATTGGAATCGTCTTCTTCTCGGCTTTCTACCCTCCAAATCTCAGATTTTTCTGAGTTGAGACCAGGGCGGGCGCTGTGGATTTTTGAAGTGCCACAAGTCTTTGCAGTTGCAAGAACCAAACAGTTGTGTGGGTTTTCAAAAATGGCTAAAAACAATACCAATCATGCATCAAAGTCTGCTACACCAGACACATCTCCAACTACAGGTCAAATTTTTCCAGTTCTTCCTACGCCTACAAATCTTCAGTATTTGCCTTCCATTAAGCTTGCATCAGACAATTATTTGATTTGGAATCTCAGTTTATGCCTCTCTTTAAGAGTTATAATCTCATGGTTTCATAGATGGTAAACAACCATGTCCCTCTGAATGGATTGATGACAACAATGACTTAAAATGTCGTAATCCAAAGTATGATGAATGATACAGATTAGATCAGCTTTTATTAAGTTGGATTCTTTCATCTTTAACTGATCTTGTTCGTAGTCATGTTGTGGAAATTTCTTCCTCTCATGAATTATGGAATACCCTCAAACGTATGTATGTCCACTCAAGAGCTAGAATCAAACAATTGAGAAACCAACTTCAGAACTTAAGAAAAGACACTGAAACTATTTCAAAATATTTCTGCAGAGCAAAAAGTATTGCTAACCAATTAGCTCTTGCATCCAAACTAGTAGATGATGATGATTTGGTCACCTGCATCATGACTAGTTTACCATTAGAAGAATATGGGTATCTTAGAACTGCTTTGAACACCAGAGTTGATCCTATTAATATGGAAGACTTGCTTGCTATGTTGCTTATTCATGAGGCGCAATTGGATGAAGTTGATAATCTCCCTATTGGAACTCCATCAACAAATTTTACTGTGAAAAACCAAAATTTTGGTGGCAATCGCTTTAAGCATATAAGAGGTCGCAATAAAACTCAAGATTGTTCTTTAAAAAATCAGGTTCGATCTTGCTTTGCTTGTGAAAATAATGGTCATATTGCTGCAAATTGTCACACTATTTGTCAAGCATGTAATCAGCCTGGCCACGGTGCTTTGAAGTGCAAAACATATAAAATGCAGAAATTTGATGCTACTCCATCTATTGAAGTTCATACCGCTGATGCCGATGGATAATTTGATCATGGAGGATGGTACCCTGACTCTGGAGCCACCCATCTTGTAACACCAGATTTCAACAACTTGATAATCCAATCTACCTACAACGGAGGAGATCAAGTTCGCATCGGAAATGGCCAAGGTTTGAACATTAAACACATTGGTACCTCTGTTTTCTCTCATCCTGATTCCAAGTTCATCATTAAAGATATTTTACATGTGCCATCTATCACCAAAAATCTGCTTTTAGTACACAAGTTTACCAAAGATAATGATGTGGCCATCTATCACCAAAAATATGCTTTTAGTACACAAGTTTACCAAAGATAATGATGTGTTGCTTGAATTTCACTCGCACTTTTGTTATGTTAAGGATGCCAAGACAAGACAGGTTCTTCTCAAGGGAAATAATGAGCGCAGGCTCTACAAGCTGCACTTGGGAGATATTGGGAGTCAACCAGCAGCTCTACTTGGTGAACGAACTATGCAGCAAAAATGGCATGAGCGATTTGGGCATCCTTCCATGAAAATCGTGCAACATGTCCTTAGTAAATATGGGCTTCCTTCTAGTTTCAATAAATTTGAGTCTTTGTGTGAAGCATGTCAAATGGAGAAGAGTCACACACCTTTTTCTAGTTCAAATGAAATAAGTGGACCATGAGTTCTTATATTTTCTGATGTTTGGGGCCCTGCACCAATTGCTTCCATGCAAGGATATTATTATTATGTACATTTTGTTGATGACATATTGATCACTAGAAGCTGCCCCGCCGCCATTCATCAGCTTGTATGTCAAATGATGTGTGCATTCTTTATAAAAGATCTTGGGCATCTACATTATTTTCTTGGAGTTGAAGCATTGTTTCCACCTCAAGGACTCTTTCTTTTTCAATGCCAATATATGCAAGATCTTCTCAAGCAGAGCGCCATGGTTGATGTCAAGCCCCTTCCTTCGCCTTTAGCTATTGGCGAGAAGTTATCTAAGTTTGATGGCACGTTGGTACTTAATCCTACTCTATATCGCCAAATTGTTGGTGCTCTCCAGTATGCTACCATTAGCAAACCCGATCTTACTTATGCTACCAACAAGGTCTGCTAATTTGTGCAAGCTCCTACCACTGTTCATTGGGCTGCCGCATACTTCGCTACATTAAGCACACTCTTCATCTTGGGTTCTTATTCGGCCATCCTCGCGCCTTTCACTAATAGCATATTCAGATGCCGATTGGGCTGAAAATCCCGATGATCAAAGATCTACTACTGGCTTTGCCATTTTCCTTGGAGATTCCTTAGTTTTGTGGTCTACAAAGAAGCAAAATACAGTTGCTCGCTCAAGTACTGAGGCAGAATATCGGGTGTTGGCCTCCACTGCTGCCGAAGTTCTCTCCATATCATATTTTTTACAAGAGCTTCATCACCCTCTTTCCACCATTCCCCAGCTCTTATGTGACAATATGGGTGCTGTTCAATTGACTTCCAATCCGGTTTTTCACCAACTCACTAAGCATATTGAAGTCGATATTCATTTCATCTGGGATCATGTGCAAAATCATCGTCTTACAGTTCATCATGTTCTTGCTACTGACCAACTTGCTGATACAATGACCAAGCCCCTTGCTTGCTCACCATTTGAATCCATTCGTGTCAAGCTTAACGTCCTTCCTCGGCCATTCAGCTTGAGGGGGCTATTGAACATAACGCTCAAGGAAACACTGTCGCTGGTGAAACTGTTGCCGCTCCTATTAATCAAAAGATTAGGAAAGAAAATCAGAGGTGTAACCAACAATATCGTCAAGATATTGATGCCAATCAAGATCCTAAAAATCAAGAAATGGATGACCCCTGTATTCCTTTAAATGTCAATGGAACCTCTCACACAAATGATTGAGGCGTGTGAGAGAGAAACTTCTGTTTGTGGATGTAGACTCTTTCCTGAGTCGAACCACGTTAAAACTCTCTGTGTCTTTGTGTTTGCCTCTATCTCTTTTATTCCCCTACTACAGCTCAATTATTTTTTTTAAGTTGAAATTAGCTTATAAATGTTTAAAGTACTAAAATTTCTTTTCTAGAGTATAAAGTTAAAAATTTGCACCCACATCTACTAATTAAGGAGAAAAAATTGAATGAGCTAATAAAAGTTCTCTAGTTTTTAGATAGGCAATGGAGCATGAGACCATTGAGTTGATGTAGCTGAGAGTGAATACTCACAATCTAATTGTTTTGGGTGAGCAGGAGGTTATTGCCACCACCACTCAAGCCAAGGCCAACACCTTCCCTCTCTGAACATTGTGAATGTCCGATTTTCTTTTTATTTATTTAAAAAGGAAAGAACTCGTTATTAAAAAATCATGATCTAAATCATGTTTTCTTTTAAACAAATGGAGAAAGCCAAAAGTTAAATCACGATTAAGGAAGTGTTCATTATTAAAACAAGAGTCATCAGCCATTGTTTCTCATAAACATTACACGTTGCTTTGGTTGCATGAGTCAAGCAATGGCAGAGCCAGAAATTTTGGCAGCGCAGTTATTTAAGCTTATAAATTGAGGCCAAAAGTATTTCACTTGACCTGGTTTACTACTGAAAATAAGGGTTTTTGGAAAAAAGAAAATTAAATGAAGAAATTAACAAGAAAGCATAGTGGGATAGACTTAATCAGCGATCCGAATCCAAAACCATTTCATCGGATCTGACAAAGAAAACCAATCCGCATTATTTGAATTTGGAATTTGTATTTGGATCCACAATAACTGAAACCGTATGTTAGTCCTGCATCTGATTATGATAGACTGACTGAACACTAAGCGAATGTACAAAAGTATCGGACCCTGTGCTAGTTGGATCTGAATACAAACTTTGAAAAATTGGTTCGACTTTAAGTTTTTTTTCAAATTTAATTATATGGGAACCGATTAGGTCAACCATTCATATGCCAAAAAATCAAGTTTTCAGTAGATTAAATTGAACGGAAGAGTGATTTGAACTCCTAAGTGGCATATACGTAAGTATTCTGAATATAAATGCATGCATCCCTCGCCTATAGCGTGACATGCAACTTATCGCCCCCACCTACAATCAAGCAGGATCTTACGTATGACTCTGGATATTTTAATAAAATAATGACAAATAAATATGTTTGTTTTTATTAAAAAAAAAAAGCTCAGAACAAGCCAATGCATCTTGACCTATATAGCGTGTTGTTAGTTTTGGCTCTTGATATGAGTTGGAAACCAATATTTGCACCATTAACATTTATATTAGGCCACGTTTGATGGCTTGGATTTTTTCTGAGGGAAGATTTTTTCAAGGGAAAAAATCCAGGGTAAGTTTACCTAAGGTAAAGTTTCCTTTTTCTATTTTCAGGCCATGTTTGATGGCTTGGAAATCTTTTTGGAGGTAAAAAATTGAGTGTTCGTGAAGCCGGACATCCCTCATCTGGAGAAGGGGATATCCATGCCAGCGCAGGGATTCAATGTCGAGGACTCGATTAGGGCATCTTTGATACGCCCAAATTACACTGATGAAGATAAAGGATAATCATGTTAACAATCAAAATCATGTTTTGACGCCCACCACACCAATGGAGTTTTATGGGGAACGCAGAACCGCCCCTTCTCTTGTTCAATCAGCAGGGAGGCAGGTTGGGGCAAGATGGACGGAGATAGAGAGAGACAAGGAGCAAGAGGGAATGGGAGGTAGAGAGAGAGAGAGCAAAAGAGGGTTCACATTTCATACTTGAACAAGAGAGTGAAGGAGACGCTGCCGTGAGCTCAACCAAACTCGGTCGAGGCAGGAAGAGGTGGTGGCGACAGAAGAGGAAGAGGCGGTGGTGACAGAGACGAGACAGGACACGAAGAATGAAGGTAACGGGCAAAAAAAAAATCCTTGGAAAAAAGTCGGACCCCTCGGGGTCCGACTTTTTTCCAGGGGAAACTTACCCCGATCGAGCCTTTTTTGAGTGGATTTTTTTTCTGCGTTTGATGACACCGGTTGAAGCCGTACGAAATTGAAAAAAACCACCCAATCTACAGTATTTTTCTTGGCTATCAAACGTGGCCTAAGTTAGAAACATATATGTATGATTATAATTATATGTATGATTACAATGTCTTTTCTTGCATATACATATATGATATATTTATACACATACACACAAGAAAATTGGTATTTCGAGGACCAGGTGGGTCAAGGATAAACCCCAAACATCTTAAATCATTGTTAAGGTATATTTCAAACTAAAGATGAACAAGCTACAATGTTTATAAATGCTAAATTGAGTCTTAGTTGAAGTAGTTCATAAAAGAATAGATTCTTCCACTAGTGAAATATTGACGTTATAAGAGCCATTCGTTTTTCTATTGCTATAGGAACACCATTCCTTAAATGAAAAGATTTAAAGTTAGAATATATTTACCATCCAAGCATTCTCAAGATCGCATTTGTATGACTGGATTGTAGAAAAAAAATGCATAGCAATCAATTTTGAGGGGACTGGTTTTTATCTATGACACAAGATTTCGCATTCTTAGATGTTTTTGTTTTCTTCAAGTTTGGATGGATAAATCATTCGGCCTATCAGAGCATGCCACCCTTTGGCACTAGAAACCGAAGCAAGTGTGAGTTACATGTGGGTTGTGGCCTCTAGTAACCTACTTAATACCCCTTAACTATAATTTTTCTGGCTCCGCTCTTATCAAATAATAAGCTTAATCATTCTCACCATGTATATTCCATCGAGTGGTCATGATAAGAGGAAAGGCTGGACAATGGAAGGATTTTACTTCAATGTACAATAGCAGAGCCATAAAAATTAGCTGGAGGAGCACTTGTTCAAAAATACTCATATATATATATATATATATATATATATATATATATATATATATATATATATATATATATATATATATATATATATGGAGCAGAGAGAAATATGTGGTAATTCTTTGTTGATAACAGTAGCTGTAGGGGTCGGGATTCGCATGTTTGGGCGCTAGTGTAAAGTACGGTTATCAACAAAGAATACATTAGTTATAATTATTTAGTACTTTCTTTTCTTTGCATATAAATAAAATGCATTTACTCTTTACATTTTCGATATGCATTAGAAGCAGACACGTGTACATTGCATGTCCATAATTGTTAGACAATTTTAATATAGTTCAAACTCTTAAAATTTTATGTTTGTGTAAACTATGAATGTTTGATGTTTTTTTCTTTATATATAAATAGAATACATAAAAATATGCATGATATATGCATAAGCCATAATTATTTGGTATTTTCTTTTCTTTGCATATAAATAGAATGCATTCACTCTTTACACTTTCGACATGCATTAGAAGCCGACACATGTACATTGCGTGTCTATAATTGTTAGACAATTTCTGTAGGGTTCAAACTCTAAATTTGATGTTTGCATAAACTATGAATTTTTGATACTTTTTTCTTGGTATATAAATAGAATGCATAAAAAAATATGTAAGGTATCTGCATTAGTCATAATTATTTGTTACTTTCTTTTCATTGCATTATAAATAGAATCCATTTACTCTTTACGCTTTCGATATGCATTAGAAGCCAACACGTGTACATTGCATGTGTATAATGGTTAGAAAATTTCAGTAGGATTCAAACTCTTAAAATTTGACGTTTGCGTAAACTATGAATGTCTAATGTTTATTCTTTCTATATAAATAGAATACATTAAAATATGTATGGTATTTGCACAAGCCATAATTATTTGAAACTTTCTTTTTTGTGCATATAAATAGAATGCATTCACTCTTTACATTAAAATATGACATTCTTATTGATGGGTATACTCTCTCTACCTAGGTCCCAAAACGAACCTGAATTTCGATTTTGGTGGTAAGGAGAAAGAGAGAGGCGATTCCACCTCTTTGGCTTATTCCCTATTGAAGATAACGCTCAAGGAAACACTGTCGCTGGCGAAACTGTTGCCGCTCCTGTTAACAAAAGATTATGAAAGAAAATCAGAGGTGTAACCAACAATATCGTCAAGATATTGATGCCAATCAAGATCCTAAAAATCAGGAAATGGATGACCCCTGTATTCCTTTAAATGTCAATGGAACCTCTCACACAAATGATTGAGGAGTGTGAGAGAGAAACTTCTGTTCGTGGATGTAGACTCGTTCCTGAGTCGAACCAAGTTAAAACTCTCTGTGTCTTTGTGTTTGCCTCTATCTCTTTTATGGTATCAGAGTCGGCGCTTACAGCAGTGAAACTCTATAGCAGACTTGGTCGTCCTTCTTTTCTGCAACCACCTGGTGTTTCAGTAAGGAATCCAGCCTACAGTGGGTCCAAAAGAGCAAAACGAGCCTAAGAACACTCGATTTGGCCCAAGATCGAGCTTGGAATCTGATTTTGAAGTTTTGTCGCAGTATTCTGATCTTTTTTCGAGCGGTGTCCGTTTTCTGGCGATTTCAAAGAATCCCGGCAAAATATTTTGCCATGTTCTTCAGTCGCCGGTGAAGAACCTCGGTTTCATGTCATCATCAGCGGGACACGACAGGGATTCGTGAGTCCCGTCGAGTTTCACGCAGCCACGCCAGCACCACTCGACGAGTACCGCCTCCGTGTCGCGTTAAACATTGTCTTCAACCGACACCGAGTCCCGCTCAGCACGTGTCGGCCTTCTTCAACACGATCAACATCGTGTCATTGTGTCCTTGCCCTTTCTTGCACGTGTCCAGGCGTTGACACAGCCCGAAATCAACCTTCTCACCAGCGAAAGAGCCAAAACTTGCCAATTTCAAATCTTCGGCGCTAATTCCTCCGACACTCATTTTGAACGATCTTATATTCATTGGAATCGTCTTCTTCTCGGCTTTCTACCCTCTAAATCTCAGATTTTTCTGAGTTGAGACCAGGGCGGGCGCTGTGGATTTTTGAAGTGCCACAAGTCTTTGCAGTTGCAAGAATTGAATAGCTGTGTAGGTTTTCAAAAATGGCTAAAAACAATACCAATCATGCATCAGAGTCTGCTACACCAGACACATCTCCAACTATAGGTCAGATTTTTCCAGTTCTTCCTGCGCCTACAAATCTTCAATATTTGCTTCCCATTAAGCTTGCATCGGACAATTATTTGATTTGGAATCTCAGTTTACGCCTCTCTTTAAGAGTTATAATCTCATGGGTTTCATAGGTGGTAAACAACCATGTCCCTTTAAATGGATTGATGACAACAATGACTTAAAATGTCGTAATCCAAAGTATGATGAATGATACAGATTAGATCAGCTTTTATTAAGTTGGATTCTTTGATCTTTAACTGATCTTGTTCGTAGTCATGTTGTGGGAATTTCTTCCTCTCATGAATTATGGAATACCTTCAAACGTATGTATGCTGCCCACTCAAGAGCTAGAATCAAACAGTTGAGAAACCAACTTCAGAACTTAAGAAAAGGCACTGAAACTATTTCGAAATATTTCTGCAGCAAAAAGTATTGCTCACCAATTAGCTCTTACATCCAAACTAGTAGATGATGATGATTTGATCACATGCATCATGACTGGTTTACCATCGGGAGAATATGGGTATCTTAGAACTGCTTTGAACACCAGAGTTGATCCTATTAATATGGAAGACTTGCTTGCTATGTTGCTTATTCATGAGGCGCAATTGGATGAAGTTGATAATCTCCCTATTGAAACTCCATCAACAAATTTTACTATGAAAAACCAAAATTTTGGTGGCAATCGCTTTAAGCATATAAGAGGTCGCAAAAAAACTCAAGATTGTTCTCCGAAAAATCAGGTTGGATCTTGCTTTGCTTGTGGAAATAATGGTCATATTGCTGCAAATTGTTGCACTATTTGTCAAGCATCAGCCTGGCCACGGTGCTTTGAAGTAACCATGTCCCTCTGAATGGATTGATGACAACAATGACTTAAAATGTCGTAATCCAAAGTATGATGAATGATACAGATTAGATCAGCTTTTATTAAGTTGGATTCTTTGATCTTTAACTGATCTTGTTTGTAGTCATGTTGTGGGTATTTCTTCCTCTCATGAATTATGGAATACCTTCAAACGTATGTATGTTGCCCACTCAAGAGCTAGAATCAAACAGTTGAGAAACCAACTTCAAAACTTAAGAAAAGGCACCGAAACTATTTCGAAATATTTCTGCAGCAAAAAGTATTGCTCACCAATTAGCTCTTACATCCAAACTAGTAGATGATGATGATTTGATCACATGCATCATGACTGGTTTACCATCGGGAGAATATGGGTATCTTAGAACTGCTTTGAACACCAGAGTTGATCCTATTAATATGAAAGACTTGCTTGCTATGTTGCTTATTCATGAGGCGCAATTGGATGAAGTTGATAATCTCCCTATTGGAACTCCATCAACAAATTTTACTATGAAAAACCAAAATTTTGGTGGCAATCGCTTTAAGTATATAAGAGGTCGCAATAAAACTCAAGATTGTTCTTCGAAAAATCAGGTTGGATCTTGCTTTGCTTGTGGAAATAATGGTCATATTGCTACAAATTGTCGCACTATTTGTCAAGCATCAGCCTGGCCACGGTGCTTTGAAGTAACCATGGATTTTTTTCCCATGGTTTTTTTTTTACTTTCCCCACCCCCTCCTCTCTCTCTCTCTCTCAATGTGAAGATGACAAAAGTTTTTCAAGAGTAATTAATTAATCCGACAACTAATCTATCTAATCAAATTCAAAAATTTTGTAAAGTATCACGTGAACAACCACCAAAGACTACAGATCAACAAAAGGCAGTGCTGAAATTGAACTTCCATTGAAGACCAGATGTTTCTAACAAAAATTCTGTGGATGTAGGATGTGCAAGACTATAATATAATAAGGAACCATCTTCACCAAGATTGGGGGTGGGAGCGGAGCCAAATGGTGGCCAGATCAGAGAGATGCCACCTAAGATGGGTATTAGACGGCGAGGAAAAAGACATATATAATACAGCAAAGTTGTATATTTCGGGAATAAAATGAGAAAATTTATAACATTTAATAAATCTTAAAAATTATAAAAAATACAAAAAACGGCAAAAAATGGGGGGGGGGGGAACTGTATAATATGGGTATTATACTTGTTTTTTGTTTTTTGGCATTTAAAAAAAACGTGTTTTATACGGCTGACTTGTTTTTCACATTTTATACGCATTTTTTGTGACAATCACTCACTTGTCATGTTCCAATGCATTATTCCTCAAGACTGCGAACATGTGACATTCGAGTTGAAGTATATACCAAAGGTTCACCTAGACTCCAAAGCAAGACAAAAAAAAAAAACTCAGAACCTTAGAGTTGTAAGTGTATGACCTTGATGTTGTGTCTGATAAGCTCGGATCTTATATTTGATACTGGCATAATATCCTCTTTATGTGCATCCCACAATGTAAACTGACACTAGATCTTTCCACTATATGGAAAAGAGGATTTAAGATCCTTAGTATATGGCTAAAATATAATACATGAGGTTGGATTTTTTGTGGAAAGGAATAGAGAGTGCTACCTTAAATACATGGATATCAGATTCTAAATGATTTCAGATCACCTTGGATTTCAGATCCAATACTGTCAAACACCTGTTAAGGTTATGTTTGTTTCACCGCGGCTCTCAAATCCGTGGTGATCTGAGATCCTTATGATCTCAATTCCATGGATTTAAAAGACCTCCCTCCCCCACCCTCCCTTTAGTGCAACCGTGGATCTTAAATCCAAGGTTATCAAATGCAAACTAAGGGACTAAGGGTTTTATGTTGAAGGCCATTTCCTCCAAGTAAACATTAAAAAATAAAAGAAAGTTTAAAATTTGATTAGAACACTAATTTCTAGCAAGGAGGATCATTCAACTCAGCAATTGACATTAATAGCAACCAATTACAACTTTCATTAGATCCAAATAGCACGTGGACTCTTACAAACTACCCAATGTTTAAATTTTTGTATTCAGTAATATTAGTAGTCATACGATTGAATTTGGAGTGATTATATAACAAGATTCATTCATTTTAGTTCATTAATCAATAAGAATGAAAATTTTACTATTTGATTAATGAATTTCTAGTGTTTGACAAATGAATTTTACTACTTATGCGACACATGCCAAGAATTGCCATAAAATAACTCGGGAGCAATGTAACCAATTGTGTCTTTGCCTTTTATAATAGTTACACATTGTCACAAAAAACATGTACGAGTATTATACGAAGAGAAAAAAGACGGGTATAATACGGCAAAGTTG
Organism: Nymphaea colorata; assembly: GCF_008831285.2. Taxonomy (NCBI): domain Eukaryota; kingdom Viridiplantae; phylum Streptophyta; class Magnoliopsida; order Nymphaeales; family Nymphaeaceae; genus Nymphaea; species Nymphaea colorata. Next base: position 24,234,918 of record NC_045142.1, on the reverse strand, counting down.
TATATCATGGGAATAAAATGAAAAAATCTCGGAAAAATTTTAAAAAATTTAAAACATTTAATAAATCATAAAAAATATTTAAAAAAAAATAAAAAATCATAAAAAATATGGAAAAAACGCAAAAAAAAAAGTATAATATGTGTTTTTTTCACGTTTTTTCATTTTTGACATTTTTTTAAAAGATGCATTTCGTAGGGATATTGTACGGCTGATTATGTTTTACCGTATTATATGTGTCTTTTTCCAATAAGACTCGTTTTTTGTGGCAGCGGAACTTACACTGCTTCACTCCTTGCAATATGATTTTGCTAGACCAAAATCAGAAATCTTTGGTGTAAAGTCGTGGTGGTCTAGAAGAATGTTACGAGGCTTTATGTCGGAGTGGATGATTCTTTGATCACAGCCTTGATGTAGGTATTCAATTTCCCTTACAATACCTAATGCTATACCATATAACCTTTCCCTTAACACGCAACGGAAGTTTCAAGTTATTTGAACAATTTCTTTCTCATTAGAAATATTTTAGAAAAAAATCCTAGCAGGATAAAAAAGTTTTCAAGTTATTTGAACAATTTCTTTCTCATTAGAAATATTTTAAAAGAATTAGGTTTGCGTACAAAGAACATTTGAGAAGTATATGAGGAGCGAGAAGTCTCAATTTCTCTCATTGCAATCGGAGTGCATACAAATGTGGTCTTAAAAGCTTTAAATGCTAAAATTTAGATGTCCCATTCATGACATTAGACAAAATCAACCACGCCCCGCGTGTAGTATTATATATATTACACGTCAATACATATTAAAATATATATGCACACATATCTAAGTTATATCATATATGTATGTACAATATATATAATATATGTGAGCATATGTATGTTATATATGATATGATGTGCAATGTTTTATATATATATATATATATATATATATATATATATATATATATATATATATATATATATATATATATATATATATATATATATATATATGTATATATATACATTATGATATAATACATTGCACGTTATATCATAATGTATATGTATCTATAACGTGCAATGTATTATATCATAATGTATATATATACATATATATATATATATATATATATATATATAATGTCTAGTTTAGGACTTTGGAAGTTGCAAGGCTTCTACAAAAATATTGTTGGCTCCTCTTAAAATCTGATTGTTTGAAGGATGATCAATGTTTGACTTTGATTCAGAAAAAGGTAGAGAAAAGGCTAGCAAGTTGGAAAATAAATGTTCTGTTTTATACAGGTACGGTTTGTCTTATCGCGCGTGTTTTGCTTAAGTTGCCAAGAATATTGGTGTATGGTCTTGAAGCTACCTGCCAACACTATGAAAGATCAGATAAACTTTGCGTTGATTTCCTGAACGTCAACAACTTCATTTAATCAGCTGGGACAAGTAATGCAAGCCAAAGAAGGAAGGAGGTGGCAGGTTTAGGATGATACAACGGTTATTAAGAAGAAATATCATAAACCCTATAACTCTGGTCTAAGTATAGTTTTTCTATAGCTTTTCTCAAGCTTGGAAAATGACAAATAATTGTTTCGTTTGGGGTTCGCAGCAAAGTCAGCTTCTGCCATACAAATGGTTAGATACGCGTCACGTAGACGGTTTTTCTAGGGGAGTAAACTCGCTATGAAGTACTCAATGAAGGAGATGATTAACCTTTAATCCATAAATTGGATTTATGGGCTTCTAGGAAAGAATACAGCGAAAGATTTCCCAAGCCTGATATCCGGCATAAATGTCAAACTTTTTTTTGAGTCAAATCATGGAAGGAAGAAGACCCAGAGAAGCAGTTTTGGGGAGACAATTAGAAATAAAGCAGCTGGTGGAAAATGGCGGCCACTTATATGGGTCAGCCATCAATACCTGAGAGCATTATGGTCTCTCTCTTTATGCTGCAAAAGTCGCTTAGGGGCGTTTGATTGCCCGGTTGAAAGTGGAAAAGATGTAAAAAATGGTACGGGCAGGTGAAATTTCACCCGCCCGACTAAAAATGCATCAAACGGGGTGAAATTCACCCCGTTTTCTGCAAAAAGGAGCGGGTGGAATTTCACCCGCTCGACACCCTCCCCCCGCAGCTCGCCTTCTCACCGTCGCACCAGAGGCCGCTCTCACTGTCGCCGGTCCGCCGTCGCTCTGCACTCACCGTCGTCGGTCCGTCGTGGCATCAGTGCTTCAATCGCCGGTCCTCCTCGATCTGGACCCTGATGTCGCCGGATTTGAGCCCCGGCATGTCGAGGACGAAGACGTAGGAGGAAGGGTAATCCTTGACGTCGGCAGGCGTCGAGGCCATGGCCTTGGAGTCACGCACGTAGCTGCGAGTGGGCGCATTCAGCAGCTTCTTCATCTCCTCCAGGACACTCATCAGCTGGTTGAGCGTCGACAACAGCGGCTGCTCCACCATCACCACATCCATTTTCCTACACCTTTTGCTTTTCCCCTTCTTGGTGGTGCGGAACTGGTTTCTGCGTCTGCAAATGGAGATTCGAGAGCGTGATCGCGGTTTGTTTCTTGCTCTTGGGGTTTGATCGAGCGATTGTTGACGGGGGAACCACAAGTGCATCGGCCCAATTTATAAGGGAATCAGAGAGGTTAGAGAGAGAACTAGAAGGTGCCCGATGGAGGGAGACGGTGATTTCCCGAAGCTTCTTTCTTGCCTCTCGAGATTTTTAGAGCATTCCGTATTGTTTGGACGCAGCAAAAGAATCTTCTGGAGGGTTTGCTTGAATTGATTCCGTTATCTTTACATTTAATAAATTAAGCTAAGATCCATAGTTCTCCAATTTGAGTTCAATCTGGTCTGTTATATGTTTATAATTGATAAACCAAGCTAAGATCCAAATATGCATTCTGTGTGTGCTCTCCTGTCATGGATCTCTTTTAGGGCCTCGTAGTGTTATATCTGATTTTCCAGGTTCTATATGGTTGAGTGGATTCACTCTTGGAATTCCATGATTTCTGGGTTTTGTCATAGTTAACGTCACCTAAAAAGTCTCTCATTCATTTTACCTTATCCATCAAATACAGTTAAATTTACCAGGTTAAATTCTTCCTGTGCATCAAACATGACCTCAAATCGGAAGAAGGTTAAATTTCACCTTGAATTTTTTTTCAGAAAAATTTACCGTGATAAATTTACCACGTTAAATTCTTCTTTGTGCATCAAACGCACCCTTATTGAACATCGGTTAAAAAATCTTGGGTATCGAATGGCATCGAGATGTGGCCTATGTGAAGAAAAAGCGGAGAAGGCGAGACATCTGTTCTTGAAATGTGAAGTTTCTAAACATACCTGGATATTCATAGGCAACGGTATATATCAAGTGACACAATGGTAATGGAAAGGTATCTGATCTAAGAGATGGATGACAACGAAGCTGGATAACGTATCTTCACAACTGTTGGAGATTTTATTTAATCTAGTTGGTGGTACAAATAGAAGTTCAGGGACGAATGCAGCCATCTAGGCATGCAGGCCAAAGAAGATCTCAGTTCCACGATCTAGGTTGCGTAAGAGCAGCTGCTAAGAATTCCATAGAGTGGAACAGACAAGAGAAGGGTGTTATTATGGTGGATGCGAACATTTCCATCCTTCAATACTCCAAAAGCTGCATTTAGCAATTCATGTACATAAAGTTACATAAATATACAAGCCCAAGGCAAAAAAATGAAGCAATTTAACCGAAACACATACAAGGAAGCTTTTTACCCTATACAAAGTAATACGTTCCCCGTTTTGTTTGGCCACCACATCTCTGTGCTAGTATACAGATGTGAAGCATGACAGATACAAAATTAGAACGACAATCATCAAGTAACTACTCCAACATTCCTCGCACAGCCACATGACTCTCCATCAGCAAATCAGTCCACCAAATCTTCTCTGTTTCAACATTTTTGCAATGGCTTGGAAATGGGATCTTAAGAAGAGCCAATCAACTGATAGGAAACGGCAGATGCTCTGTCGCACGTAGCAAAGATATCAAACTTCACCTTTATCATCTGTACTAACTAAATGGAAAGAGAAGGATCCAGTTCTCTTATCAACATAGCTCTATCCAACTCATTAGGCAAGTCATGTTAGTGAAAGGCCTTCTTGTGTATATCTAGGATGGCGTCTTTCAATTCAGGCAACACCGAAACCAATAACAGCTCCAAGGTACTGTATGCTTGTTGCTTCTGACATGTTGTAGAACTGGTAATGTAACAAACACATGGTCAAGAGAAAAATATTATGGACAGTTGGTGGATGCCATTAAACAAAATAAGAGTTCTAGCTATAGTAAAACAAAGATTGGAAGCAAGCCAATGTAATTAAACACACATAGACTGCGTGCATACATGTGTGTGTGTGTGAAAGAGAGAGAGAGAGAAAGAGAGACAAAGAGCTAAATTTAATGTATTATTGTGCGCAATTTATTATATGATGATACATAGCATCATAAGTAGGATTCGGTTAATGAGCACCAACATGGTTGATAGTGGAAAACAACGATTAGTGGTTTGCTTAGGCAGTATAGATGGGCTCGACAATGAGAGAGTAGACTCGGTCCATAGACTCAGGCTCCAAGACACTGACCCCATTTTCATAGTCGTACATGCACTAGGAGACCCTCGCAATACTGAGAGCCACGTTCATGAAGGAAAGAGAGAAGGCAGTCTGTTGCTGCTGCTGCTGAGCCGAGAGCATCTCTCTATTCAGCCTCCTCCATGCATCCTTTAGCAAGTTCTTTATGTGCTATCGTGTTTGCTCATCTGTTACCCTTGCCGTATTCTGTTAACAATAAGGTTGAAAGACAACCATGTTAGAGATATTCAAGGAAAGAATCCCTGGATCAATTCAAAATTAATGATAAAAGAAAAAGAAAATCTTTCCACAAAAATCAGATTTAGTTTCTCATGTTTTTCGCTGTCAAGATTATAGTATTAACGATAAGGTTGAAAGGCAACCGTTTTAGAGAAATTAAAGAAAAGAATCTCAGCAAGTTCAATCAAAATTAATGATAAAAGAAAAAAAGATCTTTTCACAAAAATCGGATTTAGTTTTCCTTGTTTATCGTTGTCAAGATTATAAGAACTTCAACTATTTAAGCTTATTCTATGCATTGTGTAACCAAGGCTCATGGTAGCATACAAAATACATCGGTGCCTTCTTCATCAAGGCAAAGACTCGATCTTGTGAAAAAAATCTTGAGAAATCAAACTTTGGTTTTCTAAATCGCTACCAAAGCACGATCTAGCTTCGCAAAAAACTTCATGAAGTAAATTTGGGCTTGCTGAATCACTGCCAAAGAGATGACATGATACCTTTTACAAAGTTTTGCAACAAACTTCAACTTTTAGATCTATCGTCTAGTTTGAGGGAAGATGTTAACGATAAGGTTGAAAGGCAACTGTTCTAGAGAGATTCAATGAAATAATCTTTGTAAGATCAATCAAAATTAATGATAAAGTAAAAAGAAAATCTTTCCACAAAAATCATATTTAGCTTCCCATGTTTATCGTTGCCAAGATTATAGGAACTTCAGCTATTTAAAATCGTTCTATGCATTTTGTAACCAAGGTTCATGGTGGCCTTCCATGATGAAAAATCATGCATGTTTAATGAAAAGACATTAAACCCACATGTACAACTCACCATTTGAGACATCAGTAGTTCACAATCCATTGAAACTTGGAGGGTTACAAATTTACCATTGTATTTCTTAGAATATTATTCAAAGGTGTAATGTTTCATATTAAACAATTTCCCTAAATCTATTTATGCTTCACATTGTAAAAAAAATGTATTTTAAACATCACATACAAATGCATGTGAGTACTTAAGGGGGTATTTAATAAGAAAAACTTACGTTTTTAAGACACATGTTTTAAAAATTCATGTTGTTGTTAAAAAAAATATGCAATATGAATATTATTTATAAGTCTAACAATCAAATGGTGGACCCAGTAAAGTTATATTTCTTCAAGTAAGATAATTACTAAAACACGTGTTTCAAGAATAAAGTGTTGTTTTTTTATCAAACACTACTTAAAGAGTACAATTCATTTTTTTTTATAAATAAAGTGACAAATTAAAGAAGAAAGAACTTATTTATATAAAACAAAAGAATCATTTACTTTTAAGAAAAATGTCATATTGTAAAATTAATTTCCATTGTATAGTTTTTGACACTATTTCTTTGTTAATATGTAAAACAATTGGATGTCTGGCTGGAGGTATTTTTTTTTCTTTTAATATAGAGGCACAAAAGAAAAATAACTCACTTATAATTTGTGCGAGCCAAAGGCATATGAATGATATAAGTTGATGTTTCCATTTCCGATACACATGAACCATACGTATGATCTCCACTGACTCGGTGTAAATCGGTTATAAGGTCAGCAAGATCCGAGGGGTGGAGCTACTTCGACCGGTAGTATTGCCCTGTCTCCTGCTCTCCCTCTGTTCACTCAACAGCCACTGGCAACCCGAACCAGCGACGCCACCTGCAGCGCTGGTGACAGTGACATCTCCCTCTCACCTTCGCTCGTTTCTCTCCCTGAGTCACTCACTCTTGATCTCTCTCAACTGTTTACATCCTTGTGAAAGTTTGGAGAAATTGTGTTTCTAACTGTTTCAGAATCTCCGGATCTGATGATAATCTATCAGAGACAGTGGACGAGGCTGGTCAATCACAATTCTGTTCCTAAGTTCATAGATGAGGATGATGCAGATACTCAGCTCACGTATAATTAAAACAAACAAAAGCAACATTCTGTCTTGGTGGTTCTGGATAGGGATGTCAATATATCCGATTTGAATCGGATATCCGACCGATCCGATCCGAAAAAATCGGATATGGATAAAAATTTAATATCCAATTAAAAAATCGGATCGGATTCGGATTTAATAAATGACATCCGATCTGATCAGATTCAGATTCAGATATACATGAATATCGGATCGGATTCGGATACGGATTCAGATCGGATTCATTTTTAGGCAAATATCCTCTATCTAATACTTAGAAAATGGCAAAATCCGGTTCAAAATTCGGATTCGGATATAAATATAAAAATTGGATTCAGATCGGATTCGGATATGAGTTTGATTTATTCGAATTCGAATCTGAATCTGAATCCGAATATATGAATGTCCGAAAAAACGGATATGATTAAAGATGTATCCGATCCGAATCCGATCCGTTGACATCCCTAGTTCTGGATGATGTTGGTTCGAAACGGTACTCAAGATGCTTCTGTTCGAGAGTGCAGACATAAAAATTCTTTTTACAGCTTCACAAGTTTAAGCCGCTCAAGTCTGTTTACACCTTACAACTGCTAGGACAGAAAGATGCAATGGATCTATTTTGTCACCTGGCTATTGACACTGACCAGACAATTGATAAACCGGATGATGAGCTGGTGAAACAGGTCAAAATTTGAAGGCAGCAAATTTTGAAGCATGTTTAGAAAGACATGCACATTTTCTTAATATTCAAGTACTTAAGTTATCCTAGCCTGCATCCAGTCAACATGCTAGTCATAAGGTAATGGACTACTGTTTGACATGCAACTATACAGACATATGCCCATCAAGATTGTGTATCTTGTTCACATGTTGCTTCCTGTACGTCCGATCCGCAGCCAGGACGAAGGAGCTATTCTCTGCAACAGCCCCCTGCGAAGAGAAGACGGTGGTGTGAACCCATCTTGTCCATTCGTTGCAACATTCGGTGCGGGATTCGACAAGCGGAGAGAAGACGGTGGTGTGGGACGCGTCGGGATTCGGGTCTCCGGGCGTATCCTGCTTTCGCAATGACACGATACCGCGGATTCAGCAGAGACCGACCATAATATGGTCCAAGCCATGTTTAGACTGTTTTCTTCGGTCACCGGTGCCGGTGACTGAAGAAAACATTCTAAACATGGCTTGGACTATATTATGGTCGGTCTCCGGTGAGTCCGCGGTATCATGTCATTGTTAGGATACGCCCGGACACCCGAATCCCGACGCGTCTCACGCCACAGTCTTCTCTCCGCTCGTCGAATCCCGCACCAAATGTTGCAACGAATGGACAAGATGGGTTCACACGGACGACTCTCCTACGCAGTTGATTAGTTTTCCACATTGTACTTGCTTGTTCTCTCAATAGTATTATTAAGGGTTATATTCAACATGACATAAGCATGCTCTTTATAACATCTCACAAAGAAGAACATTAGTTCAAATGATAACTCTTGTGTGAATGCATAATGAAGACAGCCAGTTCGTGATGTTTATGAGCATCTAAAGCATTCATTCAGTATGGGTATTGTCAAGGTGAGAAGCTGATCGAACTATCACCTATTCATCCTTGGGGGAAGGATTTTGGTCAGCCTCTGCTCTGTGTTGCTGCATTGCTATGAGTTGGATTCATTGCTTATTTTCCAGCAGTAGTCTATTTGCTGGAAAAAGATGATAAATTCAAAATAGACCAATGCTTCATGCATAAAAGAAGATGCTAATATTCTTCCTAGTAGTCTTCTCTTCACTTTCTCTCTCTCTCACGTTTTTCAGTGCAATGCAGTTTTCAAATTTAGTATTCTTTCTGTCAGGTACATCAATGAGTTAATTGAGTATATTCTTCTCACAAAAAAGGATGATAGAGAATTAGATGCTGGGAAGCCATCTCATGTTGCCAGCCAAAATGAACAAACTGCTATGGCATCAGCACATTGCAAAGATAAACGAGATCCTGGGGAACTAGTAGCTTCTGCTAACCAAGGGGATCTGGCAAATTTAGTTAGAATTGATGGCAGTGCTGAAGCTTCCTCAAGTATGGCGAGTCATGTCAAGTTAATCTCCTCCCAAACAGAATCAGTGCATCATCTGCCTTCACGTACTGCAGAGTGGGCCAGAGGATTTGAAGCTGCAAGGGAGAGAAGAACTGAAGTTCTTGCTCCTGAAAATCTTGAAAACCTCTGGACAAAGGGAAGAAATTATAAAGCCAAAATTGATGCTCATGATAACCCAGGACCTAGAGAAGCAAAACCACCAATTAAGGCTGCTGGAAGTTCTAATGTCACAGGCCATGAAAGGAACCTGGAGAGGGAAATGGTGAGCAATGCACCCTTACTTAATATGAATTGATAATTCTTTATCAGCGATATGCATAAATAGCGAATGAATGACATGATGATCAATCCTTCTATTGTACAGGGGAAAGAAGGATCTCTGAATGTGAAAAGCAGCAAACCTCAACTCAAGCGTTCAAAAAGTAGTTCATTTATTACTAAGAATGATGTGGGGATTTGTGAAGCATCTACCTCTTGAATCAGTCATGCTGTGACTTATGAAGAGTCTAACTACATGGATTTGAGCAAGCCTCATGAAGAAACAAATCCAAAGAGCACCTCTGAACTAGTGTTTAATAAGGAACAGTCATCATATCTACCAAAGTTCAAGTGTCGGGTGAGACTTTGTCTGGATTTTTTCTTAAAGTACATATTTAATTTTTCTAATACAATTTTCTTAAAGATGATAAGCCTTCATTTTTTTCCCCTGGTGAATGTGGATATCATTTATTGTCTTTGGTTGTCTTCTTGTATCATGCAAATATTATTAATATCCTTCTTAAGATGTGTTGATCTTCAATGTCCAATCAGTAAGAATGAAGACAGAGAGGAGAGAAATGGTTGAGAGAAGATAGAGAAGAGAGAACGTGAGAGAAGAGTGAACGAGAGAGGAGACGAGAGAGAGAAGAGAGCTCGTTAAGATGTTACGGCTCCCACACTTCCAATGCAGTAAAAAGACTGATTAGGGTTATGTTTAACCCTTTACATAAAGAGTTCAACAAGTATTGAAAAATTCAAAAAAATACCTAATAATAAAATCCAAAATACAGAACACCTCAAAACATAACTTTTTCTCAACACTCCCCCTCAAGCTGGAGCATAGATGTCTATCATGCAGCTTGTTACAACACTTCATGAAGTCAGATATAGGAAGAACTTTAGTAAATATATCTGCAGCTTGATCTTCAGAAGCAACATATTCAGTAGAGATAATCCCTGCTTGAACTAAGTCTCTAATATAGTGGCAATCCACCTCGATATGTTTGGTCCGTTCATGAATGACAGGATTATTGGCTATATAAGTAGCCGCTTTATTGTCACAGTACATTTTGATAGGCAGTTCTACTTGACTTCCAAGACCTTCTAACATGCTTCTCACCCATGTGATTTCAGTGGCAGTTTGAGCCATAGCTCGATATTCCGACTCTGCACTGGATCGAGCCACAACAGAAGGTTAGAATGACTTTGACTCGAAGGAAAAGATGTACAACTATGCTTGCCTAATTGACAAGCTTGACACTCGATGGAGGTTGAAGGAGAAATCTGAGGACAAAACTGCCGAAGCTTAGGAAAAGATGAATAACTAAGTCTGAAATGCCATTGGAATGCACTTGAAGGTGAATCAAGTAAAAGAGACGCCTCTTTAACGGATGTATCCAGGAAGTAGATTCCATCTCTCTCATGGCCTCCACCAATCTTCATCCCAGTCGATAGGTCCTGAAATACACAAGTACTCGGGTCAAAAATAACTCTACAATTCATCTCTTTTGTAATTTTGCTTACATGTAACAAGTTCTTTGGGAATAGTATGAGTTCGTTGATCGTGTAAGGGCGAATTCAGGAGTATATAGCACTTCATGAACATGTAAATATAGAGATAGGCAAACATCTCCATGTCCTTCAACCGGAGATAGTCTTCCATCCGCTAATCAAACATATTGTGAGGGATAAAATTTTTGCAAATTTGAAATACTAGTATCTCCACAAAAATGTTTAGATGCTCCAGAATCAATTATCCAACAACCATTAGAAGGAGTTCTACTTGCAGAAAATGTTGAATTTGTGATAGCAGGAGAAGTCGATGAGGTGGAAGGTGCAGTATTTGATCGATGCTCCATAGTTAAGTCAAGTTCAACAGGAGTTAACTTGAGAGAAGTGGCATCTACCGAAGCAGCAGTGGGATTCACCTTAGGAACCATATTAGTGGACTGTGAGTTTGGAGCTGGAATGGATGAGGATGTCATAGTCGTGGACGTAGATGTGTTTGGTTTACCCACTTTGTTCCAGCACCTGTCCTCTAAGTGACCAAGACGACCACAATAAGTGCATTGAAGTCTTCCTCATCCTCCTAGACCACGGCCTCTTCCTCTACCACAAGAAGAGTATTGTGCATTTCGTCTTCCTCCAAATGAGGCAAGTGCAGATGGTTGTGAATTATTTGTAGATGGAAGAAGAGTAACAGCCAATCTATTTAACCTGTTGAAGGCCTCCTCAAGATCAAGAAAATCTGACCCTGTAAGCATTTGTGCTTTGGTTGCAGAATAATCTGATGATAGTCCAGCTAGAAATTTAACCACTATCATTTGCCCCATGTGTGATTTAAGACAATGCTTGCAAGGAGGTTTTAAAGAGTTCATCTTTTCATAAGTAAACTTTAATTTCGTAAAGTATTTGGTTAAATCCATGTCACCTTGCTGCATTTGTAACAGTTCTTGTTGAACTTGTAGAATTTTGCTGATGTTCTTGTCTTGAGAGTATGTCTGCTGGAGAAAATTCCACATATCTTTTGCTGTATTATAATAGCAGAGCCCAACAGCTATATGAGACTGAGTGCTATTCATAAGCCAAACACTAATTATGTTGTTTTCTTCCTCCCACTGTGCATACTTGCCAACTTTTTCTATTGGTTCATCTTCTTCTAATATATATTTCTTTCCATGCCCAACGACTGATAGCATGAAAGTTCTGGCCCAAACATCATAATTAGATCCATCGAGTTTGATAGTAGATCCAAAAGTATAATCAAATCTTTTTTCTCTACTATCATATTTCTTTCCTCAGCTTGCTGATTTTCAGATTCATGTTGTAGAGACTTATTGGCAGCCATGATAGATCCTTGAAGATAAACAAATATAGAAGACCACAGCGGATTGAATCTTACTTAATACGATGTGAAGATAATCTACCCCAAAGAAGAATATCCACTCGTATTCCACGATTGAATCTTATTCTTAATTTTGTCCCCCCTTTTTTTTTCTGCAACACCACACCAGAATTCCACTGCAACAGCAACTATACACAAAAGAAAAGAGACAGAATCCCACTGCGACAGCAACCAAACACCAAAGAACTAATTTTCTGACTTGCAACACATTATTTCTGCAACATCACCTCAAGCTTTGGAATTCGACGACAGGCACACATTTGCAGTAGAAATTAACTCATATGTTTATCTTCAAGCAACAAAAAAAAAAACTGTCTACACATGCTAGAGGTTCTACCACCGAACGCAATCGACATGGGTTAGGGTTTCTGATCACGTCTACAGATTTACATATTTATGATCAAAACCCTAACCCTCGACAGGCTGAGAAATACCTTTTTTTTTCAGTCAAGAGAGATAGACAGCACCCAGACGTCGTTGAAGAATAGGAGAACGAGGGAACTTGCTGGTTTAGAACAGCTTTAGCAGGGTCCCCAAGACTGTCCTCTCTGATACCATGTTGATCTTCAATGTCTAAGAATGAAGACCCAGAGGAGAGAAATGGTTGATAGAGAAGAGAGAACGTGAGAGAAGAGAGAACGAGAGCCAAAAGACGAGAGAGAGAAGAGAGCTCGTTAAGATGTTACGGCTCCCACACTTCCAATATAGTAAAAAGACTGATTAGGGTTATGTTTAACTCTTTACATAAAGAGTCCAAAAAATATTGAAAAATTCAAAAAACTACCTAATAATAAAGTCCAAAATACAGAACACCTCAAAACATAGCTTTTTCTCAACAAGATGATTGTAAATGTGCTATGCTTGGTTTTTCATTTTCGTGCATATGGATGTGTAGCTATTGAAAATGGTGTAGCTTACCTTTTATATCTTTATCGCATTATGTAGATCTATTAACTCATAGGTTTCGAATTTTGATTGTAAACCATGGTGTCCGTTTTAGACCCATTGTTTCAGAAGTTGATTCAGCCAACTCAAAAGAAAAGATATTTATCTTCTTCTCAGCAATTTCAATTGTCCAACCCATGTAGAATGTGACCTTGCCCTAGCCCCTATGCAAATGGAGACTTGTGTATATCATTCTTCACCACTACCATGTGTAAACGGACCAAGTATCTCAAACATGTTTAATATCCAAAGATGCTGTAGAGAAAGTTGAACTTTTAGGTAGAATGCATAGCTCAGAGAGAGAGAGAGAGGGAGTGTGTCTGTTAATGCAGGCTAAGTAGTAAAAAACAATGTTGTAAAAGGCATATCATAATGGGTATCGGTTGCGCCGACCTATACACTATATCATAACGTATTGTAAGCGTAGCGTAGCACATTGTAAATTAATTTTTTAATTAATAAAAATAAAAATAGAAAAAATTTAAAAATGGTAAAATCAGGAAAAATAAAGAAAATTTCAAAAAAAATGTGTTCTATATAAAAAAAACTCATCATATCATTCATAAGCTATAATATATTAACGACACATTTAGAAATGAGAAATAAGAAATTCATAATAGCATAATAAGCATCCATCACAACTTTAAAATTTAACTTAGAGTAATTTAGATTACATTACAAGTTCACAACATATAATATATCATGATTATCATCAATCAAGGTCTCAATCCCCACAAGGCCACGAGCAAACCTTCTTCTCCACAAACAACTTCTCCCCTAAATCGACAATTTATCACATAAATGGGCAATTTTTGTAGAAAAACTAGTGAAACTTTCCCCTTTCACAACTTTTAGACCTGTTTAGAAAGAGGGAGAGATAGGTTTCTTTGTAAAAAAACATAAAAATCATTTTATCCCCGTATCGTAAGATACATGGGTGTATCGGCCGTATCGTACGATATGAGCGATACGCCTACGACACACAAGCATATCGTGTATCATAGGAAATACATATCACACGATATGGGCCAGTATCGTGCGATACGGATGACACTGGTAAAAAACACTACTTCTGGTACTACCCTGGATCTGAAAAGAAACATCAATTTAAGAAGCTAAAATTCCAAGAGCATAGGCATTGCCACATCCCATTTAGGGGTAGAGATGTCTCAGGAGTCAGGTCAGATCCCTGCTGAAACTATATGGTTCAGAGTTCAAACTCATGTCTAGCTAAGGGATATGGTTGCTGCAGCTGGATCCAGATTCATTTGGATTAGTCACATCTAAGAAAACCATGCCTGGGTCCGATGATGTAAAACATACCCAGCCTGTAGCCAACAGAAAATTGATTTTCCTTTTTCTAATTGAAAAAGTTTCTGAACTTAGTTGGAACCACAGTTGCAAATATTGTTCTCGGAAAGATTTTCCTCAGAAGTTCATTTGGATTTTCTTTTTTCTCAGGAACATCTTTAGAAAATGTTGAAAGTTCTAATCCTAAAATTTTAGAATATTGATGATAATAGAAAATTTTAGTGCATGTCCACATTGGTTGTCTGTCTGCTAGGTATCTTACTGTATGGGACAACACAATGGAATGTAGAAGGAAGGGAGTAAGCAATGGTTTCATGATTCTGTGAGGCATTTGTTATAGATTTCCAAAGAACTAGAAGCTATTCGAGAAAAAGCATATGGATTTCAATTACTTAAAAAGTCTATGATGAGGACGAAGGATAGAGATTCAATTTAGAGATGATGGCTATTTATATCTTGATGAGCTGGGAAAAAATTTTGTGCACAAGAAGTTTTTGAAATTTTCAGCTGTCTTTGTAGACTTCAGATTACCAATTTTGTCGGAAAGTTTCCTTGGTCTTCACAGGAAAAGGTGGCCATGATTGGAGTTGGAACGTCTGGTTTCCCTGTATCATTAGTATGGTTGTTCATCAGTAATTTGGTCTTGGTTCACGAATTCTATCTTCTTCATTTCAGAAGCCACTTTAACAGTAATTAACTTTATCCTTCCTCGGAAAGTTTCGAATACTTCTGGTCCTCGAGATTTTCTTTCCGCTCCTGACAGTCCCACAGAAAGATGGTCATTCCATTCAGTCATCTGCTGATTGCTGTTAGCCTTCCTTTCCACCAAATTTTCATTTCAAGTTCTAGTGTAAGCTATCATAATTTGTTCTATTTGACCAAATGTACTTGTATGGATTTAGTGGTTGAAGCCCAATTCATGTGATGTTTATGATTCCTTCTCTCTGCCTTTTATTTTGAATAAATCCTCTACTTTTTTGTATTTGATGAAAAATGATTTCGTTGTTCTTTTTTTCTTTTTATTTTCAATAAATCCTCTGGTTTTGGCAATTTGATGAAAAATGATTTCGTTGTTTTCTATTGCTTTATTATTTCTTAACATTCACATCCAATTTTGGCAGGTTGTTGGAACTTATTTCGAAAAAGGTGGATCTGAAACTTTTGCAGTTTATTCAACTGCCGTGGCAAGTGTAGACAATGAAACATGGTTTGTCAAAAGAAGGTAGTTGCTGCATTTGATGTTTGAGTTAATAAGGAATATTTAGCTTGCTAAGTTTTGCACATAACCATGTTTCCTGGTTGTCATTTTTTTTCATTTTATATCAAGACTAAATATGTAATATTTGATAATGAAGTTTACTCCAAAGTAATTTATGCAATAATGATTTCTTATGTTTTTCTAGGAGATCTGGCTGATCCTTTGATGCTTCATAACCTACAGGTACAGAAACTTTGAGAGATTGCATCGCCACCTAAGGGATATGCCAAACTATTCTTTACAACTGCCCCCTAAGCGGTTTCTCTCATCAAGTATTGATGACTATTTTGTTCATCAACGTTGTATTCTGCTAGACAAATATTTGCAGGTTTGCTCTAAAATGTGTTTTCATCAAGTTGAATTTTTTTTTTTTTTTTTACTTTCAGTTGCTCTTATTTGTCCTGGGTATTGTGTGGGACTTTTTAAGCGCTTCATCAAAGGTTCCTTTTCTCCTCAGTGCACCCCTCATCTGCCGAAATTCAAGTCAAATTCCTTTCTATTAGGTTGGTTATGGACCTACGGTTATCTTTTGAGCTGACGCTTGCAATTATTTCTCTTTTTGCTCCTTCTACAGAATTACTCGTTTGGAAAGTCAACATCAGTCATGAAAACGTTGGCAGGTTTTTGATTCTCTTTCCTTAGAACTATTTTCAGTTGTGTGTGCTTCTGGTCCACTCTGTTTCCTTTATGTCACACTTTCCTTTTTTCTAGTTGCATGTCATTAAGCATTATACCTCCTGTTAATGGTCTGATTATCTCAATAACAGTTAAATGCTATATCTGCACCACAGTAGGGATACCATATCCAGTGTTATTATTGTTACAGAATTGTTTCTTTATACTGCATTCCACCTTTGTTCAAGATAATTCTATCTGCTTTCTATTCCTCAAGCAGATATCTTTATCTATGAGCAAAATAAGCTCCGAAGTTGAATTATGCCTTGTACGATTACATTTGTCACTATTGGAGTATGCCTTGGTGTGTAGATTCTAAATCAACTTTTGGTCCACTTGAACAATTGGCTTGTGTTCCTTTCAATCATGTGATTAATTGCTTCACTGCTTCCACATGTGATGCTCTAGGCTCACATGTAAATTAGACTTATACAGCATCTGGACTTTTCGAACTCAAATATTAGAGTAGACTTTTTATCCTCTTATGCTACCAAGCGTGGTGGCACTTACCAAGCATGAACAATGTTATCACTGCCGTATCGTATCATGTATCGGTCGAGCCGACCTATACGCCGTATCGTAACGTATCGTAAAATTATTTTTTTAATTTGTAAAAATATTAAAAAATTATAAAAAATAGGAAAAAATCCGAAAAAAATCTAAAAAAATCCAAAAAAACTAGTAAAAATCAGAAAAAATCAATAAAAATGTATTTAAAGGAACATTCATCATTCATGTATATGAAGTTATGAACTATGAAATATGAACTATGAAGTATGCACTTACTAAATATGAACAAGACATTCCAAAATAAGAAATCAAAGTATCAAACATTCAAAAATCAAAATTACATATTAAGCAACCTATCGTCAATTCATAATTTCAGAAGTCAAAACTCAAAACATATCGTCATCTGCATCATCATTTTCATTCTTCATCATCATCTTCATTTTCTTCATTAACTTCTTCTTCTATCCCCTCTGTTGCAAATGGAATGTCACCAACATTCCATTGCTCCCCCCAGCCTCTCCTTCTTCAACAATCTCTGCTGCTCCTTCAACATTCAAAAAATCAAGATCGTCCTCATCAAGTATTGCAGCTGGTTCTTCTTCAACCCAAGAATCTAATATATCAAAATGGTCAATGAAGATAGGATCATATTGATTGTGATGCTTCCTCGTAGATGTTGTTTCTAGTTGCCTAACAAGAGAAAAAATTAACAAATTGTTAAGAGATTAAAATATATGTTAGAATTTGATATTCTTGTATAACGAAACAAATGTTTACCTTTGTCTCAACTTCATATTATAGCAAACGTAAACAAGGTCATTCAACCTTTTATGTTCCAGCCTATTCCTCTTCTTACTATGGATGTGCTGAAATACACTCCAATTTCTTTCACATCAAGTTGCACTACATATTTGACTAAGGATTCTAATTACAAGCTTCCTTAATTTTGGGCAATCAGGCCCAAACCTTTCCCACCACAAATCTAATAACAGATGGAAAGTAAAAATGTTGTCAGAAATAAATATATGAGAAGGTATAATAAAAGCTAAAAAACAAAAAGTATAAAGTCTCTTTTTCTAATACTTGGACGCATAATTGTCCTGCATCGAACTACTGTGTCTCTCGCCATGGTACCAAAAGCCGTATCATATTTGTTGATCGACATATGGATAACGTCTTGTTCTTTACTATCACTTACTAATACATCAATGCAATCCAACATGTCATACTCGACCTCTCTGTCCTTCTTAAAAGTGGGAAGAAATCTAATAGCAGGATTTAGGTAGTAGGCTACTGCATGAAGTGGGCGATGAAGTTGTCTAGACCACCTTTCATCTATGATCTTCCATATAGGTATGTACAACTTCTTTTTTCCCTTCATATTATCTCTAATGGCCTCCTTGGCTCTATCCATAGACTCGTATAAATATCCAATAGAAGGTCTATCTTCACTATCAACTAATCTGAGGACTTTCACTAGAGGTACACAAATCTTCAATAAGTGCACACATGATTCCCAAAAGTCAGCATCGAAGATGGTATCCACAACTGTCGTAGCCTTTCTTTTATAGGCATGTGGATATGCAGGCCAATCATCACTTGAAAACATCTGCCTGAGAGAAGATCTTTGCTTGACTATACCCTGCACAGTCAAAACATTTGTAGCAAACCGTGTTTGTGCAGGTCGAATCAATTCAGCCCCATTTGTGAATTTTCTCATCAAATTCAAGACATAAGCATGATTGTAAATAAACTTCGTGATTTCTTGGCATCTATGAACTGTCAACTTCATATCATCTCTTTCACCAAGATCCTGAAGCATAAGATTTACACAGTGAGCAGCACATGGACTCCAATAAAATGTCCCATATCGTGCTGCTAACATTTCACCTACAGCTTTATAATTTGCTGCATTATCAGTGATAAATTATACGACATTTTCAGGCCCAACATCTTCTATAACTTTATCAAAAATCCCAAACAACATATCAGCAGTCTTAGGAGTATCAGACAAATCAACAGATTTTAAGAACATAGTACCAAGAGGGCAATATACAAGAAAGTTTACCAATGTTCTGTTCTTGATGTCTGTCCACCCATCTGCCATTACACTGCATCATGTAGCTTTCCAGCTCAATTTTAGTTCATCACAATATGTGTTCACATATCTAACTATATTGTTGAGAATTTTACCTCGCAATTTATGAAAAGAGGGCATTTTATACCCTCGCCCTACACTAGCAATCGCATCTGCTATAGGCTGATAATGATAAGAGTTTGCTGCATTGAAGGGAATTGATGCATCATAGAACCACCTTCCTATGGTTTCATCTCCTGCTTCAATAATATCCTTTGATTGCATGGCTATACAAATCTCAAACTGAGCACCAACAGCAGTATAATTGGGAAAAAAATTCTTGATCGAACCAGACATATTGCTCGACTTCATAGTAGGTACTCTACCACCACCAATACGACCCTGACTTCTGCCACGTCCTCGTGAAACTGAACTTATACTTGCACCTCTTCTTTTTCTGGTTGCAGTTGCAGAAGAACCACCTCCATGCATGACGCCTTTCCCTTTAGTTGTTCCCAAACTGACACCAACATCTTCTTGTTCAAGTTGAACATCTTCACCTTCACTTTCTTCCCCTTCATGTGGGTCCCCATAACCTTCCTCCGCATCTTCCATGTCCTTTTCAATCCTACTTGCTTTCACTGCATCAAGAAGCTGCTGACACTGGTGCTTTACATACGTTGGCAATGGGATCTCTTGGGAGCCATTGCAAGCAACCACATCGCTATGTGTACCAGCTATATGGTGTTTAAAGCGAGAAATCCCTCCTGATATGATTTGTTTACAATAATTGCACTTAACTTTTAATCTATCTTTGGGATTCACCCTTGTACACCACTGCCATGTAGGATCCGACATTATATCTTCACAAAACAAGTAAAAACATACAAATAAATGTAGGAAATAAGAGAAATGAACGATTCAACGGCAAAAATGAGTTATTTCTTACCTTCTTGGTGTTAAAAACCAAAAAACCCTCTTTCTCCAAGCTTCCCACCGTCCCAAGACTCCCCACAACGAGAAATGAAGCTTCTTCACCGGCAAATCTTGATGCAATGGAGAAAATCTCTCCCTCCCATGTCTCTGGTAGCGTTGAGAAACAAGAAGAGAGAGAGAGAGGAGCGTCAGTTTCAAAATAAGAAGCAAAAAGGGGCCCGACGGCCCCTTTTTTAATTTTACTCCCGTATCATGCGATACGGGGGTGTATCGCACGTATCGTGCGATACGCCCACCGTATCGCACAATACGTGCGATACGCGTACGATACGTACGCGTATCGTCTTTATTAGGTGTAACGTATCGAAAACGCTGATACGGATAACATTGAGCATGAATGCTGACTTATGGTGCAGCTATTTTTCATGTTCGGATCCTATCTGTCATTCAAATTCTGCAATTCACAAATGTTGCTTGTTAATTAGCATCCGTTTGTTTGATTAGTTTCACCTTTCAGATTTTCAAACTCAAGTCTTTGCAATTTGCATTGAGCAGTTAATGTAGATGATGCAATGGATGACATTGTTCGTCAGTTCAAGGGGGTGAATGGACTCATACGCAAAGTAGTTGGTTCACCTGATAGTTCTTCATTAACAACAAGAAGTTCTGGAATCTCCCTGACTGAAGACCTACAACAGCAAAGTTTAAGCTATAACAGAGGGAAATATCTCGTAGTGCATCTGAAGATGAGGACCATGTAAGTGGGGCTACCCTTGAAGAAATGGGGTCAAGTTCCCGACCTAATGGATGGCACTCAGACAATGAATTGGATTCTAGGCAGTTTCCACCACGAGTAGTCAAACGATATGATAGTTCAAGAAGATATGATAGTTCAAGTAGCATGGGCTCTTTGAGAAATCAGCAGTCTGACACACATCGTGTAGCAGATACAGTTATACCTTCCCATCTTTTGGAAGATCCTACCAGAGTCCCACCTGAGGTAGATATGTTCCTTAAACTGTAAAGTTTATTGATTGAGCAACGCTTTTTGCATTGCAGTTTCTGTTCTAAATTTCTAATACAAAGATAAATAGTTTTGTTAGAATGTTCTTCACTTTGCAGCTACTGTATATCTGTTTCAGTTCTTGTAACTGCACGTTGAAATTTCTTGAGTGCTTATGATAACATCATTGTCTTATCCATAAAAAGAAAAGGATAAGTCTAAAAGTCACTCATCCATTTTCTTACCCTGAATTTAGACAGATAAGTAGATAATGCATATCATATTGACAATGCTTTTGGCAACATTGTATTTTAGCATTTAGCAGGTTAAAAATTATCCATGGGTAAGGAAATTGGTGCAAGCTATAACCCACACCATTAGTGGATGTTTGTCAAACGTAAGACACAAGAACCACATTTGAATACTGCATATAATATAGTGTTTGAGCTCCAAATTATTATTTTGCAACTGAATACAGATAATCACAGTTTACATATTAAGAATTCTGAGACCAACTAATTTTTAATTGACTTCAAAATAAATGGCATGATCATGAAAGGGCAGACAAGTGTCTAATATGGGTTTAATATTCTCCATGAAGGCCTTGTGTAGGATCTTTGTCAGTTTCATATTTGCTTCAAGTTATATGCATGCTATATCTGCATGACGTGGATTTGTGAGATCAAATATTAGCTATGTTCTAGAGTGGGTGTGGCATGTAATTCCAAGATGACCTTCTGTTTGGGCACATTTTCTCAACTTTGTCGAGCAGATACATGTGCAATCATGGGGGACAGCATGAGTATGAAGATTGAAATGGATGACCGTCAAAATCTTTTGAAAAATTAAGTGCGGAGGCTAATATGGGAATATAATAGCTGCAAACATTCACACAGTGGATAAAACTTTGATTACTTGTTTATTTACATGGGTGTGGATGCATATACGTAAGGAACATTTTCAAGGACCTTGGGTGAAATAAGATTTTGAAGTTATTAACAACACATAATAAAGAAGTCGTAATTGAAAAGTTGAAGAAGATAATAATAGAATGAGTCAAAATAATATTAAAAGGTTTCAGAAAAAAGTTATGCGAAAAGTTGAGATTGATCCTGGATAAATTTGAATGAAGCTAACATCAGAAAAGAAAATAACTTGGTGCATTGGCGCTATCAAAGATGGCTTTGACCATATATTAGCAGTGCTAAGGGCTGCTGCACCTATGTCCCAAAAAGTTGACATTCATCTGTGTATAGCGCACAAAGGGTCAAAATCCACGCAAAATTGGGAAGAAGAGAGAAGGAACCCTCCCACCTTTCAAAAGCCGAAGGGCAGGGCTTGCAGACTAGATTTTGAAAGATATCAGTGGTTGGATGTGAAATCAAACCCAGTTCACAGAAGATCACAAATTTGAAAGATGCCCATATCCAACTTCTCGAAAACCAAAAATCATCTTAGAGTTAGAGTTGAAAGCAGTGGTGGAGCTAGAAATTTTTTCTCAGGATTCCCTAAAATATTATTAAAAAATTTTCAATTGACTATGAGACAGTAACCTGGCTCTCTGGAGCTATGCAACTAGACCTAAGTTCACCAGATGTTCAAAGCCGAATTAAGGTTTCAAAGAATGGGCTCCGTGTGAGACCTCACCTGCCTCATGCCTGAGTTGAAGTCGAATTGCATCCATTAGATGCAAACTTATTTATACATAAGGCACATATACACAGTTGAATGCGGAGGCTTGAAGTTTCCTGTGCATATGATCATTCTGATGGAAAATGTTCATGCAAGGAAAAAGGTTTATATGTGCCCCCAACTCATTTTCTATATCAATGATCTAGGGCTGCCTTGTAACTTGGGTAGAAGACAGTAGTACATTCCTTAGCAATGCAGGAGACTAGCAATCATCCAGTTGGAGATCAGACTTTTGGCTTGCAAGGCCGACCAGCTATGCTATGGTTCTTGAGGCAATCCATATTACATTATAAAAATCATGAATTTGTACTCGGAGGTGGAGGTCTGAACATAGTCAAAATATCACTACAAATAACCCTTGGCTTAGTCACTCTTATCATTGGTCGCCTGTGGGGCTTCAATTTTTCCTTCTATAAGTGCCCCAGATTTTTTATTTATTTATTTTTCCTTGCTTATTGTTTTGAAGTGCAAAGCAGAAGTGGTTATGAAAAAAATGGAACTCTTCTACTTTAATTTAAGTTGAAAAAGGCTCTATTGAGATTAAAATGAGGGAGTGCTATTGATTTTCAGGGTGATATTAGATAAGTGCCAGAGGCACAGTTGCTGTCATAATCTTGTCTCTCTTCAGGAAACCAAATATGTTATAAAATATGCTATCAAGCAATTGTAGCACACTGGGTGGCAATGTGGTCTACTTATTGTTAATAGGTCACGAAGCAAGCTCTGTAAATTCTGAGGATGAAGGACATAGGGGCAATAAAATGAACCACTCTTCCTTTAGGAAACTGTATTAGAATCACTATGTTTAGGGCAATGTCAATTTGTACAGAGCCTTTAATGGAAAAGAGACAAGAAAAGAATTTAAGAAAATCTTTCATGACAGGTTCACTTTTGTTGGCCAAATGGAATGTTGGGGCCTACTGGCCTGCAAGAAGATATTGGAGCCATTAAGGAGGTGTATGATGAGGTAGGAATTGTGGAACTCTAGAATTAAAATTTTCATTTTTGATTAAATGGGAATTGTGTTGCCAAACAAAGAATTTTAATTTTGGAATTATAGGCCCATTCTTGAATCAAAATTCTAGAATTATGATTCTACCTTAAGGGGTGAAATTACGATTCAAGAATTTTAGAATTTTTTCATCTAAGCACATGTCATGACGGTTTTAGTTCATCAAGTTTACAAACTTAATTTACGTTTTGTCAAATAAGTCGTCTTCAATTCTATAGTCAAAATTCCAAACTATCAAACACAAATGAAAATGATAGCTAGAATTTTCATTCTAATCCTAGTTGAACTGAAATTTTGTTTCCAGAATTTTAATTCTATAATCAAAATTCAATGCCATCAAACGCCCCCTAATGAAATGAATTGCTATGACTATTTATGCTTTTGAGTCATCTAGCACTGTCACCACCGACTCTCGGAACAACATATTTCAAATTATTGCATCCACTCTCTTCTCTAGAAAGACCGAGCATCTATACGAACATATGATGACATAAATATGACTCTCTCTCTCTCTCTCTCCACATATATTTGATCCACTCTCTTCTCTAGAAACACCAAGCATGTATAAGGACATATATATGATTCTCTCTCTCTCCCTCTTTTGTATCCGCTCTCTTCTGTGGAAAGACCCAGCATCTATAAGGACATATGACATGATATATATATCATGTTATGTGTCTTTGATATATATATTATGTCTTTATAGATGCTCGGTCTTTCCAGAGAAGAGAGTGGATACTACAATAAAGAGAGAGAGAGAGAGAGAGAGAGAGAGAGAGGGAGAATCATATGTATGTCATATTTTGTTGCAAGAAAAAGGGAGTTTCAAAGCATGAAACTGGCAGGAAACTTGGATCTTTCTAGAGAATGGAAATAAATTGCTCTGACTGGCTTATTATCCTTCAGGGCATATTGTCTGTATCAGCATTTGCCAATGACATCAAGATAATGGAAACTGGTGACGGGGAAAGATCATTTACACCAAAAACTTCAATTCCCAACTCAAGATAGTAATTAGAATGTACACCGAAAAAGCGAACTTGCTCTGTTTTTCACGTATTGAATGAAATGATGAAATGATTCCTTCTATTTTATCTCAAAAATAAATCCACTAAAATTCAAAAGTTACCATTTGTATATATATATATATATACTCAAGAGCAATTAATTTAAAAATAAAATAACAGACAAAAAGTAAAACGTATCACTTTGCCATGCCAAAGTATTGGCCAATGGTCTGTTTACTTAAAATTGATTTTAAAATGAGAAAATAAAGAAATGCAGCCCATGCGGACCGACATTGACAACAGTGCTCCAATGTCGTCGGCTATAAAGCTGCATGCTTCCCGGCCTGTACCTTCATTGGTTTCTTATCGTTCCACCAATTTGGCCGTGTGGAATGTCTTCTTAAATCTTTTTCGTATGGTAATTCTTTCTTCCAATTACGGCTATAGTTCCGGCCTATAGGTTTCTCTTTGATTTTGATTTTTCAGACTTTCCTTTCTTTCTCCAATCTTCTGCTTCGACTTTTATACTGGAATTGCAGTGTCCATCTTTCTTTCAAATCCATACTTTCAGTCTTTTTTTCTCTGTTGTACTTCCTTTGTTTCCACTAAAATGGCAACAATTGATGTTGGCAAATCAGGTGCTTCTTGCTGCAATTCACTCTCATGTAACTCTCACCAAATTCTGTCCATCACCTCAATCATCAGTTGTGCCAGTATCCCTAGTAGTACCATTGAAAAAAGACGAGTATAATACGGTAAAATTGTATATCACGGAAATAAAACGAAAAAATCTCGGCAAATTTTTAAAAAATTTAAAATATTTAATAAATCCTAAAAATTATAAAAATAATAAAAATATTTAAAAAATGCAAAAAAAATGTTATAATACGTGTTCTTTTTACATTTTTTTTGATGTTTTTTTTTTAAAAAAACGCGTTTTGTACGAGTATTATACGAGTGACTATGTTTTGCCATATTATACTCATCCATGAAGTTGTAATATGGCAAAACATAGTCAGCCATATAATATTCGTACAAAACGCGTCTTTTAAAAAAATGTCAAAAAATAAAAAAACGTGAAAAAACACACGTTGTACTCATTTTTTTGCATTTTTTTCATATTTTTTATGATTTTTTATTTTTTTATAATTTTTAGGATTTAAATGTTTTAATTTTTTTAAAAATTTGCTGAGATTTTTTCGTTTTATTCCTGTGATATACAATTTTGCCGTATTATACTCATCTTTTTCTGACAATGGTTTTTTTCATGTTTTTTAAAAAAAGTGTGTTTTGTATGGGTTTTATATGACTGATAATGTTTTGGCGTATTATAAGCATCATTTTCCAATAAGACGTGTTTTTTGTGAGAAGCAAACGAAGTGCTTTATGGTCGTCTTTTGCCCACAGCAACCTTTGGGTTGCTTCACAGCTGTTGCAGAGCGCCGGCTGGCTCCAGTCCAGCATGAATCCACTCTTAAGGGCCATCGGGAAGTTGCCGTTGTTGGGGATATTGACATGGCCCGTGGAAGGGAACCACCACGGACCTGTTGCAAGCCGGCAACCACTGGGCGCTCAATGACTCTTGATATGGAGTAAGGACGTAGGAGCTGTAATATTGGCTACTCAAGCACCTGAGTGCCGGGTGCAGGTGTGGGTGTCGAAGCAGTACATCTCAAAAATTTAAGTACAGTGGTACGGTGAGAATATTTTATTATTATTATTTTTAATTTAATATATATAACAGAATAAGCATATATATATTATTATTGCAATTTAGTTATTAATGTGTACAACATACTCGAATAATTGTATAGCATAAAAAAAATCGCTTCACTAGGTAGACATCGCTCCAGAGGGTGAGGATGGGGTTGCCAATGCTGCAGTTGATGCTGAATCCTTAGTAGCCAACGATCAATTGGTAAGAGGAGGGCACCATCGACTCTAGGTAGAAAGAATACTTCACACCACGACGATGATGTAGAAAAGGTAGAAAGGGTACCTGCTAAAATACCATATCATTTCTTAAATTTTTATATAAGGTAAGTAATTTTTTTTAATTTACATGTATTTTTTTTAAATTTACATGTAAATTTAAAAAAAATATATATGAAGCTAGGGTCCAGTCAACCAAAATTGATTGCTCAGTTGGCAATCACAAGAAAATATTATTTATTTATTTTACTTATTTTATATTCTCATAGTTTGTATACCAAAACTCTACCCACCATGGCTTATGGGGACATCAGACAAGAAGTTCAAATTCGTCACTTGCTTTCTTTTCAATAAACTTCCCAATTTATGTTTGCCTTTTGGAAACCCATCGCTTGCTTTGTTGTAGTCTTTCTGAAAACATTGTTTTCTACTAGGCTTCTTCTTTTCCATGTCATTATCCGTGGGGCCCAGCTGGTAACGTAGCTAGGACTTGTCAATTGTCATGGGGGCCACTTGTGTGTGCTGGACAAAAAGAATTTTCCTCATTGAAAAAATTGGTCCAGTTGATGGATCTTCCTAGTGAAGCCTATTTTCCTCAGTGGACTCATGACACTATTTCTAATGATCAGAAGAAGTTTGAAGGCATACACTATATTTTGAGATAATTTCCCCCAATCAAATTTTTCGCTTCCCATTTCACATCGAGAAATATTTTGAACTTTTTGAATGTCCGGAATTCATTTGTCAAACAGTAGAAATTCATTCATCAAATAGTAAAATTTCTCATTCTTATTGATTAATGAACTACAATGAAAGAATCCTGTTATATAATCACTCCAAATTCAATCGTATGACTGCTAATATTAATGAATAAAAAAATTTGAACATTGGGTAATTAGTAAGAATCCAAGTGCTGTTTGGATCTAATGAAAGTTGTAATTGGTTACTATTAATGCCAATGGCTGAGTTTGAAAACCTTGGATTTAAGATCCACGGTTGCATAACATTCAGTTTGGATCTCAATAGCATGGACTTAAAATCCATACTACATGTTAAAAACCATGGATTTAAGGTCGCACTAAGGGGAGGGTGGGGGAGGGAGGTCCAATTTCAAATCCATGGAATTGAGATCCTAGAGAGCCGCAGTGAAACAAACACAACCTTAAAAGGTGTTTGATAGCGTTGGATCTGAAATCCAAGGTGATCTGAAACCATTGAGAATATGATATCCATGGATTTAAGATTGCACTCACAAAAAAGTCCAACCTCATGGATGATATTTTAGCCATATACTAAGGATCTTAAATCCTCTTTTCCATATAGTGGTAAAATCTAGTGTTTGTTTATGAACCACAGGATGAAACTTCATTAACCTAGAGTCCGATCCTTTAATCTACAACTAAAGGGGTTGGAGAGCTGTAACCGATAACTTTCAACTATTTTGGGCAGTTCAATCTGCCGTAACACTAGTTAGCTACGGTCATAGTCTCACGGCAAAGGGATAAAGTTTGTCACAAAAAACATGTTTTATTTGAAAAAAATGCGTATAAAATGTGAAAAATAAGTCAACCTTATAAAACATGAAAAACACGTTTTTCAAAAAACAAAAAACAAGTATAATGCCCATATAATACCCGTATTATATGTTTTTTTTCCTTTTTTCATTTTTTTAATTGTTATTTTTTTATAATTTTTAAGACTTATTAAATGTTTTAATTTTCTTGTTTTATTTCCGAGATATACAACTTTGATGTATTATACCCGTCTTTTTTCTCGCCGTCTAATACCCGTCTTAGGTGGCATCTCTCTGATCTGACCACCATTTGGCTCCGCTCCCACCCCCAATCTTGGTGAAGATGGTTCCTTATTATATTATAGTCTCGCACATCCTATATCCACGAAATTTTTGTTAGAAACATCTGCTCTTCAATGGAAGTTCGATTTCAGCACTGCCTTCTATTCATTTGTAGTCTTTGGTGGCTGTTCATGTGATAGTACAAAAATTTTGAATTTGGTGATATAGATTAGTTGTTGGATTAATTAATTACTCTTGAAAAACTTTTGTCATCTTCACATTGATAGAGAGAGAGAGAGAGAGAGAGAGAGAGAGGAGTGGGTGGGGAAAGTAAAAAAAAATCCATGGTTAGTTTTGAGTTGTTTTTAGGTGTTAATGGTATGTTTTTTATAGTTTTAATAAAAATTAAAATGTTCCATGTTTATCAAACACTTGAAATGTTTTGTAGAAATATTTTTTGGAGTTACCAAATACAACCTGAATGGGTTGGAAAAAATTTTGCTCCATCCTTGTTTCGGGATTTTTTTTCCATGGTAAAAAAGTGCATGGATTTATTTTCTGGGTGCATGAAACACGCCCTTAATGTTTGTACTTTGAACTTTGAAGATGTTTTGACAATTGTTTTGGCTTTCAAAGGTTATCACTTTTATATTTTTGTAAAAGTTTTGTACTTTTTACAATTTTGTAAAACTTTATAAATGTTTTTTTTTTCTTTTAAAAACTCTCATTTTTTTACAAGTTTAATAAACATCCAAACTTCATTTGTAACTAATTTGACATATTTCTATTCAAACATATGTACATACTAACTTTTTTCATTCTACAAAATTCAACGTCCACATGCTTCCCAAACCTCTCAACTTTTGCAGCAACATGTTAAAGTTTTAAAAATTTTCAAAATGTTAATACATTTTTCAATTTTTTAAATTTTGCAAATGTTGATTAAAGCTTGTGTTTGTACGATGGTCACAAACCTTCGTTCTTAAAAGTAAGTGAATATTCTAGTCCCCTTACATTTTTTCACAAAAAATATTATTTTGGGTGTGTTCTTCAAAATTTTAGAAACTGATTAAGAAACAAATTTTGGTAAAATTTGACTTTGCAAAATGACTTTTTTAAACCAGATCATCCAAGTGTTACTTTATATAGATTCTTTCAAACTTCATCAAGGAGTTACTTTGTTTAGATTTTTCAAACCATTTCTAATTTTATGAAAATTACAACTTTAACAAGTCTTACAAACTCAAAACCATTCTAACTTGAAATTTTCAAAATTTTCAAAAGCTCAAAACATTGTTCAATTTTGAAGAATTTCACTATTTGAAAATTGAAATTTATCTGAGTTTGATAAAGTTTCTCTAGTTTTATGAAACTCTTGCGTTTCCAACTATTTTTAATTTACAAAAAACACAGCTTTTGTAAGTTTCGTAAAATCATGAACATTTTTAAAAAATTTATTAGTATGGTTTTGAACCCATAACATTTTTACAGTTTTGAGAGATTTTTGTAATTGTTTAAGCTTTTCTAAACTAATATTTCATCAAAGACTTTGTTAAAATTCTTCACACTACTTGGAAAATTGTTAAATCTAACAATTACTTTTGTTTTACGATGTTTTTTTTACATGTTATACAAACACTTCAAACTTTTTGAAGAATTTATCAAATTTCTAGTAAACTTTTGTAAACAGTTTTAGATTGCTTCTGATCTTAATAAACTCAAAACTTTCACAAGGTTTATAAACTTATATTTTTCACATATAAACTTTTATTCTATTATCATTTCAATTTTTTTCTTGTGTTATAAACTTGTTGCCCTTCTTACACTTTCATAGGAGATGCAAACTTTTGGACTAACGTGACAAATTTTAATGTTAATTTTTTTTAGCACTTTCAAACTATTTTAATTTACATGGTTCACAACTTTAGTAAGCTTTTAAAATTTGAAACATTCTTTGATATTTGAAAAAAAAAATCATATATTGCTTCTAACTCATATACTTTCTGAACTTTTGAAGCGATTTTGGCATTTATAAATAACACATTTGTAATTACAGGCCTGTTTGCCTCCTAAAAATATAAACCATAACTTGCTCTATGATCATGCGTCAATGCTCTCTCTATTGTAGGTGTTTTAGAAAACCAAGAAACTCAAGTATTTGTTTCTTTAACGTCTAAAAATCTCGTGTTTTTTCCTGCATTAGGCGAAGATTTATTTTCACATGATACCAAGTAGATCAGACGTGTTTGCATCTGATTTGATTATGAACACTTGTGCAACAATGAAAACGATTTCTATATTATGCTGCTCAGATTAAACTTAAGGTGTATTTTGGTAATTTGTGGAAATATATTTTGAAAAAAATCATTTTTGCCTTTATATATATATATATATATATATATATATCAAACGATTTCTATGTTATGCTGCTCAGATTAAACTTAAGGGGTATTTTGGTAATTTGTGGAAATATATTTTGAAAAAAAATCATTTTTGCCTTTATATATATATATATATAATCACTGAATTTTTTCATCCGAATTTAAATTAACAAATCATATGACCTCTTACAGGTGCATCAAGCAGTCATGATTAGATGAAGGTCTTAATGACCAAAAGATTTCACCTCCTTTCCATATAAGAGAGGGACATATATGAGAGGGAGAGAAAAACTCAATCAGTTGGTTTAAAACTATTATTAAAAATTCTAAGCAATGGGAGTGTTAGCAGGTCTATCCTATAGTAATACTTTATTGTTATTTTAATGGTTGTTTATTATTGTGTCCCTATCAATGAGTTAAATAATTTCACATATGGTTAATTTTTTTCAATTGGTGTCACTTTTGCTGTCACCTTGTAAACAAATGTTGTATGTTTGTTGTTGGCGTTTGCCCAAATACTCAAAATCTCTAAGGCTGAAAAGAAGAAGCCGTAACATGATACAATTTAACATGAGCTCCCTTTTTTGGTCGATAGGCAGCACCACCCTACCGTTGCAAGAATCACTGCTGAGTCGGCAAATCGACCGATTCACATTTTGGCTGAATCTTTATGAAAAGAATATGAAAATGTTTTTAAAAAAATTTAACTAAAGCTTTAAAAAATTATTAAAAACATAAGAAACTTATAAAAATTCTAGAAAGATTTAAAAAGTGACACATGCTACGTTTGAAGTGGGTTGCTTGGAAGAATCGACCAGCCAATTTCTCCAATTTGGTTATATATATATATATATATATATATTATTTTTATGGCCCCATTTGGGGAACACAAGTTGAGCAATATGCATGAAGTGTAAAACTGATCATCAAACTGCATTGAAGTTCATTAATGGCAAACTCACCTGATGTGCATATGTGAAAAGACAACACCCTGCCCCATCAAACAGTCTCTTAGAAAGAGAAAAGAAAAAATAGAGTAACTTTTTAAGGTGAAAAATTTCACTTCTTGTTCTCGTTGAGGAAACAAGAACTGCTCAGGATTGTGGAGGATTTACTCCAACATCATTGCAGTTAATATTATCGTTGTTAACATTTTCTCTATATACTTATTGATTATATATTATACATATTTTAATGCATTTTATTTATATACAAAGGAAAAAAACACCAAACATTTATAGTTTACACAAACATCAAATTTTAAGAGCTTGAACCCTATTTTGAAATTGTTTAACCATTATATCCAGGCAATGTACACGTGTCGGCTTCTAATGCATATCGAAAGTGCAAAGATTGAATGCATTTTATTTATATGCAAAGAAAAGAAAGTAATAAATAATTATGGCTAATGGAAATACCATACATATTTTAATGCATTTTATTTATATATAAAGAAAAAAACATCAAACATTCATAGTTTACGCAAACATCAAATTTTAACAGTTTGAACCCTATTGAAATTGTCTAACCATTATAGACATGCATTTTACACGTGTTCGGCTTCTAATACATATTGAAAGTGTAAGGAGTGAATGCATTATATTTATATGCGAAGAGAAGAAAATACCAAATAATTATGGCTTATACAAATATCATTCATATTTTTATGCATTCTATTTATATACAAAGAAAAAAACATCAAACATTCATAGTTTACGCAAACATTAAATTTTAAGAGTTTGAACCCTACTGAAATTATCTAACCATTATAACCACGCAATGTACACGTGTCAGCTTCTAATGCATATCGAAAGTGTAAAGAGTGAATGCATTCTATTTATATGCAAAGAAAATAAAGTACCAAATAATTATGGCTAATGCAAACACCATACATATTTTAATGCATTTTATTAATATACAAAGAAAAAAACATCAAACATTCATACTTTACGCAAACATCAAATAATAAGAATTTGAACCCAGTTAAAATTATCTAACTATTATAGACATACAATGTACATGTGTCAGCCTCTAATGCATATCGAAAGTGTAATGAGTGAATGCATTATATTTCTATGCAAAGAAAAGAAAGTACTAAATAATTACGGCTTATCCAAATATCTTGCATATTTTTACGCATTCTATTTACATACAAAGAAAAAAAAACACCAAACATTTATAGTTTACACAAACATCAAATTTTAAGAATTTGAACCCTATCGAAATTGTCTAACCATTGTAGACATGCAATGTACACGTGTCGGCTTCTAATGCATATTGAAAGTGTAAGAGTGAATGCATTCTATTTATTCGCAAGGAAAAGAAAGTACCAAATAATTATTGTTAATGCAAATACCATACATATTTTAATGCATTCTATTTATACACAAAGAAAAAAACATCAACTATTCATAGTTTACGCAAACATCAAATTTTAAGAGTTTGAACCTTACTGAAATCGTCTAACCATTAAAGACACCCAATTTACACGGGCCAGCTTCTGATGCATATCGAAAGTGTAAAGAGTGAATGCATTCTATTTATATGCAAAGAAAAGAAAGTAACAAATAATTATGGCTATGCAAATACTATACATATTTTAATGCATTCTATTTATATAGAAAAGAAAAAAGCATCAAACATTCATAGTTTACGCAAACATCAAATTTTAAGAGTGTGAACTCTATTGAAATTGTCTAACCATTATACACATGCAATGTACACATGTCGGCTTCTAATACATATCGAAAGTGTAAAAAGTGAATACATTTTATTTGTATGCAAAAAAAAAAAGTACCAAATAATTCTAGCTAATGCAAATACCGTACATATTTAAATGCATTCTATTTATATACAAAGAAAAAAACATCAAACATTCATAGTTTACGCAAACATCAAATTTTAAGACTTTGAACCCTAATGAAATTGTCTAACCATTATATATATATACAATGTACACGTGTTGGCTTCTAATGCATATCGAAAGTGTAAAGAGTGAATGCATTATATTTGTATGCAAAGAAAAGAAACTACCAAATAATTATGGCTTATGCAAATATCATGCATATTTTTATGCATTCTATTTATATACAAAGAAAAAAAACATCAAACATTCATAGTTTACGCAAACATCAAATTTTAAGAGTTTGAACCCTATTGAAATTGTCTAACCATTATAGACATACAAAATACACGTGTCGGCTTCTAATGAATATCGAAAGTGTAAAGGGTGAATGCATTCTATTTGTATGCAAGGAAAAAAAAGTACCAAATAATTATGGCTAATGTAAATACCATACATATTTTAATGCATTCTATTTATATACAAAGAAAAAAAACATCAAACATTCATAGTTTACGCAAAAATCAAATTTTAAGAGCTTGAACTCGACTGAAATTGTCTAACCATCATAGACACGCAATGTACACGTGTCGGCTTCTAATGCATATCGTGAGTGTAAAGAGTGAATATATTCTATTTATAATAAGGAAAAGAGAGTACCAAACATCTATGGCTAATGCAAATACCATACATATTTTGATGCATTCTATTTATATACAAAGAAAAAAACATTAAACATTCATAGTTTACGCAAACATCAAATTTTAAAAGTTTGAACCCTACTGAAATTTTCTAACCATTATACAGACGCAATGTACACGTGTCAGCTTCTAATGCATATCGAAAGTGTAAAGAGTAAATGGATTTTATTTATATGCAAAGGAAAGAAAGTAACAAATAATTATGGCTAATGCAAATACCATACATATTTTAATGCATTATATTTATATACAAAGAAAAAAGCATCAAACATTCATAGTTTACGCAAACATCAAATTTTAAGAGTTTGAACCATACTAAAATTGTCGAACCATTATAAACACGCAATGTACATGTGTCGGCTTCTACTGCATATCGAAAGTGTAAAGAGTGAATGCATTCTATTTATATGCAAATAAAAGAAAGTACCAAATAATTATGGCTTATGTAAATACCGTATATATTTTAATGCATTCTATTTATATACAAAGAAAAAAGCATCAAACATTCATAGTTTACGCAAACAACAAATTTTAAGAGTTTGAACCCTACTGAAATTTTTTAACCATTATACACATGCAATGTATACGTGTCGGCTTCTAATGCATATCGAACGCGTAAAGAGTAAATGGATTCTATTTATATGCAAAGAAAAGAAAGTAACAAATAATTATGGCTAATGCAAATACCATACATATTTTAATGCATTCTATATATATACAAAGAAAAAAACATCAAAAATTCATAGTTTATGCAAACATCTAATTTTAATAGTTTGAACCCTACTGAAATTATCGAATCATTATAGACACGCAATGTATACGTGTCGGCTTCTAATCCATATCGAAAGTGTAAAGAGTGGATACATTCTATTTATATGCAAAGAAAAGAAAGTACCAAATAATTATGGCTTATGCAAATATCATGCATATTTTTATGCATTCTATTTATATACAAAGAAAAAAACATCAAACTTTCATAGTTTATGCAAACATCGAATTTTAAGAGTTTGAACCCTATTAAAATTGTCTAACCATTATGGACATGCATTGTACGCGTGTCTGCTTTTAATGCATATTGAAAATGTAAAGAGTAAATGCATTTTATTTATATGCAAAGAAAAGAAAGTACTAAATAATTATGGCTAATGCAAATACCATACATATTTTATTTCATTCTATTTATATATTAAGAAAAAAACACAGATTTATAGTTTACGCAAAGTTCAAATTTTAAGAGTTTGAACCTTACTGAAATTGTCTAACCATTATAGACGCGCATTGTACACGTGCCAGCTTCTAATGCATATCGAAAGTGTAAAGAGTGAATGCATTCTATTTATATACAAAGAAAATAAAGTACCTGTTAAAATAGATGTAATGGGGAACCGGGTCCATTTCTGGACCCGGTCCCATGGGGCACGGGTACCGAGGCCGGCTCGGTACCCTAGGCGGCATTCTTCTCTCCCTCCTATATAATCTTCACTTAAGTGTAATTGTGTGATTAAGTGAATATAATTTTCTCTCTCCTAGGGTTGCGGTGTGCACCTAGGTCAGAGCTTCCCGTGGTTTTTTCCTCTTTCTGAGGTTTTTCCACGTATATCGTGTGTTCCTCTCTTCTTCTTTCGTGTGTTGCATGTTTCTACATGGTATCAGAGCCGTGAGATCGTTCGGCTTCGTCTCGTATTTTCGTAGTCGCCCTTGCACCGCAGCCGCCTGTGCCGTTAGGGTTTCCCGCGCCGCCACCATTGGGATCTTCTGCGCCGCCGCCGTCAGACGATCCAGCGCCGCCGCCTGTTGCCGCTTGTGACTTCCGCTGCCGTGGGTGTCTCCTTTTCCGCCGTCGGTCAATCCAGCGCCATCCCATCTTTCCGCTGCCGTGGGTGTCCAGCGCCGTCACGCCTCTGCGTCGCCGCCGTCGGGCGATCCAGCACCGTCGCCGACACCTAAGGTTCCGTGTGGTGCTGGTGTTTCAGCCGCCGCCGTGCTGTTTTGTTGCTGCCTGGGGTTGTGTCTGACTTGACTACTTGTGATGGCAGAAGAGCTTGCACCTAAAAGTGATATGGCCTTTGACGCGGGCAGCGTTCCCAAGAGCGAGATCTTGCCGGTTCAGGTCACACCCATTCGTCTGACTAAAGACAATTATCTTTCTTGGTCTGCTACTCTCGAGATTGGGATAACGAGCCGTGGTCGTCTTTCCAATATCACAGGCGACAAACCGGCGCCCAGCAAAACTGATCCTCAATGGGCGACGTGGGTGTTGGAAGACAGTCAGGTTAAGGTATGGATCATCAGCTCTGTGTCTGCTGATATTCAGCCTCTTATTCTGCGAAAGCCGACTTCGTTTGATATGTGGACTGTGCTTGCAAGGATGTATGGTCGCAAGAAAAGGGTTCTGCGTACGTATCAGATTAAACGCAGTATTTATTCTCTGAAACAGGGTGACCTGTCTGTTGCCTCCTTCTATGCAGCCCTGAAAACTAAGTGGGAGGAACTTGATTATCATGTGAATGATAACTGGGACTGTGGTTCTGATCATGCTCGGTACTGGGAAAAGGAATGGATGGACCGGACGTTCCTCTTCCTTGGAGGCTTGCGTGATGAGTTTGAATCCATTCGGAGTCAAATTCTCAACTGTGATGAGATTCCTGGAATAGAAGATGTTTATGCCAGAGTGGAATCAGAGGAACAAAGGCGTCAAGTGATGCAAATTGACCCCAGTCACGGGACTGGTCCCTCGGCCTTTGTTAGCCGTTCTTCTGTGTCTGGACCACGCCCTGTTAGGCGATGTACACATTGTCACAAATCAGGACATTCTGTTGACTTTTGTTGGGATCTTCACCCTGAGAAGAGACTTGTTCGTGGTCGCCCTCCGTCTAGTCGGCGAGGTCCTCTTGTGCAGGACTCAACTCAGAGTGGTTCTTCAAGTGGTGAAAAATCGAGGCTTTCCCCTGATCAAATCAAGGAACTACAAGCTTACATCAGTCGCCTTTCTACTACGTTAGAGGACACATCTACGTCTGATGGAGCTAAATTAGCTCAGGCTCTTGTTGCTACAAGTGATCAAGGTAATTCCTCTCCTGGTGATTGGATTGTTGACAGTGGGGCTACTCATCATATGACCGGGGACCCTAAGATGTTTCAAGAATACAAGTTGACTTCTGGGCAGCAGCGTGTTTCTATGGCTGATGGTTCTTCTATTTCTGTGGCTGGAAAAGGGAGTTTCTCATTACTGAACAAATATTGTCTTCATAATGCCCTGCATGTTCCTAATATTCCCGTGAATTTGTTATCTGTCAGCAGTATTACCAAAGAGCTAAACTGTAATCTAATATTCTCTGCTGATCGTTGTTTACTGCAGGACTTGGGGACGGGGCAGAAGATTGGGATTGGTTCGGCTATTGATGGTCTCTACAGAATGCCAGTACAGGTTGCCTCTGCTTTGATTTCAGCCACCAGTGGACAGTTATCTGACGTGGAGGACAGATCCGCTATTATGCGTTGGCACGAGAGACTTGGTCATCTTCCTTTTCAGTTGATTAAACAATTGTTTCCTAAGATGTTTCGGTCTGTTTCTTTGGACACCTTCGCCTGTGAAGTGTGTCAGTTGTCTAAGCATGTTAGGGCCTCGTACCCTATTTCGTTCAATAAAACCAGCCGTCCTTTTGCTTTGGTTCACTCTGATGTTTGGGGTCCTTCGGGAGTGCCCACCGGTCGTGGTTTTCGTTATTTCGTGACTCTTATCGATGACTACTCTCGTTGTACGTTCGTGTACTTGTTGAAAGAACGTAGTGAGGTTCCCGGCATTGTCAAAAACTTCGTTGCATTTGTTGAAACTCAATTCCAAACCCCTGTTCAGACCCTTCGTACTGACAATGCTCGAGAGTATGCCTCCTTATCCCTTGATGACTTCTTGCGAAGCAAAGGTATTATACATGAAACATCCTGTAGCCACACACCTCCTCAGAATGGCGTGGCTGAAAGGAAGAACCGTCATTTGTTAAATGTCACCCGAGCCCTTATGTTTCAACGTCATGTCCCTAAGCGGTATTGGGGTGATGCACTTCTCACTAGTGCTCATCTCATTAATCGTATGCCTACTCGTGTGTTGAATGGTCATTCCCCTTATTCTGTTTTGTGGCCTAATCAGAGTCCCTGGCCTTTGACCCCTCGGGTGTTTGGGTGTGTTTGCTTTGTCCATGATCATAGTCCCACTCTCAAGAAACTTGATCCTCGGTCCATCAAAGCTGTCTTTTTGGGGTATTCCTCCACTCAGAAGGGATACAAGTGTGTTGACCCTAGCACTTCTAGAGTCTATGTCTCCAGGGATGTTACCTTTCATGAACACGAGGCCTACTTTCCTGCGAATCCTCTTCAGGGGGAGTGTTTAGGTGAGAGAGTGGACGAGTATTCTTCGCATCAGTTGATTCAGTTCACAGATTTCTTGGATTACACGGCTAGTTCTCCGAGTGTGAGTGTGGATGACACAGTCAGTGAGGACAGAGACAGTCAGATGGAAGGGGGCCCTGTGGAAGAACAGTCCCGTGATCATTTGTTTGGTCAGGTATACACCAGGAAGAAGAATGATGTGATGGAGGTTGTTGATGTTACCAATCCCGATCTTGTGAGCTCCCCGGATGATCCAAGTCCAATGAATGAAGATCTTCCCATAGCCCTACGCAAAGGCACCAGGTCATGTACTTCTCACCCTATTCAGAGATTTGTCTCGTATGCTAAACTCAGTAAAGACTACAAGTGCTTTATTACCTCTTTATCTAGGGCTGTTATTCCCAGGTCAGTGGAGGATGCCAGGGAGGATCCCAAGTGGCTACAGGCCATGACAGAGGAGATGGACGCCCTGGCAAAGAACAATACGTGGGAGGTTGTTGATATTCCTAATGGAACTCACTTAGTTGGTTCCAAGTGGGTGTTTACTGTGAAGTACAAACCTGATGGCACTGTAGAACACTATAAAGCTCGTCTTGTTGCAAAGGGGTTTAGCTAGAAATATGGGATTGACTATCTTGAAACGTTCGCTCCCGTTGCTAAACTAAAGACAGTAAGGGTCATCTTAGCTCTGGCAGTACAAAAGAAGTGGAGCATGGACCAACTTGATGTCAAGAACGCCTTCTTGAATGGGCACCTTGAGGAAGAAGTCTATATGAGCATGCCGCCTGGATATGCGCAGAAAGGAAAGTGTTGTTATCTCAAGAAAGCATTGTATGGCCTCAAGCAGTCCCCTAGAGCGTGGTTTGAAAGACTAAGGGTTGTGATGAAGACTAATGGATATAAACAGGGAAATGGTGATCACACCCTCTTCATCAAGCAGAGAAATGGTCTGGTGAGCCTCCTACTAGTATATGTTGATGATATGATTGTCACAGGTGATGACGAAGAAGAAAAAAGGAAGATGAAAGAAACGTTAGCTGCTGAATTTGACCTCAAAGATTTGGGTAAACTGAGGTATTTTTTGGGAATTGAGATTGCTAGATCTGAGACTGGTCTTGTTATGAGCCAAAGGAAATACACTTTGGACCTTCTAAAAGAGACAGGTAAATTGGGATGCAGGCCCTTTCTTACTCCAATGGAGTCTGGCACAAGGATAAGTATCAAAACTGGGACGATCTTGGATGATGAAGGAAAAGGGAGGTATCAGCGGCTGGTTGGTAAACTCATTTATCTCACCCTTACTCGCCCGGATATTACGTATGCTGTGGGTGTGTTAAGTCAGTTTATGCATGCCCCTACTGATTGTCATTGGAAAAGTGCTGAAAGAGTATTGGGATACTTAAAGAATGACCCAGGGAAAGGACTGCTCTATACTCGACAAAGTCAACTCAGTATTGAAGGATACTCTGACGCCGACTGGGCAGGTTGCACAGATACTAGAAGGTCTACCACAGGATACTGCATCTTTCTTGGAGGTAACCTGGTGGTATGGAGAAGTAAAAGACAAGAAGTTTGTTCCAGGTCCAGTGCTGAAGCTGAATACAGGGCGGTTGCCATGGGGGTTACAGAAATGTTATGGCTCAAAATTCTGTTAGCAGATATTGGGGTGAAAATGGAAGAGAAGATGAGGATGTATTGTGACAACAAGTCGGCTATTAACTTGGCAAACAATCCAGTCTTGCACGACAGAACCAAACATGTGGAGATCGATCGCCATTTCATACGGGAACACATAGATTCTAAGGAGTTGATCCTGCCCTACATGAAGTCTGAAGATCAAGTTGCTGATGTTTTAACTAAGTCTTTATGTACATCTCAATTTGAGAAAAATGTTAGCAAGCTTGGCATGTTTGACATGTATGCCAAGCTTGAGGGGGAGTGTTAAAATAGATGTAATGGGGAACCGGGTCCATTTCTGGACCCGGTCCCATGGGGCACGGGTACCGAGGCCGGCTCGGTACCCTAGGCGGCATTCTTCTCTCCCTCCTATATAATCTTCACTTAAGTGTAATTGTGTGATTAAGTGAATATAATTTTCTCTCTCCTAGGGTTGCGATGTGCACCTAGGTCAGAGCTTCCCGTGGTTTTTTCCTCTTTCTGAGGTTTTTCCACGTATATCGTGTGTTCCTCTCTTCTTCTTTCGTGTGTTGCATGTTTCTACAGTACCAAATAATTATGACTAATGCAAATACCATATATATTTTATTGCATTCTATTTATATACAAAGAAAAAACATCAAACATTCGTAGTTTACGCAAACATCAAATTTTAAGCGCTTGAACCCTATTGAAATTGTCTAACCATGATCGACACAGAATGTACACTCAAAATGCAACACTATATAAGATAGCAAACCAATCTTATGTTAAGTCATTCGAGAGACATTGAAAGCATTTGATAGCAAACACACGCTTCTGACAATATCATATTGGTTTTAATGGCTACTCATCTTGCCTCCCTTTCCACTCCTTTCGTTGCCTCCCCGAAGCTTGTTCCTAGTACTAAGGCTGGGTTCAAGCCATGGAAAACCACCCTAGTCAGATGTGAGCCTAGGGCTGAGGGGTCCGGTAGGTCTACTGCTCAAAGGAGGCCTTCAAGATACCAGTCAACATGGAACTATGACTTCATCCAGTCCATTACCCATGTAACATCTGTAATTTTCCATACTTCTGAGTTAACACTATTATTTTGTTTATTTGGTATTATGATGTGATCCTGATTCAAAGACATGGAAACGACGGCAGATCGAAACACAAAGGACCAGAGTTGAAGAATTGAGAAGAGAAGTCCGACAAATCATAACATCGACAGGTGAGCAAGTGGCTCAGTTGGAGCTCATCGATTCACTCGAACGATTAGGTGTAGCCTATCACTTTGAGAGTGAGATCAGGCGGTCGCTAGATGTCATATCCACGAGCACAAGAGGATTTGAGGACATGTACTCATCTTCACTTCGGTTCAGAACTCTGAGGCAATATGGCTACAATGTTTCTGCAGGTATATATATTGTGTGTTAATTCCAAAGTATTGACTCTATAATTAGTTCTTAATTTAGACTGTCTATTACAAATGTGTTAATTAATACGAACCATTAAAGTTTCTTTTTGCATTTCGTAGAGTGCTTTAGTAGGTTTAGGGACCAGTCTGGCCGGTTCTTTGAAAATCTTCGCAAGGATGTGAGAGGGTTGTTGAGCCTCTACAAAGCATCACAACTAGCCTCTGAAGGAGAAACTGTGTTGGAAGAAGCTTCGGCCTTCTCTTCAGAGCATCTTAGAGCAAAGATAAACCGCATGGACCAGAGGATGTCTCGACAGGTACAGCGTGCTCTGCAGGTTCTGCTCCATAGAAGGGTTCGCAGGGTCGAGGCGCGAGAGTATATTGAGACATTCGCGAGGACGAACCGCAGAAGCCAAGTGCTGCATGAATTTGCTAGGCTGGACTTCAATATGGTGCAACAATTCACCAAAGAGAACTCAAGGAGTTATTCTGGTACAATTCATTTTTGCACTTTTGCGTAAATAACTTGGTTAGTAGTTGATAATAATGCAGCAACTAATGCCCTTCTATGTATATATGTAGATCAGTAATGAATGTCTTGTATGTTACATTATTGCCGGTTTGCATCATTAGGTCTACTAATAATCAACCATGAGTCCTTTCTTTTGGGTGTTTGTAGGTGGTGGAGGGACTTGGGCTTGGGCGAGCACATTAGCTTTGCTAGAGATAGGCTGGTGGAGAGCTACTTTATGGCAGTGGGAAAGATGCATGAGTCACAGTTCTCACAGTACAGGATGCAACTCGCTAGGGTCTCCTATTTGATGGCCACTGTTGAGGACATCTTCGGTGAGCATCAGTCTGTTGAGGAACTCGAACGCTTTGTGCAAGTTGTTGAGAGGTAAATGATGATTATGGTTGGTATATTAGAGGGAGCAACTCTGTCTCTAGTTACTGCTTAACATAGTTAGGAGCCAATGACGGTTCTATGTTGTATATATGCAGGTGGGATCTTCAAGCAACAGAGCAACTGCCACAGTCATTGAGGGTCTTCTGTGCGGCTGTGTACAATACAACTAACCAAATTAGCTACACTGTTCTTAGGAGGCACGGCCATGATATTACCTCACACATGAGGAGAGTAGTACAACACTTTCTCTATCTAATCTCTCTTCTACTCTTCACATCATCAAATTAATATATTAGCTTCACTTTTCTAATTGACTTGCTCTCTTCTAGTCTTGGGTAGTGGGTGAGTGTGTGCAGAGCTTACTTGGTTGAGGCAATGTGGCACCGTGCCTGACAGACACCAAGGCTAGAGGAATATCTGAACAACATTCGAGCAACCATGACCGGCCCTATTCTCCTCCCTGCCTACTTCTTCCTCTCCTAAAATATTGAGGAACAAGCAATCCAGCAGCTGTAGTCTGACTCCAACATCATCAACTTGTCATCAATGATAGTTCGTCTTTCGGTTGACCTCCAGAGATACAGGGTTAGTTTTCTTTACTTTCTACTGGTTAACTAGTATTAGCTTCTTTAATTGAGAATATTCTTGTTCTATTTTTCTGTTTTGATTAGTTGATGATCTTCTCTTTATATGTTGAACACTTGATCTAAGGTTGGATTCGGGAGAGGCAATCTACCTAGGTCGGTCAAGATTTATATGAACTAGGCAAGGGTGGTGGAGGAGCAAGCACGTCAGCATATAAGGAACTTGCTAAGGGATGCATGGAGGAGGCTGAACAGGGAGCTGCTCTCAACTCAGCAGCAGCAGCAGCAAACTGTCTTCTCTTCTCTCGTTCCTTCATAAACGTGGCTCTCAATATTGCGAGGGTCTCCCAGTGTATGTACGACTATGAAGATGGCATCGGTGTCTTGGAGCATGAGTCCATGGATTGTGTCTACTCTCTCATTGTCGAGCCCATCTAGACTGCCTAAGCAAACCACCAGTCATTGTTTTCCACTCTATCAACCATGTTGGTGCCCATTTGCTGAACCCAACTTATAGTGCTATGTATCATCATGTAATAAATTGGGCACAATAATACATTAAATTTAGTTCTCTCTCTCTCTCTCTCTCTCTCTCTCTCTCTCTCTCTCTCTCTCTCTCTCTCTCTCTCTCTCTCTCTCTCTGAGTTACCCAAATGTAACCAAGAACATGCCCGTGATACACTATAGTTTTATGTTGGAATCAAATTGGGTAGTCTAAAAGTGTCTTCTCATGTAAGATCATTTAGATTCCAAACTTGCCCGAAGCCCGTAATGTCTACTTTTATCTTTGTATTTTTAATTGCAATTAATCGTACGTATTTCATATACTTTCTTTCAGTTTCTAACTATACAAGTTTTGCACGTAAAACCCGTATATACCATATGCCATCAGCCCTTTCTGACACCATCCTATAAGTATGAAAAATATAATAATGAAAATAGTAGGCGCCATATAATTTTACTT
Organism: Nymphaea colorata; assembly: GCF_008831285.2. Lineage (NCBI taxonomy): Eukaryota > Viridiplantae > Streptophyta > Magnoliopsida > Nymphaeales > Nymphaeaceae > Nymphaea > Nymphaea colorata. The sequence continues at coordinate 24,190,915 of NC_045142.1, read as the reverse complement.
GCAAAAATACCATATTTTATTAGAAGATTTTTTAAATCAGCCAAAGAACATAGTGATTATTACATTGCAAATTACACCAGGAAAAAAATCCAACACACCTAGAAGGATACTCTGATAAATTAAAGAATTTCGTTTGCATAAATTACTAATTTCTTTCACCCTTTGATGAGATTCCACCCTTACATAGATTCGGATATAGGACTCAAAGTCTGCCTCGTACCATCATCCAGATCTGGATCTAGCATTGAAACTATACGCCCTTTTCTGGGCATAGCTTCCAATTGCCGATGGGAAAACTTGGATCCGCGCAACATTCACAAACCCAACCGTTAAAAACGGGATCTGATGCAAAATATTCACCAATACCAATCTGAATTTACAATTGGGAGCCGACACAATGCATCTTTCTCTCTCAGTATATAATATTTGAAGGAAAAAAGAGGTTTTCTTTCTCTACGGAGTGTCGGAAAAGCCAACGAAATATGAGAGAACGTTGAATATTTTATGAAAAGGTTAAACTTTCCAGGTGAATCGGAGGTTAACCTCTTGCCGTTTAAAAATAAATCCACATTTGCTCTCCTATATGCAAAGCCATGACATCTATCGGAATCGAATTAGAATTTAGTCACCTTATGATTTAAAATTAAAAAAAAACCCTTAAAAATTTAGTTAAAAATAAACAGGCTCTAATGTCAAAAAACTTTGTTTGATATATCTTTATAAGTATAGTGCCTTTTGTGAACTTTAGTTATATATAAGCTGCCCGACATGGCAACGTTAGGCAAAAATTTTGAAAAATTGTCGTTAAAAACACCATGAAATAAAAAGCATTAGCAACCATTTATGGTGTTTTTTGGCCGTATTTTATGTCACATTTAATCGACTTGTTTGCGTCGGTACGTTATATTTGATACATGGCATCAATCAATGTTTCGATGTCGGCTTTTTTTTTTTTTTTTTTTTCATTCACAACCAAGGTACCAATCCAAATAATTGTATTTATATGCAAAAAGTTTGGTTGGTGTTGACTGCAACTTTTGTGCATTTGACAAATGGGATTGCAACCAGATGCTTTCTTCAACTCCTATTTCATAACAGTTTGTTGTTAGGAAACAGAAATATATTTTCAAGTGAAGAAGGTGAAGGAGGGAGGAAGAAGGGAGGCGAGGGAGGAAGAAGGGAGGCGGAGGAAGAAGGGAGGCGTAAGGAAAAGGCGAGCGAGGGAGGCGCAGGAAGAAGGCGAGCGAGAGAGGAAGAAGGGGAGCGAGGGAGGCAGCGGTGGTAATGGTCAAAATAAAAAAGGAAAAATTTTTTCCGGCTCTCCGAACATATATTTCCGTTTCCAGCTCCAACGATCAAAAGAATTTTTTCATGTTTGATAAACTGGAAAAATTTTAAAAATTTGAAATAAATTTGAGCGTACCAAATGTTACCTAATGGTATTATGAATTTAATTCGGTAGGAGAAAAAAAAAAGGAAAATTCTCTATGTATTTTAGCATTACATTTGTATGCACTCCAATTGCGATGAGAGAAATTCTCCTCATATACTTTTCAAATATTATTTGTATGTAAACCTAATGCTTCTCAAATATTTCTAATCAGAAACAAATTGTTCAAATAGCTTGAAACTTTTTATCCTGCTACCATTTTTTGCAATTGATATTTGCAAATGAAGTGTGGATGTGACACAAATAGTCATTAGCTAAGCAAAATATAGTATTTAAAAAACATGGCAAAGAAGAAGCCTAAGTAGAAAACAATGTTTTCAGAAAGACTACAATAAAGCAAGCGATGGGTTTCCTTTCCAAAAGGCAAACATAAATTGGGAAGTTTATTGAAAAGAAAGCAAGTGACGAATTTGAACTTCATGTCCGATGTCCCCATAAGCCATGGTGGGGAGAGTTTTGGTATACAAACTATGAGAATATAAAATAAGTAAAATAAATAAATAATAATAAATAAATGAGTTCAAACCTACGGAACAATCTACAAGAGGAGCAAACAAGTTATGTACGTTATCAAATGAGTTGGTCTTAACCAGTTTTTGCTCAAATCTACAATAATTGACCGATTCAAGTAGAATATGTGGCAAACCGATTTGATTCGGTGGCCGATTCAAGGCTGCCATATTTTTTGTTATAAATATTTTTAAATGTTTTGAAGATTTATAATTTTAAATACTTTACTCCGAGGAATGGTAGCGTATTTGGGCAGCAAGGTGGTCCGCTGCCCCGACTCATCTAAAAACTCATGTTCGAATGTTTGTCATGTCCTAGCATGCTGTACCTCTAGACTGAAAAAGGTCTCGAAACATAGCCTGTGAACTTAAAGAGGCTACACAATAGGATGAAGGGAGGTAGTGACATCTCTTAGAGGCAATGGAATGAACTATTCACCTTTAAAAAAAAAAGATAAACACTTTTCCTTATTGTCAACCAATTTAGAAGAAACAATAGATCATTTGATTCGCCGACACATTTTGGTCACATTTTGGTTCATAAGTCGATTCTTTAGATGTTAGTCTTAGCCATGACAAATTAAAACGAACCAAGTTCGAGCTACTAGGATGATAAGTCAACAAATTGAGCTTGAACATGAATTGTTTCATTTTTCTCTTATTTCGGAAACCCAGTGTCAATAGGGTGACTTTAGACGTTGTGTGACTAGACATTTCATTAATATAACATTAAAAAGTTTATTATAGTTTATGAGGCAAAATAATTGATAAAAGGTCACTTCTTAGTTCAATGCAACCCTAGACCCTATAAACTAAGAGGAGAAGGAGGAAGGATTTCATTCAAATATAAAAAATGCCTAAATTTTTATACGGGGTCGATGTAATTTTTAATTTTCTAGTGTCATAAACAGAACATGTAAAAAGTAATAATTTAAACATAAAAGTTTTTTTTTTTTTTGGGAGATATTTCAATTAACATTGGCAGCCCTGAATCGGCCATGGCCGATTCTATGGATTACTCGATCGTCACTTCCGATCCTTTCAAGCAGCCGCCTATAAAACGGCGACCGTGAGGGAAGGGGCCGATCTTGGCGCAAAGAAAATCCATTGAAGAGGGAACGATGAGGTAGTGAAAAGTCCACTCGATGATCTCCAGAGGGGGGAGGAAAATGGAACCCGTTTCTCCAGGGATTAGTTCCCCTGTCTTCTACTACTTGTTCTTCTTCCTACTCCTCTCGCAATGCGTCGCCGTCCGGCAGGTTTTCAGGCGAGATCCCGGACATCCTCATTGGCACCATAGCGCGTTCCACGACGTCAGGGACGATGTCCGTTTTGATCTCCATCGGATGCTTCATTCCCGTGCGGAGGTGATTAGACCCTAATTCTTTTTTCTCCTCTGAATTATTCCGAAAATTTTCTTTTCGGCTCTTTTTTCTTCTGGTGTCTTTAAAATGCAACTCGGTATCGGGCGAGTAATTTTCTTATATGTGGTGCAATTCGCGACGACTTGGTTGCTCTTACTGCTGATGGGAGGTTGAAGGATGTGCACACACTCTTTCTCTGTTTCCCGATTCCTGTGCAGTGCCATTTAGAGCTTAAAGTTATTTTCGCTTTAGCTTTCTTGAATGATAAATTACTCTGGGTAGAGTTTTTATTATGTATTATCCAATTCGTCGTGAGTTCGTCTTCCTACTGCTGAAATGGAGATTGGCGGATGCTTGTGATTCGTTTTCTGACGTTCTAATTAGCGAGCAGTTACCAGTTAGAGATGAAGGTTAGTTATTTCTGAGTGAATTTTTCTGAACGGTAAGTTATCCTTGTAGGGTTTCCATTATATCCTGTCTAATTCGCCTTGAGTTCGTCCTATTACTGTCTACTGCTGACATGGAGATTGAAGGATGTTTGCGATTCGTTTTCTGGGTTTCTAATTATCGATGCATTTTTTTTGTTTCTGTTTCAAAAGGTCCCGTTTCAAGTGCCGCTAGAGATTAACGTTGTTCTGGTCGGATTTAACGCCGACGGCGGGTACAGATATACACTTGATGCACATAAACTGGAGGAGTTTCTGAAGATCAGCTATCCGACGCGGCGACCCGCTTGTTTGGAGACAGGCGAGCTCCTGGATATCGAACACCGGCTGTTCTACAATGTTATCTCTGTAAGTTTTTGACTGTTTCTTGCGTTCCCCATACACCGGCTGTTCTACAATGTTATCTCTGTAAGTTTTTGACTGCTTCTTGCGTTCCCTAGGGAGCAAAAGAAGGAACAAGTTATTGTTCATTTCCTCGTTTGGGTCGATGAAAAGTAGTTGAGGTTGTGGCATGGTGTTGCAGCTGCTCCCATGTTTAGTGACAACTTTTGATTTTCTGCAATTTATTGTGAACTTTAGATTGTTATCTATCGAGTTTGTGGTTCAAAAACTTTCTCCAAGCTTTGAATCTAGGTGGTTTCCAAAGTTTTTTTGCCTTTGAAGGTTGTCCGGAACATTGATATGTACACAATTGATAATAGACTACATGTCAAATCTTGTACGTCTGAATTTTCCAGGGTTCAAAGCGAACAAGCCTTGCATAATTAAACATCTTTTATTCTGATGATTGATTGTTGGTCTTGTATATTGCTTTCATATGATGTACCATACTTGGAATAGAAGTAGACAAAGTATCTTATCTTTCTTTGTAGTACAAAACCTCAATGCTGGCTAGCCTGTTATGTATTATGAATGCATAACTGCTTTGGGATTTGCTGTTCCAAGGACAAGATTGGATGCCACATAAAATTATTAAAATCAGCTTCTAAGTTTCTTGTTTGTGTGCGTAAGCCTTGATTATGAAACATGTGGGGCATCCACACTTAGCGCACTGTACCATCGATATTTCATATGTTGTGTTTTCAACAAACTAAGAACAGAAACCTTGTCACAAGCCTTTTGCTATTGACTTGGAGCACTTGAATGTAATTATGTAATTTTGTTCTTTGCTGGCTAGTTTGTTTGGCTTTGAAATGATTTATTGTTTCAATTTGCCATTTCTGAACAGGTTTTTCACTGTCATTATCCTATCTTTCATGCTAAGAGTTGTAAAAATTTTTGGAACTTTGGACATGTGCATTAAGCCTCTGGCAATATGTTATGGAAGTCTTACTGCTGAATAATACATCACTTATCGTTGATTATGACTCTTTTTTTCTATAATAATGGTCCTGTTGCAATGGAACTGCTTGAGCACTGCTTACTTAGTTATTTATAACATATCCAATCTTCTGTTACACTACATAATTAAGCAATCAATGTAGTTTGATAATTAGATGTTGATGTAATATCCTGAAACTTATTTCCTTTATTGCATGAATAAGGAACCTTAATCTCCATTAGGATTTTATTGGTTTTTTGTCATGTTGTTGTTAAGGATTTAGCCATTTAGGGTCAATTTTGTCCTTAAGCACTGGTAATATATAGAATTTTTGTTGCCATTGTTTAGACTTTTGAAGTGTCTAAGAATGGTATCATCTGTATTTTGTTGGATTTTTCTGATATTAAGTTGCTAGTCTGAAAATAAGTATATGCATTGCGAACATTTCTGGCAGGTTGGACAGCCAGAACTTATAGCTCTTGAGAAATCATTGAAGGCAGCCATGGTTCCTGCTGGAACTGCAAGAGAGGTAATGTTGCCTTTCACCATGTCATACATTTTTTCTTTTAAATAGGTTGGTATTAGTTTAATATAATTTTGTGAAATTGGATTGCTGGTGCATAAGCTGATATATTCCTTTGCACTCTAGAGTGAATATGGCATGACAGTCCCTGTTTTTGAGGTGGAAGCAACTGAAGTGGAGCCTGTCTTTAAGCAACTATACTCCTTCATATTTGACATGGATGGTGATTCTTCTAGGACTGAGAAGGATCAACCTCTACCCAGTGTCATTTTCATTGTGAATTTTGACAAGGTGAAGGGCTTCTTCTAATTCGTGTTGTAAATACTAACACCGGGATATATCAATAGTATGAGATGTCACTTCTTCCTCTGTTTGATGCTTGCATGCAATGAGAACATATGTGGGTGATGCTGTTGACATTATTGTCTAGCTGATGACTAAGTTCTTTGAATAATCAAGAAACTTCTTGTTTATTGTTTTAAGTTAGAGCTGATATCTCCTCCTTTTGCAGGTCAGAATGGATCCTAGAAACAAAGAAATTGATCTTGATAGGCTAATGTATGACAGAATGAATGAGCTCACAAATGATGAGCTAAGGAAACAAGAGGGTGGTTACATTTATCGCTATCGTTATAATAGAGGTGGTGCCTCTCAAGTTTGGTTAGGTTCTGGCAGGTATGTTTGATTTGCAGTTACATCTAATTAAACTTATTTGATGAAGTCCTTATTAGTGATATCCTGTGGCTTGAGCTTATTTTTGGATAAGTTGACAATGTCAAGAAATTTCAATTTTGGCATGATAATGATGAGTATTATAGTTTGGTTTCCTCTTGATGCATGGAAAGTACTAGCTGGAACTTTGGAACAATATATGCACTAGCAAAGAAGTTATTTCATAAATTTTATGACACATGCATTTTTTTTAAAGCATCCTGTATAATCTGCATTCCTTGGACATCTTAATATTTACCTAGAGCTTGTGCTTTCATCCTCATTGAATGCCTTTTCCCCTTATTTGTAACAAGAGGAAACAAAATCATAGAATCAATTTGTTTATTATTTTTCTTTTACTGGGGCAAACTTCATGTGCAGGATGTTTCTTGCACATAGTAAAATATATAAGTACAGTCAGTAAAGAGATTGTTTTGAATCATGCATTCTTAGCTTTATGCTGTACTCTTCATCCTACAGCTTCAATTTTTGGAAAAATGTCTGACCTGCATATGCATTATCACCTAATAGATATACACATGATGGATGGTTTTTAAGAACGAACCACATAATGTGATATTTGAATTGGGATTACGTCTATAAACTTGGAAGTGAACCTCCTGGTGCCCTTCATCTATAGTTCATCTTCATGGACATCCTCTTCTGTGATGAGGTGGATTTGTTGGTGAACTTCTTACAGTCTCTTTCTTTCAAATTCATCTTGTCTGCAATAAAAATTCTGGTTTGGTGCTGGAGCTGTCTAATGGAGGAGGCTTTTCTGTTGCTTCTTTCATTCCCTTAAAGAATTTTTTTGGTTGGAGCTGGAGTTATCATTGTGCTAAGACTTGCTTCCTGGTTGGAATGAGCGGGGGCTTTTTGCTTTTGGCTTTTTAATTGATGCTTCAGAGAAATGTTACATGCAATTGACCCCTGAGCTGAGGTTAGTGGGCTTTCTTTGGAGGGTAAGGTTTCATGATCTCATCACATCCTTCATTTATTGGCATAATGGAAAACTAAGATTACTGACTTTTTGTTATAAACTCACCCCTTTCACAGTAATAATATAAATTTTCTAGTGCGCTGGTTTAACTTTATGGAAAGTGCAGTTCCTAAGGCATCAGTCATTTTCTAGATGATCGTGTTCCTGAGTGAAGTTACAGTTTGTGGTTCAGAACACTTATGGATAATCCTTCACTCAGTTTCTCCACCAATTGTTGTGGCTGCAAGTGCATGACTGATGACTTTTCATTGTATCTCCATATTTTAGCTTGAACCATAACTCTCTCTCTTTTGTGTCCTCATTAATGTGACTTTTTGCGTACTTTTCTTTTATCATAAGACTGGAAATTGAAAATTTATGTGCCATGCAGATATGCTGTCATTGACCTTTCAGCAGGCCCTTGCACATATGGAAAGATAGAAGCTGAAGAAGGAAGCATCAGTTATAAGACGATCCCTAGGCTGCATAATGTGATATTTTTAAGGGACAAGCTAATGAGCAGTAGTTCTACTGAGGATGTCTTTGTTGGACAGCTGGCTGCTTTGATTTCAACCACAATTGAGCATGTTATGGCACCGGATGTTCGGTAATCTTCTTCTTTGCTTGTAAGCATGACTGCATATGCAGGCACAGTGACCTTTTTTTGCTCAAGGTTGCAACTCTGCAACCTCCCATCACCCCCTTCTTTGTGTCTCTCTCTCACACAACACTTCCAGAATTGCACAAAGGTAGGGGAAACCACTGCCTGATTAATGGGATGTTAACCTGGTTGGGCTTGGCAACAGGCCACAGGCCATGGGCTTGCTCTGGCTCATCTGTATGGCCTATGGACCTAGTTGGGCTACGCCATCCTGTGTGTATCTAGAAGTTCATATCTATATGTATTCACAAGGTTTTCATTGATTTGAATATCTCTGTTTCCTGCAGGTTTGAAGCTCTTGAACTAAACACTCGGTTACTTGTGCCTATAATTGTCCTGCAAAATCATAATCGGTATAGTTTATTTGAGGCTGGCCATAATTACAGCATTGATATACACGCAATTGACAGAGAGGTGTGCTCAATTACTTCATAGATTCTTTTGTAGTACATTCTCCATTCTTCACATCTTGATACATTCTCCACGCTTCACATCTTTATTTCCTTACATAATTTTGTTTTCATTTATTATTATTCCATGTTATGGATTATTTGCTGTAGTAAACATGTTCATAAGTCATAACAACGTTTGTTTGAAAACCCAGTGACTCTGGACTCGGCTCGACTAGGTTCTGGGATGGGAAAGCCTTTGAGCTGGTTCTCGACTCGTGACTTGGCGGGTCAACTCAGTGACTTAGACCGGGTTACGTTTACTTTTCTTTAAGAAAAAGCAATATATAACTTGTTTATTAAACATAAAAAGTTTGTAAAATGACTTGATTTCACTTATATTATTAAAAAAAAGTCAAACTAACATAAAGTGAAGTCACAACTAAGTTCATCTTCCTTGAACTGTTGCAATTTAGTATGCCGAATGGAAAGACATTAATAAACTCAATCAATTTAATATTGCTTGACTTTAACTAACTGAACTTACATGTTTAAGAAAGTAACAAACAAAACTTATATCTTAAGTTCTTAACATGTATCAACTATAAACAGCAATAAAATATTGAAGTATGAAGTGAAATGAGTCACCCTATTGGGTTGACTCCTTAGGGGGGCGAGCCTAGCCGAGTCACCGGGTTGACTCGGCAAGTTTTTATATGTTTGGTTTTACTAATTTGGAGTGCAACTGCAATGCACGAAGAAAAGATATTGCTGGTTATTTGACACGCCCTCACATTGTTAGTGGTATACGCTGCTAATATAGAAGGTAAAGTGCAGAAAGCTGGAGTATTCATATCATGTCATACGTATCTTCCCTTGTCAAGACACTTATATTGACACGTCCTCACATGAATGTTGTTTTCATTGCATCTCTCTCTCTCTCTCTCTCTGTGCGTGTGTGTGTGTGTGTGTGTGCGTGCGTTATAGGAGGTGTTATAGGAGGTCGCCCTTCCTTTTTCGAGAAAATAGAACTATGTGGAGGTGGATCGGGAGCATGCATGACATATAAATCTCCTTTTACCTGTGAGCTGATGTGAGAGGCTGACTGCTGCCTGATGTTTAGCTGGTTACATGCTTAATATTGTACAAAGATATCTTTAATGTCTCAACTTCTGGGACAACCTCTGGCCAGAATCTTGTTTTTGTGTCTTCGCCTCTCTCGACAGATGCTAATAAAATTTATTTTTTTCCTGTTGGTTTAACTGAACCTCATGATTCTTAATCTAGTATTTTCTTTGTTATCACAACAATGCAAGCGTTCTGTCTGCCTTTTGTACATTTATGGGAAATCATGGGAGCATTTATTCAATATGTACTTTTTTTTTGTTTTTGTCTTTTTCATATGCATCCAAAGAATATTCAATATTCCTGAATATTGGTGGTATTTGCTACTATAGCTATGAAAATGGATCTTGCCATGTTAAATACAACTACATTGAAGCTGAAATTGCTTTGAATAAATTGCTTTTATTCAATGCTGGAACTTCTATTTCAGGTGAGAAAAATGGTTCATGCTGGGCAAGAAGTCGTCATTGTTGGAGGTGCTCATGCTTTACATGGCCATGAGAAGTTGGCAATTGCAGTTTCAAAAGCATTACGCGGCCATTCCCTCCAAGAGACGAAGACGGATGGTCGCTTTCATGTTCACACAAAAACTTACTTGGATGGTGCAGTTCTAAAAGAAGTAAGTGCTCTTCCGTGGAACTTCTAGGTGCAAATATATGGAGTAATAATTGATCTTCAAAAATGTCTGTTTCCTCCAGCTCAAATGATTCACATTATTTGTTTCCTTGACCTAAAGGTGCTACTTGGGAACAACATACGGTCTCGATAAAAGCTTTTGACAGTTGTCAAAAATAATGTTCTGTTTTCATCAGTGCAGAAAAAAAAAGCAGAAGTCTTAAAGCCGAACTTTCTCGAGTTTTTGCATAGAGTCAGATAATGAACATAATTTACCCTATATTTCATTTTTAGCAAAAGCTTTTCCATTGCCAGAATGATGATATTTTCCATTGTCAGAATCATTTTTTTTTTTTTAGTTCTCTATCAAGCTCTTATATTGTAATTTTTGCTTCCTTCTGTTTTAATAGTTTGTGCAAGACCATTTATTTGTAGGAAATGGAACGGTCAACAGATGTCCTCGCTGCTGGTTTGCTTGAGGTTTCTGATCCTACCCTTTCAAATAAATATTTTCTTCGCCAGGTTGGTAATTAGTCATCTCTCTCTCTCTCTCTCTCTCTCTCTCACACGCACACACACATGCGCGCACACACAGAGACGCATACAGAATTACAGAACATACTTATGCTATTCTGTGTATGCTGTTATTTCATATCATTGGATTTGATTTTTTAACTGACTCCATGTCTTACTCAGCACTGGATGGACGAGTCTGATGAATCAGGTGATTCCGTTATCAAGCATCGGCCTATTTGGGCTTCGTACACCCCTACCTCTGCCAAGGAGAAGAAAACAAGCAAGAAGAAAAAGCATGGGAATCTGTATAGAACCTATGGGACCAGAGTTATTCCTGTGTGAGTTAAAACAAATTGTTATGAGAAATTAAGGACTTAAAATTCCTTATCATGCACATCATTTTCAGAAGTAACCCTTTATTTGGAAATTTTCATATTGTCCTGACGGTTAGAATTCATAAGCGAGATCTTTTGGTCTATCTAGACATTTTTGTTCATATCTTTGAGGGAAAAGTTAGACAATTCCGAACTTCGTTTCTCATCTCATGGGGTGCACATCTCTGCATATGTCAGTTTTTGTCTTGGCATATGCAGACATAATAAGAACCAAAGCATTCATAACGAATGAGATACACCTTCTATAAGGGAGAATATTTTAATTAATCTATTTAATTGGATAAAAGAAGAACATGCATGGCAGGTTCTTTCCCTAACATGTTCTTATTAAATTATGACCTCTTAAACAATAGATGTACAGTAGAGCAAAAGAAAAAGATTCAGCACTTTCTTTTATGCGAAAAATGTTCTCTTATTTCTCTTCTGCTAGTACTTTGTTTTGCTGTAATTCCTGTTTACCATACTTTTGACAATGTTATTGTCGTTTCCTGGACTTAAGATATATGTGTTCTCATACAATTTATGATGGTAATCTAAATTTTACATTTCCATACATAAGAAAATAGGAAATCATTTTTATCAAAACACATTAATAATTTAACATCTGTCAAATTTTTTCAAGCATAAAATTTAGTTAGTACTGTTGTTTCCAGTGTGGACCATGGTGTCATCTTTTTCTTTCTTGGAGGATCTAAGTAACTTTCTTCTTGCACATTTCCTTATCACTTCTTGTTCCTCCTTATCTTGATTTATGGAAGCTTTACTTTGTGATTTCTATTCCAGCTTCTTCTTTCCCGGGAATGAGGATGATATCTGACCTTTTTTCCAGTGAGGGAAGTCCATTTGCATGATAATGTAAATGGAGAAAGAAAAGGGTCTAGAAGAGTGTCTTTACTTCTGACCTGTTGTTTCAATTCACTGAATTCTGTCTGTAATTAAATAATTTTGCTTCTTGACGTTTGTATATAGCAAATGCCTCATATTTACATGCACATATGTGGTAATCAAAGTGCAAAAGAAGATTAGCCTCTGAAAAGGGCTACCTGTTGGTTTTTTGACAAGGAGAATTCTTATGCAAACAACTTGTGGAACAGAAGAATGTCCTAGCAGGCCTCCAAAAGACTAAATGAGCTAGCAGGCCTCCAAAAGACTAAATGAGCTTCATGCCTGTAGTGTGGAATGTCGATTTTAGGCTGGTTTATTCATTCTGCAACCCAGCCATTTTATCCATTATACTGAATATTAAAACCATCTATTTTAGTTATCCTAGTATCTCTTAATTGTATGACTTATCTGTATATTTTGTGGTAATTGCGTGGAGTATTGCCCATTTGCCCTTAATTAAATGACATGCTTTTATTTATTTTTTTAATTCATAATTGATACTCCATAACTAAACCAAAGCGCAATCTACATCTTTATGCTTTTAGTTTACATGTAGCCAAATACACATGTATTGTACAGCTATATTTACAGTTATGGATGTCATCATGCACACATATTTCAGAATCTTCCATCTTTTAATTCTTGTTTCCAGGTGTACCTCATGTTTACAGCTGTGGATATGCTATATTGGCTGTCATGTAATTTAAATATATAGATGGTTCTGAGAATTTTTTCCTTCTGTCTCATGCAATTTTATCCATTAGCTGACCTTTTTTTGGATAAATTCCTCCTTTCATCTGCACTGTAGCTTTGTCATGCTTAATTACGGATGAATGCATATCCTATTCTTATCTAAAACTAAATGTACATTCACTATTTTGTGTTTTGATAGCTTTGTGCTGTCCCTAGCTGATGTTGATGCAAACCTCCTGATGGATGAGGAAAGCTTGGTGTGGACAAGCAATGATGTTGTCATCGTTCTCCAGCACAACAATGATAAAATACCTTTGAGGTAAGCAATTGCATGTTTTATTTACGTTATGTTTCCAATTTGTTCGATTTTCACTATAAACTGTTTTTTGTCACTCTCCATCCTATTCAACCTTTTGATGTTGAATCTTGTTGAACACACATGTGAACAAAACTAGGTGAGTAGATGCATATTGTCTAGTTGGCTTTTTTGGAACTCTGCCTTGTGAGAAGGTTCCAGGTCATGTTGTTCATGTTGTAAGTTATGTCACATAGGTACAGGTATGTGTGCCAACACGGGTATTTGGTACGGGTACTGGTTTGGACTATAATAAAAAAACTTGGGTACGGGAGTACGGCTGTATATCTTTATATATATGAAACATAAAATAAGAATTCAAACAAAATAACACATTCATGATTCAAAATTTATAGTTTCTAAAGAAGAAACTATTGAACAAAATATGAAAACACAGCTTTGAATGTGTTTCTTGAGTGTAAATGGTGTAAATAACAAAATAGAAATCCTAAATTTGGATAGGAAAGGACTCGTTCAACTTTGATCGAGTCCTAAATCAGACGGATACAGTCCTGGGTACCTTGACCGTATCTGGTACTGTTTGACCAATACCCAAGAGGTACCCGGGACAGTACCAGTGCCAACACCGGTGTCGTACCTAACCTGTACGGGTACACTGCCTTTACAGTAGTACCCATATAACAAAGGTTGTAAGCTAAGTCACACAGACACTTCAAATTTGTTAATGCACCAGCGTCAAAGTGGCAGGGGTGCAGGTGCGGCCCGGATTTGCACCGTCATAGTAAAAAAGAGTCGGGTGCGGTCAGCCGCACCTAACCATTTTTGTCATTTTTGGACTTGCTCCCGACTCGCGTGCGGTCAAGTGGCGTCATGGACTTTTTCATCCATTATTTGATTTTTTATATTTTTTATCTTGTTAAAACAATGTAGGGCACAATCGTGCCCCTTCCCGCTGCCTCTTGTGTTGAAGCACCTGTGACCGACCGTCCTCCACAACCATCGGGCAAGCGGCAGGCATCTATATCTTCCGGCAGTGACTACAACCAGACGGGAGGCAGGCGTGTTGTTCTTTCGGCAGCAGAGCGTGTAGCATTTTTTTCTGACATCTGCTCTTTCTTTGGTTCATTACTTCAAATAATCTCATCTTACAACCCCTTTCTTTGCTTTATTAGTTTATTGTGGTCGTATTGATTGTGGATTTTCTTTTTCGTTTTTACGTTTGTTCATTTTTTCATTACATGTTAGTTTTCAATTTGTAACGATGCATCTTAGTTTGGCTTCTGCCATCTGAATGAGAGAATGTTTCATTGACTGTTCTTATTTGTTTTCTGTTTCATTTTTTGGTTTCTGCGGTCAAGACTCAGCCACTCAAGAGTTATGAGCGCTGCTAAGCCTTCTATAATGCTATTTTTCTGTTTTAACTGTTCTGTTTTAAGTTTTTAACATTAAAATGTTAAATCAGTATTTATTTTGTTGCAGCCTGCACTGACTTTTTACTGTTTTACGGTTTTTTCATTTCCTCTTTAACTTGTCACACACACACACACACATATATTATAATAATAATAATAATAAAAAATACCCTCGCCGCACTGCCGCACCTAAATTTGTTGAGATGTGCCACTCTGGCACCCGCACCCTGCACCTATGTGACATAGGTTGTAAGCCAAATATAACTCAATAATATTATTTAGTAGCTATAGCCTGACCATTTGATGTGATGCATTACTCAGTGTGAAAGATTTTATGGTATTAATTGTTCTTGTTTCTATGCATGTCTATAATATACAGAGAGTAGTATCCAGGCCCTTGTCTTGGACGCAAACAGTCTCCCATCCTGGGCGACACTTTGAAATATGGAAGTAAAACGGCTGCAGATTTCAGTAACTTGGGCTTTCCAAGGTGCCTGGAGATTGAAACATTTTTACAATATGGTATGCCCTTTATATACCTAGAGATAGAACGGAACTCTTAGCATTCCTGAACAGATGAGGAAGATTCAATATTCCATAAGGCTGTATTCAGCATCACTGATCAGAGAATGTTCCTGGATGAACAAGGAGTATGAAATCATTATCATTAGAAACCCATAGCATGCAATTGTAGTCATAGGATCACTATGTAGTATGTACGCAATTCATGCGGAACCTTTGTAGGCGGATCTGTATGGAGCTGCCTTCTTTTGCAACTTGACACTCCAGGTGTCGCTTTGGCTTCCGGCATCACCTAGTTATGTGTTTTGTGTTTCAGTTATATGCCAATGTTTCCTGGGCACACTGTGTTATCTAATATGAAGATAATTGGTCCTCAGGATATCCTGAATTTCCAGTTAGCAAGAAAATTTGCATTTTAGGTGTAAAAGATACTTGGGTATTTTTCAATTTATCATTTTTTTTATAATAAGTAAAAAATAAATAATTATGATTGTATTCAATGTCTTAAATGATTAATATCTACTGGTTGTATCTCCTTTTTTCCATATTTTGAACTTCTTGTTATTTTATTGGATTTTTTTATAAAAACACAGTGTCAATAATTATGTAGCCAATTAGCTATCCCGAAGGGAGGGCTAGTTCCTGTGGTACTTTTGGCATTCTTTTACATATGGCTACATGTCCCTTTATAGGGATATTTTTTGTGTTCCTAACAATTTATATAGTTTGCACAAGTTGGCAAACATGCTATAGAAGGGTCACATGTAGGAAAAAGGAGGGTGTCGTGCCTATATGATGGAGGAGAATTCTGTCATTCTTTTCAAGGAGAGTATTAGTGGATTATGTTCTTCAGCTGTTTGGTAAAGTGTACATAGAGTGGGTGCCATGTTTAGGCTTTTCCAATCTTCCTGGATCATTTCTTCATGAAACTATAATTTGATATGTTTAACATAAATAACCTTAATATTATCTATTAGTTTACATTTTTCAAGAGATCCTTCAAATTAAAACCATTGTCACAAATATCATTCTCGGGTTTTTAACAGCGAAAAAATTTTCAGGTATTTTTCGGGGATTTTCTTTGAGAAAATCTCTGAAAAATCTCAGAAATTTTAAAAAAATAAGAAAATTAAGTATGAAATTAATAAGAAAACATAAATAAAACTATATAAAAGTGATAGAAGGAATGTTTTAATGATGGAAAAAATGATGAAAAATACTTTAGTTTAAATTTAATTTGAATCCATGGTAATATTATTGTTAAAAATAGAAAAATGAAAAAAATCAGGAAAAAATCGTGAAAAAACGAAAAACACGAAAAAAACAAAATATATATATTTTCCTTCTTTTTCAAAATATTGAGATTTTCCGTTTTTTTGTTTCCTTATTTTTATGTTAATGTTGCAATATCTCTGACACTGATCAAAACAGCTTATACTCAAAGCATCCTGGGATTTTTGTTGTTACAAGAAGGTCCTGTCCTTGGAGGCTTTGACTATAGAATGAGCTTATCAATTGATTGTGCATTTTTATCTGTGAACCAAAATAGTTGGTTGTTAAGTTACCTTTTATGGTGCAGCTATGTTTCAGAAACCGAGAGAAGACATGCTCAACCATCATTAGCACAGCGGCATATTTTAGCTGGACTGGCTTCTGTAGTGGGTGGATTGAGTGCGCCTTATGAGAAGACCTCACATGTGCATGAACGGCCAGTTTTGAATTGGCTATGGGCCACTGGTTGTCACCCATTTGGTCCGTTCTCTAATTCTTCTGAGATTAGTCAAATGCTTCAGGATGTTGCTTTGGTGAGTCTACTAATTGAGAGCTTAAGCTACTGAAATTGCGCTATTCTATCTGGTTCTCAAATCCCCTTGAACTCATTTTTTATGTTAATGGTTTACCATACATTACATACTTGTTCTTCTAGTTTGTCCACCTGTATTGCCTTTTTTTGAGCTTCCAAAAAAAAGTCTAAAATGGTATTGTGATTCTGGGAGACCATTTTCGTCTGTGTGAAATGCGATCTGTACCATACTTTGTGCATGACTGCCTTCATCAGAAGCAGCCCAGGTTATGCATCTGTAACTTGTGAGCTGGGACCATTCTGTTGATTTCTCCATCTTTTCTTTAAGATTAGCTTGCACTTTACATCTGATTGAGTTTGTCATCCATTATCAGTTTGCTATTTATATCCCTTTTATGTTACAAGTTTCAACCGCTTAGTGATTGTGTTGTGGCTTTATGCTTTATTACAGAGGAATACAATTTATGCACGTGTTGACTCTTCTCTTCGTAAAATACGTGAAACTTCAGAGGTAATGCATTAACATTTTTACCTTTTATGCTTTATTCATATTCTGTTGACTAAACTTTTATCTATCCTTACAGGCTGTGCAAACATTTGCTGGGCAATACCTAAAAACCCCTCTTGGTGAACCCATCAAAGGAAAAAAGAAGAAATCTGGCACTGAACTATGGCTAGAGAAGTTCTATAAAAAAACAACCAACTTACCAGAACCGCTTCCCCATGACCTAGTTGAGCGCTTAGAGAAGTACTTAGATGTGAGTTCTCCTATTTCAGCTTACTGCAAATGCCAATAACTGAAGCTGTTCTAATAATTAGCAGCTTGATTGGAGGCCATTTCTCTGATCCTTTTGTTCTGGAGCTTCCTGAAAATTTCAAAATTTAAACTGCTTAAATGCCCAACATTTACAATATCTCGGTCTTTCTTAATGGCAGAGCCTTGAAGAGCAACTTGTGGACCTTTCCTCACTGTTGTATGATCATCGGTTGGAGGATGCACATCTGAACAGCTCAGACATATTTCAGAGCACGATATTTACACAACAGTAAGCCGTTTCACTTGTCCTTCTTACGTGTCTTCTAGATGTATCTTTCCTTTTGAGACTGATAGTTAGATTGTTGTTCTCAACGAATTGCCACAATCATCTACCCATGAGGCCAGAGCATTGTGGGGAGTTTCTGGTGGTCAAGGTGTATCCAGATGTTTTAAGTTTTTAACCAAGGATCAACTAGAACAGGGGTTGATAAACAAAAAACATGGAACTTCCAAGGTGTATCCAGATGTTTAAACTTTAAAGTTTTTAACTAAGGTCAACTAGAACAGGGGATAATAAACATAAAACATGGAACTTCTTGAATCAACTTCTTGATGAGGACCCATGTACGTTTTTGGGTGATACATATCCCTGCTTATATCAGCATCCTAAAATTCTTGAAATTGCGTTGCCTTCTTGTGGACATTAATGCTGGGAGCGTTTCGGATGTTTGCCCTAGGATACGAAATTGTGATCCTCCCTGTGTTATGCCTTTCGTTCTCTTGCCTGTGACGTATTATGGCATTTCTGACCAACAACCCACTCACTTGGCTTGGAGTTTCAATGGAAGCTCTGATGGAGACCTCCCCAGGTGTACGTGCGGCAGCAGACCTGTGTTTAACCAGACGCCAATACCATAGAAAGGATATCAGAGCTTCAGGCCCTGAAAATTAGAATCTAAGTTATCTGATATTGGTTCCCAACATGGAGAACCATATCAATTTTGGAGTGGTATCTTGTTTAATCAAGAGTTTGGATGTGTACATTAGGGTCTCTTGATAACTACTTTAGATCTCAGTGAAAATTATATTCAGTTCTTACTTTTTATTGCAAATTCTGGTTTATGTAGCATCACCTTTCTTGCTGATTCCCATTTATTTTCCAACTTTCTTTTTCAGATATGTCGACCGTGTGTTGGCCTCGGAGAAGGAGAAGATGAAGTGCTGCGAGATCAAGTATAAGATGCCTATGCAATCATCACAAACATTCATCTATGGGGGGATACTGGTTGCTGGTTTCATTGTTTATTTCCTCGTGATTTTCTTTTCATCTCCTGATAGATGACTGCTTAGCTGGGGTAATAAGGGAAAGGGCTTGCAAGTAGAGTTTTGCCATCACGATTTTTGTTAGTGCCTGTCAGGCTTCTGTAACTTTTTGTTTATATCCTCAAACGGAAGAATGACAAGAAAAAAAATTGAGCCTTCAATGTGTAGTAAGTGTTATTGTAGATTTGTCATTTATATTGCAAATGCAGAAAGAAATAGCAGGAAGAATGATTCCTTCCGTGCTTTGCTGTTTGTTTATCGTCCAAGTTTTCTTGACCCTGTAATTGGATGGGCAAGGACTAAGACAGTGGTTTCAGGCAAGTCGTCCGTTTTTTGGACAAAAGTTTAGGGCAATCTGGTCCTAGCACTCGTGAAAGCAGTGGAGCCACATATTTTGTTTGGGGATGCGAGCGTCGGTGTTGGTGGTGCTGGTGGTTTTTCTGTCATGGGAAAGGGCGCCGCCTTCTTATGACAGTTCTATTGAAAACTTAGGGCCCTGAAGAATGTGCTCGAAAATGTGGTTCAAAGATTAGGATTGATTTAGAGAATGCTTATTAAAGTATTTTATGAATCTGCTCACAAGGGTTCAATGAATCTGTCACATTTTAAAGCATATTCATGAAATAGTTTGTTACAAGCTGTGTTATTGATAAACGACTGCTCAGGGGTTGTTTTGAAGATGAAACAAGATGTGAATGTTCTATGAACAAAGGATAAAGCAGATCTATGAAACACCATTTAATGTTAGGACATTCACTCGCAATACCATCAATACGAGGCCCATCGTGTTACCTTTTTTTCCTTGTTGAAATAATATTTTTTTAAATTTTGTCCTTCATAAGGTCTTTTTAGGGGCATTTTCATCTTTTGGCCCCTAGTATTTACTTAATACCCGTGGGTTGTATCTCTTCTGTTATTGCATGGCTCAGTTCCTTGAAAATAAATTGAATTGTCCAAATTATACTGATCGGACACTAATAATCTGTCACAAAAAATTTTGCAAGCTCGAAGCATCGATCATTCATTTCCCGAAAGTGACCTTAGAGTTAGCAGTCTTTAGTTGCTCATATTTCAATAGCTCTTCATGATAAGGTCATCAATTATTGTAAATCAGGCGCTAAATTACGTTGCAGAAAGCCCCTTGTAAAAGGAAACTTGCACCATCTGTTTAAAAACACCTATTTTCCCTTGAAATTGTGGCGTCCTTACCGTTTGTTCTTGTCTGCGTGGGTCGATTCAGGGCCTTCCAGTAAATTCACAAATACTAGCTGCGCATCTTTTACTTAATAACATAACAAAGGCAAATAACTTTATGTTCTAGCAGAAAAGGTTAGACATTGGTGCAAGCTGATTTTATCTTTTTCTTTATCTAGGTGAAAATAATTCATCTTTAATTTCAATAGGGTGCGCCGAAAAGGCCGAAACACCTTCCCCTTTCCCTGAGATCAAGCTCTGCTTTAGGACCTGGGTGGGGGGCAGGACTTATGGGACCCAAAATAGCAGAAAATACAAGCGTTGATGCTATTAATTCATTCAAAGACAATAGAACAAATAATAGGTCCTTTGGCCTATCCTTAATCAATAATCAAGGGACAGAAGGGAAAAATGGAACATGAGGTCCGAGATATACTGCTCATTGCACGGGACATCTATGAGAAGTTTTGCACCGTCCAACCACTCAAATTCAGTTCCTACTTCATTCATGCTGATTGACTTTGGTTTCACGTTGGCATAGGCCAGGAAGGAACCTGCTCCTTTGACCTGAATCCTCACACTGGTCTCACCTTCTGCCTCACTGTGCACCATATCCAGAATTGTTCCTCCACTGTTGAACATGTCAACCAGTCCAATTGGTGCAAACTTGAAGGCCTGTCCAAGCCTTTTTAGGGGCACAAAGCTGAATATTTCAAAGCTAGATGGCTCGATGGTGATATGAATTGCTTCTGATCTCGAATTCACTGTCAGTAGCCTCACTGCTTGGCTGAGATAGATTGCATATTCTTCTGATTCTCCCATTTGAGCAGCTTCTTTTTTCTGATCCCACTCAATGTCTTTTGCACAAACTGATCCTGAAACTGGCTTATAGAATTGTGGGTACCCTTTAAACCTCTGCTCTTGCCTATTCCAACCTGCTCCCTGGCAGTTAAATGCGCCGATAACCCCTCCAAACTGCAATTATATGGTTAATTTAGTATAATTCAGTGAGTAACAATGGTGGTTGTGTTTGGAAAAATTGACTTCTGGAATCGTTTTACCTTGTTAAAGTTCCAAATCTTCAGTATTGTTTCACCATCAGAAAGCGGGTCCTTGAACAAGCAGTCCCTTGTTGGGAGTGCAAAATGCAGGCATTTGGGAATGGTTCCATCTGGGAAAACAAGTTTCTTGATGAGTTGGAAGTCATGGCCGCTCAGAGAGTCACTCACATAGATAGGTCCTCCACAAATGGCCCTCGAACCAGCATGGAACTTTGCACAGAGGTGGTCTGACTGGAACATATCCCAGTCTGGCTGGATAATTTGTCCCATCCACAGGCTATTGTAAGCACAGTGAATCATGTGAAGCCCTTGCAGCCAGTAGACTCCCATTGGATCTCCATTTGGATCTTGAAACCAGAAGTCATCCCCTGAAAGAACACAAGAAATTTATGACGCAAAGGTTGCTGTTTTTCTCAAAATTGGTGATTGATCGGTTTTTTGAAGAATGTGTTTGTGATACAGACTTACCCACTCTTCCCATTGATATTTTCCAGGTCCCAAGAAAGAAGAAATCATTGCATTGTTGCATGCTTGAGATCAATCCTGTACCTTTGAAGTTCTTAGTAAGTGATTTAGTCAGGCCCCCATAATAAGCATTAGCTAGCTGAACCCGCCCACCATATTCCTCCGAGACATATTCGAGCGTCTTCAGAAAGCAAAACAAACTTACATGCATGTATATGTAAGAAATTCATTGCATAAGTTAACTGAGTAAATGCGAAGATTATCTAGATTGATTAATGAGTTATCCAATAATCAACTTGATCAACGGTTCACAAGGTACGATATAGTTTTAAGGATTCAAGAATGTGAAGGGAAACTAATATTTTGACTTTGATAAGACAACTTTATATATGTGATACCCTGCAAACTATTATGCAAGTTGATCAAAACATTCATAGTTATTTGACATATTCCTGATATTTTTATCCATCGATATGTCATCTGTACCGCATATGTAACTAAATGTAGGGAAGGAAATAAGTTCACTTACATGAATGACATCAACTTTGACTCCTGTAATTCCTGCACTTGCAAGATACGAATGCATGGAGTCATAAAAATCAGTTGCTTGGTTAGGATGAACTAGTCCAATGCCACCTTCTTTAATCTTCTCAACAGCCAGATCTGTCATTGTCCCTGCAAGTCCTGGAGAAACAACCACAGGAGTTATTTTGGAGTTGAGATGTGTGGTTCCAGGCCTAACACCACCCCAGGCTCCACAGAGAGCATGCCATACATAGATATCATCCAGTCCTTTGAAAGCAGTCCTCAGATCACTAGTGAATGCCTTCATTCCCCTGCTTATTGGCTCACAACAGTCACTCTCTGCAATAGCTTCATTCTCCTGTTCCTTGCCAGCATACATTTCATGCAGCTGCAGTCTTAGCTCCTTAATCTTTGACAGGTAGCCGGATAATTCGGTGACACCAGCCTGAATTGCCTTTTCGCATGTTTTCTCAGCTTGCTCGAGCTCGATCGCCTTACCGATCAGCATCTTCGGCTTTGCTGGATCAAATGCTGGTGGAGAATTGCTCAACATTGTTCCTTTCTTGTACTTCCTGAACTTCTCACACTCCTCAAATCTATAGAGCCTGGCAGTCATCTGGGTACCTCCCAAAACCAGATTTTTGGCATCCTCAAATGGGTTTTCTCCATCCAAGCTGATGCTTTGCCATCCATCATCAATTATCAGGAATCTCAGCGGCACACCTCCTTCCACAAATTCCTTAGCTCCATGCCAAACACCAACAGGATTCACTGTCAAGTAGAAGGCATCCCAAGTGCACCAACCAAACTTGTCGACGAGGGATGGAACCGACTTCTCTTCCAGCAACCTGAAGGTGTTGAGATGAACTCTAGCAGCACCGTAAGCCTCCTTCATCAGCACATATGGATTATCACTCACATGAACATAGGCACATGCTGTAAAAGTTGAAGTTTTTACTTTGGTTGAACCACTCTCAGCACAGAGAATGACATGGCCATCAGTCCCAGGATGGAGGGCAGACCTGAATGAACCTTCAACCAATGGAAGAATCAAGGCATAGGAACCCAGTTCAGGGACATCAAGAAGCAGCCATTGGGTTTCCATCTGCAAATCTGATCCACTTCGTCCTACCCACTGGGTAGACCACCATGTTTTGAATCTGAAGATGCTTAAAAAGTTTCTTTCTGTGAATCGACCCAGTGAAGTCTTCAGGTTATCAGATCCCTCACGTGTGCTGAACCCAAGAAACCCACCTCTATGGGATGCAGATTGGACCTTCTGTACTAGGGGCACTGGCGCATCTGATGACTGAGGTGATGAACAGAATTTGGTGAGAGTTACATTTTCAGGTACCTCAGAAAGTAATGTGACCCCATTAACTGAAAGTTTTCCATCAGATAATTTAAAAGCACAGGGTGCAGAGAGTGAATTGCAGCAAGAAGCACCTGATTTGCCAACATCATTTGTTGCCATTTTAGTGGAAACAAAGGAAGTACAACAGAGAAGAAAGACTGAAAGTATGGATTTGAAAGAAAGATGGACACTGCAATTCCAGTATAAAAGTCGAAGCAGAAGATTGGAGAAAGAAAGGAAAGTCTGAAAAATCAAAATAAAAGAGAAACCTATAGGCCGGAACTATAACCGTAATTGGAAGAAAGAATTACCATAAGAAAAAAGATTTAAGAAGACATTCCACACTGCCAAATTGGTGGAACAATAAGAAACCAATGAACGTACAGGCCGGGAAGCATGCATTTTTATAGCGGACGAAATTGGTGCACTGTTGTTAATGTCGGTATGGGCTGCATTTCTTTCTTTTCTCATTTTAAAATCGATTTTAAGTTAAACATACCATTCGCTAATATATATATATATATATATATATATATATATATATATATAGTTGTTTCTAGAGAAGAGAGTGGATACAATACATGGAGAGAGAGAGAGAGAGAGAATCATATGTCATATGTTCGTATAGGTGCTCAGTCTTTCTAGAAAACAGAGTGGATCAAATATATGTGGAGAGACAGAGAGGGGAGAGAGAAAGAGTCACATTTATGTCATCATATGTTCGTATAGATGCTCGGCCTTTCTAGAGAAGAGAGTGGATACAATAATTTGAAATATGTTCTTCTGAGTCGGTGGTGACTGTGCAAGATGACTCAAAACCATAAACAGTCGTAGCAATTCACTTCATTAGGGTGCGTTTGATGGCATTGAATTTTGATTATAGAACTAAAATTCTAGAAACAAAATTCCAGTTCAACTAGAATTGGAATGAAAATTTTAGTTATCGTTTTCATTTCTGTTTAATAGTTTGGAATTTTGACTACAAAACTGAAAGTGATGCATTTAATAAAACATGAATTAAGATTGTAGACTTGATGAGATAAAACCGTCATGACATGTGCTCTAAAAAAAGATGAAAAAATTCTAAAATTCTTGAATCGTAATTTCACCTCTTAAGGTAGAACCATAATTCTAGAATTTTGATTCAAGAATGAACTATATAATTCCAAAATTAAAAATTCTTCTTTTGATAACTCAATTCCCATTTCATCAAAAAGAAAAATTTTAATTTTAGAGTTCCACAATTCCTAGTGGGCCAGGGTGGGCAATTGCCCACTCCAGTTCTTTAAAATTGGTTTACTTTTATTATTAAAAATTTTAATATTTATTTTTATACATATATAAGTGCCCCTCTAGATATAAATGTTTCTAAACATGTGCCCCTTCAACGATTTTTTCTAGCTTCGCCACTGCTTTTTCATGTCTTCCCTAGCTTCCAGAATCATACCTCTTATCCTATGGCTTCCCATTTGTGTCACTGTATGTGTGGCCCAAAATACATAATTTAATTGTATCAAACTTAAGGAGGCTTTGATTCTGTTTTTTGAAAAATAATCACAAATTGACATTGCCCTAAACATAGTGATTCTAATTAAGTATAAAAATAACCACTTCTACTTTGCACTTTAGAACAATAATCAAGGATAATAAATAAATAAAAAATCTGGGGCACTTATAGAAGGAAAGATTAAAGCCCCATAGGTGAACCAATGATAAGAGTGACTAAGCCAAAGGTTATTTATAGTGATATTTTGACTATGCTCAGACTCCCCTGGAGTACAAATCCATGATTTTTATAATGTAATATAATGTAGTATGGATTGCCTCAAGAATCATAGCATAGCTGGTCCGCCTAGTCTGATCTCCAAGTCGATGGTTGCTAGTCTCCTGCATTGCTAGGGAATGTCCTGTCTTCTATGTCCTGTCTTCTACCCAAGTTACAAGGCAGTCCTAGATTATTGACATAGAAACTGAGTTGGGGGGCACGTATAGACCTTTTTCGTTGCATGAACATTTTCCATCAGAATGATCAAATGCAAGGAGACTTCACGCCTCCGCATTCAACTGTGTATATGTGCCTTATGTATAATAAGTTTGCATCTAATGGATGCAATTCGACTTCAACTGAGGGGGTGAGGCAGGTGGGGGTCAACCCACGGACCCCATTCTTTGAAACCTTAATTCAGTTTTGAACATTGGGTGAACTTGTCTAGTTGCATGGGAAAGCTTCACTGCCTTATAGTCGGCAATTGAAAATTTGTTAACGATAAGACTCATGATTTCTAGTTTTTTGGTTTTTCGGAAGTCGGATATGGGCATCTTCCAAATTTGTGATCTTCTGTGAACTGGGTTGGATTTCACATCCAACCACTGACATCTTTTCAAAATTTAGTCTGCAAACCCTGCCCTTCGGCGTTTGAAAGGTGGGAGGGTTTCTCCTCTCTGCTCCCTAAATTTGCGTGGATTTTGACCCTTGTGCGCTTACGGGAGATGCACAGATGAGTTCCTATTCTCCATTCATGTCTCCCCATTTATGTCAGCTTCTTGAAGACTCTTGAAATTGAGTTGTCTTCCTTGGGATTTTTGTTTGGGTTTCTACATTAGGTGCATTAGATAACTACTACTCGCTTCAATGGAAATCATTACCCAATTCGTGTTGTTGCAAAAGTCTGGCTTATGTAGCAGGTATCACCTTTCCTGCTGATCCACATTTATTTTCCAGCTTTCTTCTTCAGATACATCGACCGCGTTTTGGCCTCGGAGGAGAAGATGAAGTGCTGTGAGATCAAGTACAATATGCCTATTCAATCATCACAAACATTTGTCTATGGGGGAATACTGGTCGCTGTTTTCATAGTTTATGTCCTCGTGATTTTCGTCTCTTCTCCTGGTAGATGACTGCTTAGCCAGGATAAGGTAAAGGGCCTTGCGAGTAGACAATTAAGTTTCTGTTTTTTAGCAGAAAAAGTAAAAAAATTCTGATGCACAGGCCGATTCTATACGGCTGATGAAAGCTGTTTCTCTTCTTTGGATGAACATGATTAATCTCCAATTCCTACATTATCATGGACTTGCGCGATTGTGTTATAACAGAACACAAGCGATCATTCCAGTAATTGATTGCAAGATCTCTATACACATCTTTCCCATTACAGAAGAAATGGGAAAGAGACCTAAAAAATGAACATCAAGATATCGTGTGAACCCCTTGCAGCCAGTAGACTCCCATTGGATCTCCGTTTGGATCTTGATAATAGAAGTCTTATGCTGAATAAACAAAGAAGAAATGTATAATAAAAAGAAGGTACTGTTTTCAACATTGGTGATTGGTCGGTTTTCTGAAGAATTTGTTCGTCTCGCAGACTTACCTACTCTTCCAAGTGATATTTGCCTGGTCGCCAGAAATAAGAAGTCATTGCATTGCTGCATGCTTGAGATCAATCCTGCGCCTTTGAAGTTTTTAGTAAGTGATTTAGTCAGGCCTTCATAGTAGGCAATAGCTAGCTGAACACGCCCACCATATTCCTCCGAGACATATTCGAGCGTCTACAAGAAAGCAAAGCAAAACTCATATGTGTTACAATATGTATCTATGTAGGGAATTCATGGCATATGTTAAACTGAATAGATTTGTAGTTTGATTATGAATTGTTCAATCAACTCGAATGATGGTTCAGTACGAGTTGCAAAAAATGTGAACAACAAGGAGTACTGTAGAAATAAACTTTGCACATGATACTTTCTAAACTGTTAAACAAACTGATCAGACAGTTCATAGTCAGTTAACATAATTGTCATTTTCTTCCATTCGCTGAACCCCTTATGTAGGTGTATGTGTGCATAAAAGAAAAAAAAAAATCACTTACATGAATTACATCGACTTTCACTCCTGTAATTTCGGCGCTTGCAAGATAAGAATGCATGGAGTCACAGAACTCAGTTGCTTGAATAGGATGAAAAGTCCGATACCACCTTGTTTAAGCTTCTCACTCAACAGCAATACAAGTCCTGGAGAAACAACAACGGGAGGTGTGCTGTTCCAGGCCTTACACCACCCCAGGCCCCAAACAGAGCATGCCATAAATAGTCCTTTGAAAGCCGTCCTCAGATCACTAGTGAATGCCTTCATTCCCATGTTTATTTGCCCACAACAGTCATTTTCTGCAACCGATTCGCTCTCCGCTATCTTGTCAGCACACATTTCATTCAACTAATGTCTTAGTTCCTCAATCTTCGACCGGTGGGCGGATGATTCAGTAACACCAGCGTGAGTTGCATTTTTGCATGCTTTCTTAGCTTGCTTGAGCTCGAACGCCTTACTGATCAGCATCTCCGTTTTTGCTGGATCAAATGCTGGTGGATACTTACTCAACATTGTTCCTTTCTTGTACTCTCTGAAATTTTCACATTCCTCAAATCTATAGATTCTGGCGGTCATGTGGATACCTCCCAAAACCTGTTTTTGGTATCCTCTTATGGGTTCTCTCAATCAAAGCTGATGCTTTGCCATCCCTCATCAATTGTCAGGAACCTTAGGGACACTCCTACAAATTCCTTAATTCCATGCCAAATACCAACAGGATTCACTGTCAAGTAGAAGCCATCCCTAGTGCACCAACCAAACTTGTCGACAAGGGATGGAATCGACTTCTCTTCCAGCAACCTGAAGGTGTTGAGATGAACTCCAGCAGCACCGTAAGCCTCCATTAACACATATGGATTGTCACTCACATGAACATAAGCACATGCTGTAAAAGATGAAGTTTTTACTTTGGTTGAACCAATCTCAGCACCGAGGATGACATGGCTCCAGCATGGAGGGCAGACCTAAATGAACCTTCAACCTATGGAACAATCAAGACATTAGACATAGGAACCGAGTTCAGGGACATCTAGGAACAGCCATTGGGTTTCCATCTACAAATCCGATCCGCTTTGTCCCATCCACTGGGTAGTCCACCATGTCTTGAATCTAAAGACGCTCAAAAAGTTTCTCTCTTTGAATCGGCCCAGTGAAGTCTTCAGGTTATCACTTATCAGAGGCCTCACCTGTGCTGCACGCAAGAAGCCCACCTCTATGGGATGCAGATTGGACCTTCTGAAACAAGGAAAGTGGTGCATCTGAAGATAGGGGTGTTGGACAGAATTTGGTGAGAGTTACATTTTCAGGCACCTCAGAAAGTAATGTAACCCCATTAACCGAAAGTTTTCCATCAGATAGTTTAAAAGCACAGGATGTAGAGAGTGAATTGCAGCAAGCAGCACCTGGCTGGCCAAACATCATTTGTCGCCATTTCAATGAAAGCAAAAGAAGCACAACAGAGAAAACAGACTCAAAAGTCAGACTGCCAAAGAAAGATGGACACTGCAATTCCAGTATCATTATCGCAGCAGAAGATAGGAAAGAGGAAGGAAGATTTGAAAATCAAAACCAAAGGGAACCTATACGTAGGAACGACAAGCATAATCTACACAGGATTATCATAAGAACAAAGCAAATTAAAAAAGACGGTGCATGCTACCAAATTGGTTGTTGAAAATTTTGAGCAGATGAGAGTATAGCGAGAGAAGCACGCGTCGTTATAGCGGAAGGCATTAGATGAGTGTTGTCAAGATTGGTTCGTGTCTGCGGACACGAACTAATCCTGACAACACACGATTTTATGTCTATTTTTCATTTTTCAAATCAATTTAAAAGATTTTAGATTGTTTTCAATTGAAAAATTAAGGCATTCATCGAATCAATTATCGATATGACACCGTTGCCAAAGTTGAGAACATTTTGCATACAGGAACTTTTTGATCTTTCCAGAAGACAGAGAAGACAGTGGAGACATATGGACGGCTTCGTCGTAGATGGGTTCACCTCAGAAGATAATAGAAGCCATTTCAAGGCTGCCTGATGTTTAAAGGGGTGCATGATATGTGTTGAAGGCGTTCAAGGCACACTATTCATGTGTTCAGGCCAGTACAAAAAAGGAAAGCTGATAAGTTCTCTGTTTTTGTTTTCACGGAAAAGTTTCCTGTATATGCTGAGACTATCGTGTTGTATTAAAGAATCATGTAAGGATTATAAGGAGAAAAAATGGTTTTTTAGTTAGAAAACTTTCACTCACATAACATTCTTTCACTGCATGTTTGATGTATGATCTTGTTGGTGACTATCATTATCTGTGCTCTCTACCGTAGTCATCATCTATATCATACGTCAGAGAACTATTGTCCAGTTGAGCTGACCTATGCTGAGGGTTTTCCGTGTAAAATCTAAGTTGAGCTGACCTATCATCCATTTTATTTTTTATTTTGTTTCTCTCTTTTCCTTACCAACGACAACGAGGCCCAGTTCTCTCGCTCTCTCTCTCATGGAGATGCGGATACATATACATATATATATATATATATATATATATATATATATATATATATATAATGAAATACGCCAATTGCTTATTAAGCCAAACGAAAAGCACGAAAATGTCAGTTTCTATAACTCCTGCAATTTTGTTTTATAGCTAATGCGAGGGTGAGAACAGGGTAGAAAGAGCATCACTCGGGAAAAAAAAAAGTGCTGGAAATGATACAGTAACCAATGTAAAGAAGAGCAATATCTGAAGCCGCTGCTGGAGAGGCGAATATTTTGAACAAAAAAGGAACCGTGGGCTATTTGATTTGCGGAAGCGTTGTGAAGAGGGAAACTAATCCCAAATGTTGTATTCAAAGTTTAAAAGAAGAAGGGGCTTTCTTGGTACCGTTTCGCCATTAATTAACGTTCAAAGTTGCGAGAAAGAGCGCCCCATCAATTGTGTCAATAGGTTAACAGAGGGTTGAATTGAAGAAAACAATTCATCAGCCCAGGAAAACTGAAAATTTGCCTTTAAAAGATCAAGAAAACTTTGGATGGGCGCACCCCACCAAAGAAAATATGAACACAAGAGAGAGAGAGAGAGAGAGAGAGAAATGATGATGTATTGTGGGGTTAAAAATGGGGACTAGAACAACCAGAGATTCGAGACGACGTCCTTGACGTTTGTGAAATCACAGACGCCAGAAAAAATTTCCTGGCGTTGGAAATTTGACAAATAGAAAGGCCACCCATCAGTAAGAAGGAAAGGATAGAAAAACAAAAGTCCAGGAAAATTTCCCCTTGGTTTGAAACAAAATTGCATTAAAATCTTTTAATTTTTTTGATGTTTCAACTAGTTGGTATGTTTTTCACAAACACTTAAATTGAAAGGTGTACCCAAGATTTCTGGAGAAAAGGAGAAAGGGATGCTTTGGTCTGGTCTTCTTAGGGCGATGGATTGTTAAACCCAGGATTTTGAAAAATTCGATGCCATGGCTTCTTTCCCGATAGGCTGCCATGGATGCTTTCGAATTTTGCTTCTTTCATGATAACCGGGGAAGCTGTATCCGTTAACATGCTTTCTCTTTAAAAATTTCTTAAACAGAAACTTAGTAACAGGCTAAGATCGTCCTCATTCTGTATAAGTGTCGAGAATTCAGATTTTCTCACTAACATAACTTATCAGCATGCCTTTATCGAAAGAAATGAGATTGCTTTATGATCGATCAACAGCATAATCACAGAAGCTGAAAATACTAAAAGTTGGAACAGGGCGCGAAACATTTCCAGAATTTTCATGCCACTTAAATACTCTACATAATTCTACACCAATCAGCAAGAGATATACAATGGTAAAAATGGGATCCACAAGAAAACCAAACCCACAGAAGAAGGATAAAAACTGGATTTAACTGAAGCTTTCCACAGGCTCCAATTCTTCAAGCATATTTGCAGCTTGGAGGCAGTCAGATGCATCGGCAACACGTCCATCATCTCTGTGGATCAACCCTAAGTGGTACCAGGCCAGCCTATTTGTGGGTTCCAGCTTCAGAGCATCAGAAAGGAGGCTCCGAGCCACTGGCAAAGCTTTTGAACCTGTTTTCCATAGCAAAGCACCAAGTGACACTTTGCAGGGGACATGATCCATATCTAGCAAGAGGCCATTGCTGTAAGCAGCCAATGCTTCCTGCGTTTGTCCACGAGCCTCATGCATAATGCCTACAAATATTGCACACAATCAGTTGAAAGGATCGACAGTGAAAAAACTTTTTTCCCAGGCAATAAAATGTGAAAAAATAAAAATAAACAAAAAAGATCAACAAAAAGGTACCAAAAAGATGACATGCTTTAAGGACCCATTTTAGAAGACGTCTTTCTTTCAGAAGGGCCCATATCAATGAACCAGTCATTGACTAGCCCACCAAGTTGCCCAACTAGGGCCTCAATGGGTCCAGTCAATTTCGAGGCAGGGACTAGTTGGCTGACTGGTACCTAAACCAACTAGGTGACTAGCTTCTAGTTTAACTTACTAGACAACATACATTTTTATGTTGACAAAGGTAATAAGCTAATATAGATTTTTATTACATATGCTAAGGAGCCTCAAGGGGCATAGTGTAGCTGGTCGGGCTAGAGGCTTGTAAAAGGCAGGTCTCTAGTTTGATTCCCGTGGGCGCTATGTTCCTGTGTCTTAAGACGGTAGGGCGTGGCATCCAAGTTGAAGGGTGTCCCGTTCTATCACTGACACCGACGCAGCTCAAGACCCCGAAGGCAGGGGGAATTGGGGGGTGTCCCGTT
Source organism: Nymphaea colorata (assembly GCF_008831285.2). Taxonomy (NCBI): domain Eukaryota; kingdom Viridiplantae; phylum Streptophyta; class Magnoliopsida; order Nymphaeales; family Nymphaeaceae; genus Nymphaea; species Nymphaea colorata. The sequence goes on along the minus strand of NC_045142.1, from coordinate 24,158,959 downwards.
CTATCACTGTCCCGTTATATGCTAAGGAATTTTCACTTATATTAACAAATTTTTACCTTTTTTCTTTTTCTTTTTTTTTTTTTTCTGGGTGAGCGAGGAGTTTATGAAGCCCACCGAGGAAGGTCGTTAGAAAGAACTTCAACAAGCAGACATAAAGAGCAAGTAAAACTTGTCAACTTGAACCACTTTGATGTACTGGATTCGATGAGTTGAAGAAGAATCAGCCACCATATTTCACGAGGAAGATGTTTAATGGTTTGACAACGAAAGGGAAGCAAAAGTTGATGACAAGAAGCCCATATACGTTAGGAACGATATTAAATTTGAAGAAGGCGATGGAAATGAAGATGAACAAGAAGATGATGTATGATCCATTTTCATTGATAATTTGTAGTGAACAAGTTTATCTGGGAAGTCTACAACTTTAAACTTCCTTCTTGATGTGCCATGACTTTACATGATTTATGCATGTTAGACTGGTGAATCTTCACTTTCACATTTATGTGAAGTTGTTTATTACAGAAAACATATTTCTCTTGCTTTTTCCTAATTTTTTATATTTTTTCTTATCTTCTATGAATTTTTAACTTCTAAAAAGTAAATTGACAATTTTTTGTTACGTTACATATCTAACTATTGGCCTGACAGATAGAGGTTATGTTATGCACTTTATAACGTTGATTTTACCTCTACAAAAGAATCAAGCAACAAACGATGCATTATTGCCAACTGAGACATAAGTGATAATATTAAGTGATAGATTGATAGTATAACGTTGATTTTACCTCTACAAAAGCATCAAGCAACAAACGATGCATTATTGCCAACTGAGACATAAGTGATAATATTAAGTGATAGATTGATAGTCAAAGCTACACTAGAACATGCATTGATGCACTCAATTGCCTAGAGATACAAGTGACACTCCTTTTGCCTTTTGGCACAAATTTTGCATAAAATAAACTTTATAACTTCAGCAAAAACAATCCAGACTTATTAGATATTTAGAGTACAAATCACTTAGAAGTTGTTAAACTCTGAAGAGACCTGATGTCCCACATAAAATACACAACTATAAGGGTCAGCTAAAATATGAAGTTAAAATACTATATCTGATGTCATAAGCTTCATGGTTGTACTTTATGTCCTGGACCCCTGGTTCACTAGTTTAACCATTGAATTATATCATCTTAAATGTCACATTATGACTTCCATAAATCCTTGAATCCAATATGGTTATAGGAAACCAACACGATACACCTTTGAAAATAATTTTCAAATATGAAGGCATAACTTTTGAAACACTTTTGTATCTCTTACGTTACAGTAGAACACTAGGTGTATCTTGCATTTTACATTTTGAAAACACAAAAAAGTGCAAAAGATTTTTTTGTTTAATATTGCATAATTCCCCTTCAGACAGAACATTAAATGTGTCATGAGAAGAATCTTTACACACTCATGGAAAAAAAAATAAAATTTAAGGTTGATAACATACATAAATATTAGAACTTTATAGTTTTCTCTTCTAGGAGCCCAAAAAATCATAAAGTTGTTCAATGAGCAAATGATAGACAACATATTTTTATTATTGTGCATCTAATTCTTTATGTAATTTCATGGTCATCTGAATGTCAACCTCTAGCATCTAACATAGTTTTCTACGTATGACTTTCAGTAATTCAATTTTTTCAATTTTCTTATTAAAATTAGTTTTACTTTCTTATTAAAATTAGTTTTACACAAAATTTTATGTTTTTTTTTACTGATAACATACAAGTTACAGTATGCAGTTTACAAACGTTGGTCGGATCCACTGCTCCATTCATGTGCCGGACTTTATTCTACCTGTTCTAGACTGACAAAGTCCCCTAGAAAAAGTCTGCAAATGCAAGTTCTTGCAACCTTAGTAAAGCTCTTCCAATCATGTTCCTACAACAATTTCATCCTTATAAATCAAAATGCCTGCTCATTTGGAAGACATATTTAGCTAGATAAAGTTTTTTGAAAAACACTTCATAATTCAGTTACCAAAAGCTATGATCAGTACCTTCAACATGAAATGTTGTAGCAGAGTAGTAATTTAGTGATCTAGCCTTCTCCAAACAAATTTCAGCATCTTTCCAATGTGAAAGATTGGAGTACAAGGTTGCAAGACCTTGCCATACTTCAAACTCATTGACTCTCTCATCTTCAATCTATGAAAAGAAATATAATGTCAAACATCAAAACCAACATAACAACAATGAAAATATGATGAGTAAAAGCATATGTAACTAAAAAACAGATCCCAAGTCTGAGGCCAGAGCTTCTGACCTTTGTGAAGTTTAAGCATCTGACAGAAATTGAGATGTGATGTGGATGCATATAATATGCAAGCTTGTAGATATGTTATTATTGTATGATGGGCATCCATAGATCTTCAAGTGTTGGTAATTCAATTTACAAACCGTTTTAACTAACTTCTAAAATGAGTACGCTGCTCAAAATCAAAGTTCCAGTAACCAACTTGAATGTTGGAAGAAATATTCACTAAAGAAATAAGAAAATGAAAGCAACGTTTGAATAAATTCCAAATAGACGTAAAGCAACAATCAAGGGAAATTATCAAGTAAAATTGCCACGAACTATGAAAAAAGCCTTCCTAGCAAAGCAAAGCACCTAAACCTTATTGAAATTATATATATACATACATATATATATATATATATGTATATCTTTTAGGTGTATATATATTTTAAGGTCCACGTTATTTTATTTTCTTTCTGTATTTTTTCTTTCTTCTTAATGTGCTGTTTTTCTGTAAGGTTGAGGTTGAACTTTGATCTTGACTGGGCAAGCTGTTGGGAGCTTGCCATTTTCCCTCTTATATGCACGCATGTATTGGTGTATATACTAGACAATTACCCTTATAAATGCTATGCTTCTTCTAATCATTTATCATAGTCAACATACAGATTACTTTTACTTCTTTTGGTGTCTTTCCGCAGTTTGTCAAATAAGTCTTTGTGCTCAAATATTGTATGAACCCTTGTTAGGTATAAGCGTTGTTTAATGGCTTATAGATTGTTATTGGAGTATATTTTTCCATTATCGCACATGGCAAAGGACCACTTGGACAGAAAAACTGCAAAACCGATCTCTAAATTGCTTTAATTGCTTATTCATTGTTGACTGTGTTTCAGGTACTACAAGAAAACAGAGACTTCTCTTTCTGACTTGTAGCTCCAAGGATCAAATTTGGTGACAAAATTATGATGCTAACTCCTGAAGCTCATAACAAAAAGCCAAAAAACTTAAACTTTTAGAAAGAGAAGAACTACTAAAATATCAAATTGCTGTTGGCAGATCAGGCCATAAAAAGTCTTATTTGCAACAGGCCTTTGTGTAAAAACTCTGTCAAATAGGGTTCACAGGTGATGAGTCAGTAAGAATAAAACTTTTCCTTTTACCAGAAAGTGGATTGGGTTGATTAAGAAAGGGAAAGTTTAATGAATTTCAAGATGTGGATAGGCATTTCATAAAAGGATAGTCTTTATTCCATGGATTATGTTACACAACAATTTTATTTTAGGAATGAGATACAACTATAACAGTCTAAGATCTTTTTGTCTTTTGATATAATATCGTCAAAATGTGGCAAGATTTTCAAAATGTTACTGATATTTGTGACAATTTCTTCAGTGTTAAGTACCAACTCAAAACATTGACAAAATTCACTTGGAGAATGTAAAATAATCTACCATAAACCAAGTAAAAAATTCCCAAGTGTTTGTGATCAAAAGCAGGCCTCAGCATAGGGTGGCAGCCCAGAAACTTCAGCTGATCCTTGTAGGCAGACAAAATAAGAAAATACTATTTTTTAGTTTCAATTTTAAAGTTAACTTTTTTGCTTGTTTTATCTTCTAATTCACTGATTGAGGTGGAGGAATTCCAAAACCTGTATTTTGCCCCATAGGAAGCATGGAAGGGTCACGTGTCATCTTCATTTTGCCTATGATGTCAGAAAAGAAGAGTTTTTTTCTCTTTAATAGGGAAGTCTTTTCTTTTCTGTCATCATAGGCAAAATGAAGATGACACGTGACCCTTCCATGCTTCCTATGGGGCAAAATACAGGTTTTGGAATTCCTCCACCTCAATCAGTGAATTAGAAGATAAAACAAGCAAAAAAGTTAACTGTAAAATTGAAACCATAGTCACAAATAACGTTTCAGAGTTTTAAATCGTGAATTTTTCTCGAATATAATACGGCGAGCTTTAGAAAAAGGGAAAAAAGGGAAAAAGTACGGCAAATTTTTAAAAACTAAAAAAAACTAAAAATGAGGGAAAAATAAAGTAAGTGAGAAACTAATAACACAAACATCAAAATATAATAGATTTGCAACAAATAAAAAATAGAAAATGAAAAAAAAATGTTTGGCATTACAAAACATGAAAAAAATTGAAAAAAACACGTTTTTTTTTCGTTTTTAACAATTTTTCGTTTTCACGTTTAAAAAAAACGTGTTTTTTTAAGTTTTAAACAGCTATTATATTTATTACATTTTTTTCGAAAAAAACACGTTTTTTGTGACACCGGTTTTTTCGTCCAACATCCAAGTCCACATCACTCCAGCACCATAGGAATCACTAACAAAGAGAGGAATCCCTGTGACAAAGCAACCAATTAGCCTAGCTTTTTAGTTGATATTTCATGTCAAATAGCATCCTCCAATTTCTAACAGGAACCTGAGTTTCTTTCATCAATTGAAAATTTGAAATAGAGGCTTTGGATGTAGAAGGTATTTATGTATCATGATCGCACAGCTCTTTTGCATTTATCTTAATTTGCTGCTAGCAGAAAACAATAGATTGCCTTTCTAACTTTAAGGAAAAACGAAAATGATAAGAATATTCTTTGTGACAACTACTGACAAGGATCAAGTACATATCATTGACTACCTATGTTAGCTTTGCTAAATATCCAGACTGCCTTTTTCGTTTCATTAAGTAGATAAGGGTCAAAAATAAAATATTATAGGGCATTTTCACATTTAAAAACATCTAGACAACATTATTTTGAGACACAAATCAACTTAAAAAGAAATAGAGATAAAGAAATGAAGGATGATTTAATTATTGAGAAACCTTCTAGAGATGAACCATGAACAAAAGAAGAGTACAGAGGTAATTTTGAACAATGAGGTTAGTCCACATTAACTGAGTCAGGTCTTATAGATAGGCTGCTCCAGATGCTTGAGACTTCTCAAGTAAAATACTGGCTTACATTAGGTAATTCAGTTAAAGGATGGGCTTGGTCATGGATTTCCTGGTGATAGATATCTCTTTTTGAACATCACAATCACATATGCATAAAATGCCTAAAGGTTTCTACAGGAAGATTTCATGCATAATTTTACAACAGAGTCTAATTTTCAAAAAATTTCTAGGACAATAAAAAGGTTCAGCTCCAGTAAAAGGGACAGGCTATGTCACAAGAGAGTTGGTATGGGCCCGGACATGGAGGAAGGTGCAAAGCATTTTCTAAAAATTGGGTGTGGAGACGCACCCAATACACACACACACACACACACACACACACCCCACAGAGAGAGAGAGAGAGAGAGAGAGAGAGAGAGAGAGAATGCAACAATAAGATTTTGAAAAACAAAGAAATACATATATTGATTATTTTTAGTCATAAAATATAATCACTACATAAAAAAATACAAAATATGAGTCTGAAGCTTTTGAACTGCATCTCATACCACCATACCTAGGTGTGTTTCCCTTCCAAGAATTTTTGTGTAGCAAAGGGCAAAGGAAACATTTTGAGCAATTTCAACGTTCTTGTAATTATTGAAAATATTTTGGTGAAAATAATGATTTACCAATCAACTACATTCGGAATTTCACCTACAAATATGATGCCTTTTTTCAGCATAACAAGAAACACAATATACATTTTTTTTCACTTCATTGTGAAGGATACTAAGATTAGCTCTTATGCTTATTGAATTAGCACCATTAACAAGGTACAAGTTCTTGTCCCTGCTCAGCACTTAGTCAGATAAATTTGCTAATTTGGATTGAGGTACCACGTTGGGTTGAAAAAACATATCTTGAGGTTGCCAAGGATGACAACCTGTATAAGTCTTCATGTTATCAAGGAACCATCCAGGATGGTCAAACATTCAGGGAATGCAACACATTATCTCTAGAAAAGCACAAATTATCATGACATGATGTAAAACATAATTTTCTTGTCTACCATCAGTAAGAGTTTAACGTTCAAACCTGAGTAATACTCTTCACAGGTCCAGGAGTTTTTCTTTGGGCTTGAACAAGTGCAAGCAAGAGTCGATATGTCTCAATTGCATGCATGGCCAAAGAGTGTGCAGTTTTTAGCTTTGCTTTTAATCTAAGCAATGGACCTTGATCCCACTTGCCAGACTCATCTAAGGCAGCATCTACAACCACTTCAGCCTCCGAAAACCGTTGTTGAGCAGATAAAACAAGGGCTAAAAGTTTCCACCCTTTTATAACTGAGCCACCTGTGGCATCAATGTATCCCCTTGCACATCGTAAGGCAGCATGCATATTACGAAGTTCAGCATATTTAGTGCCTAAATCAAACAGCATCTCTGGATTGTTGCCCTCAAAAGAGATAGCCTCATCCAATTTTTTCAGAGCTTCAGTTTGTAACTGAGTTCTTTGAAAGTCAGACGAGGCAACTTTCGCTTGCTTTCCTAGACAGAGTCCTAGTAAATGAAGAGCAATACCCTTTAAGTGTCCAGATCTGCCTTCTGCAACTGCAACAGCATGTCGTGCATATGAAACCCCTTCAGAAGCAAGAAGACAATCCTCTGAACAAATTTTGCTACCTAACAGTAAGGCCAAAAGCTCGTTTGGATTTTCATGTTTACTAAGCAATTTTCTTAATAAATTTAGGGCAACAATATTTTGCCCTCCTCCAGCATAGCAAAGAGCCATGTCAATCCATTGCTCAGAGCGAGTAAATATTCCAGGTATAACCTCTTCAATTTTTGTCGCTATTACAGAAGTAAGACTACAAAGAGAGAGTGCAAAAGTAACATGTTCCAACACCTCTGGATCCCACTTGATCACACCAAGGCAAGATTTTCTTAAAAGAATTGTGAATAGAAGAATTGCCTCTTCCAGATTATTCCTTGGAACATATGAACCATCAATCTGGGCACCTAAACTAGGTGCACCAGCCTCAACACCACCATACAAAAGGAAAGCAGCAAACTTTTTCTGAATTTGAGCAGAACATTCATTGTCGAGATTCCAATGATTCAGCAGAGCCCGTCTATAGGCAGCAATTGCTTCTTCAAACATTCCTGCTTGCTTCCATAGTTCTGGTAGAAGCTCGACAGCTTTGCTTACTATGTCTTGCAACCTATTATCCAACAGAACCTCTGGTATACCTTGAGGAAATATTTTTTCAACGGCATCAAGTACACTATTACATTCATTAGCAGCCTCTGCAATACCAATGTCAAAGCCTTAGATACAAACAAGAAGGATAAAAGTAAACAATTCCTAGAACTGCTAATGTGAGGAACTAAAATGCACCATGATCAGACAACAATCTTATTGACATACCAGTTGCCCCTTAGTGGGATATTAAATGATACCAAACACAAGGGTTTGAGAACTGGGACCGGAAAAACAACAAGTTAATATGATTTTCAACAAAGAAAAATATTCATAATTTCCATGTGCCAAATTATGTGCACATATACATGCACACGCACACACAAACATATGCACACACACACACACACACACACACACACACATGTATATGTATATATATATATAATTTTCCTTTTTTTTTCTCTTTTCAATTTTATTTTTTATACAAGTCAATGCTTGTGGTGCTCATGGTATTTTTTTAAAAAAAGGTACAACATCACTTTCCTTAGGAACATGTCTTATTTTTCATTCTTCTGCTTCTGGAGGACAAGGAAATTACCACTCTCTGCATCTTGAAATTAACTTCAACCAACCATGTGATGGCTGCCACAATGGAGCATCACATTTAGTCTTAATCTTTGTATTTTTCACAGGAACATTTTATAAGCTAACAAATTGGTAGCTTGCAGTTATCTGTTCACATCAAAAGAGAACACACATACACGATTCCAGGGTTCCCAACTCTAGAAACTTCTTAATTTCATTCTCAATACTTCAACTACAAAAAACTGAGCTTCTATATGCTCAGCAATGGGTCAGACTATTACTGGGTCTGACCCACATACAAGTCCAGATCATGTTATATTTGTAACCCTGTGCTATCACAAATACATACCAGTTACCCTCCCAAGTTTTTGGAGAGACTTCGACTTTAAGTATATAGCTTCAAGCACCAAGCTAGCTGCATGTTGTGACACTTGCTGAAGTGATTCACTCCGAGAACGACTCCTCCTTGAAGAAGTTTTTTCAACTGGAGCTTGAAATCGTTGAACGGCAGCCTGAAGATCTATACCCTCAAAGACCCGAAGGGCAGCTTCAACATTACCTTTCTGATACTCCAGCCTACCAAGAAGAGCTCTAGCTTCCTGCATCATTCGTCGTGCCAATGTCATCAACAGTCTATTAAATTAATAGCAAATACCATGTCCACATAAATATGTACGAAAAGAGGAGAGAAAGGAAGGAAATCCCATTGAATGAACCAAAAAAGCCCAGTTAGATGCATGACATGTGGTGTACAGAGAGCAGAATATAATGGCCTTCACAACCTTAGATGTGATGCATGATGTTTGGCATTAGGGATATAGATATCTACTTCTTTGGAAAGAGTTCAACCATATTTGCATTGAAAATGCTACAGATTTCGTCTGTAAAAGTCTCCCAACTGTGAGTGTGCATACTCCACGCACTTTCATCTATTTTTTCTTATCACTATTCATTTTATGTACTTGCATAGCTGTAAATGATAGCATTTTTATGTGCATACAGTCATTTTTTCCAGATACAGTGGCTGACAGAGGTAAAGGGAAAATAGTTGTTGATATTTCAACAACACTAGCAGCAATTGCTATATCTAAACATGATCCCTCTCAGCCACTTTGGGAACTTCCGTCAAAAGGCGGAAAAGCTTGTGGTATGAATCTACACAAAAGGTCACTGGTTTCAATGAGTTAAAGCATGTCCCTTGCAATTTGCTGTCAAGGAATTAGACTGTCTAACCAAACTGATAATATCAGTTGTGTTGAAACTTGAAAGAATCAGCAGAAAGAAGGAAAGAGAGGCAGCAAAAATGAAGAAAAAGGAAGATCAATCTAATGAAATGTCTACAACTTTTGTCAGTCATGAGAAGGAATTTTTTTTTATAGATCATAATGTATCATGAGCGTATGTAAATTTGTCTTTTTATTTCATAAAAAATAGAAAAATTCAGGAAAATAGAGAAAAATGAAAAATCACAAAAATCTAGAAAAATCAAGAAAAACCGTTCTATCAAGAAAAACCGTTCTATGTAAAAAACTCATTCACACATAACTAACCTTCATGTTTTATCGTCCATAAGTAATGACACATTAATAAAAGAAAATCTAAACTTTAAAGTATTTTACATCACATCAAAACATATAATCCGGAGTTGTTCACTGGCAATGAAAAATGAAATAACTTTTATGATTAAATGACATCATGATTATTATTAGTCGATATAATCATTACCTTCGTCATCTTCATTCTCATCCCTTCAAGCTGGTGATTCCTCCCTTAAGACAATGATTTCTTGGCAATTTCTTTTTAAAATGGTGAAAAGTCACCCTCCCACAACTGTTAAGAAGTGTTGAAAGTGAAAGGGGAGAGAAACTTTTTAAAAAAAATCACAACAAAAAAGGGGCATCAGAACCCTTTTTGAAAAACAGAGCTGTATCGTAAGATACAGCCTATATTGGCTGTATCATTATGATATGTGGGTCGTATTTGTAGGTACGGCTGATACACCATGCATTTTATGTATCATGCCTGTATCATATAGGTTTTTCCAACCTATACAATATGTATCACAAGATAAGGCTCCGTATCATAGGATAACTGCTTTGCACATTAACCTTGTCACTTACATCAACGGTAATGGAATGTCCCATATTTTTGACAGGGTTTGTGGTGCTTCTGAGAAGAGTATTCAAGAAGAATTACAGATAACACTAAACAAGACAGAGTCAGTACGATATGTTCAATATATGTTAAGATTGTTTCGAGTTTCGACTTTTTGTTTCATGCCGATATGGCTCTTAATCACTAGAAATGACATAACATACTTCAAAACCGTGAAGAACTAATAATCACAAAAAAATACCTCATGGTTGAGTGAAAGACCCTCTCGGAGTGAAGACTCTGCCTCCTGAATATTTCCTTCGTCCAGCATTGCCACTACATCTGATGTTTTTATGCTAATCCCATTTGCAGAGATCTCTTTAACAGCCATGGCATTTTCTAGAGATTCACTCTCTTCTTGTTTCATTCGCAAATTTTAATAACACTGCAACATGTTTAATCTTTTATCAAGATACACATATAGGATAGAGAAATTTTCTTCACTAGGATGAAAGAGACTTGAAAAAGTTAAAAAAATGAATCCTCATTCATCAGTTTCACAAGTACCCAGTGCTGCTTAGTTCATAAGGGAACTAAGCTACATAAAGGCAAAGCAGAACAAATTACCAAACTTAAGAATAAAAAATGAAACTGTCATGATGTTGCCATATGCAAAAGTAGTCAAAAGGATTCACTTCCATAAAAGCTCAATGTACCACACTACACCACTCTAATTGAAAATTTCCAGATTGTTTTCCTTCTGGCATAAACATAATGATGCTAGATCCTATAAATATGAAAGATAAGAAACTATGAAGTCTTCGCTTTTGTTGTTAATAAATTGAAAGAGATGGTTATAGAGCTACCGCTACAAAAGGAAAGACACAATATATGACGTCATAGGGTATTAGGGGAGAAGATTAACATTTTGCAATTGCACTCAGAAAGCTCTACTGTAAGAAGATCAATAGATACACCCTTGAACCAGGTTGTATTGTATGTATAGCACAAGACAGCTATTTATATTAGACTAAACACAATATAAGTTGCATTGCATTATGATGATGACACAGCGTAAACATACAATTCGATGGCTTTTTTATTGTTTCTACAAGGTCTGCCAAGAACTTATAAAAGTTGTAGTTGACCCCAAAACTTTGGAATCATTTTCATAACATTGAAGTGAAATCCAGCATGCCTAAAATATGGGCTTCCATCTGTCCGGTGTCTCCACTTTTGAGCTCAATTTAGCATACAAAAGATGTGGGCCACGAGGACAGGAAATGGAGGAAGGTGGGGGAAAGTATTTGTGTTATGATTTATCCACTCTTGAAAAGTTTCGTCTAACAAATATTTTTTTTCCCATTAAAGTTACAGTACAGGTAATGATATTAATACAATTTGAGCAAGATTCAACTTTCTGCAGAAAGCATGAGTTAGCCAGATGCCAAAGCCCAAAATTTTTCCCTTTTGAGAGATCTCTGGACTCTGAAGGACCATGAAGGGAGAATGTGTTCAATGAATGATTGCCTCAAGAGAAAAGACAAGCAAAAAATTAACTCTGTAAGATGAACGCTATGAGTCACCAAAACTAAATTTATGGCAGTCCCAGCATATGCAGCTCAAATGCCAGAAACCGCCCAAATAATAGACTTTGTCATGGAAAAACAATTAATTATCTCCAGGAGGAAAACAGAAAATACCCTGAAGAAAGCAAGATCGGAAATCAATATCCTTCAAAGCTACATTCTAAAACCAAAGGAACACGTGAACGATTACTGAAAATGAAGTTAACATTACAAGAAATCTCATTAAGTGAGCACTCCAAAATCTCAATTCCATAAAAAAAACCTACGAAAAGAGAAAGAAAATTCACCAAAAATTGTGTGTGCAAGAGCGAGAGAAAGAGATGCGAGACTGCTGCAGCCGGAGGAGAACGAGAACGACAGAGAACAAGGGCTAGGACAATGGATCTGAAAATCTGAAACTAAGGCACGTAGTGGGTTGTGCATAAAAATATCCAAATAATCAGAAAACAAGTCGTGACTGAAAATGCTGAATCGAAAAGACCAAGATCCAGAAAACGAGACACCTAGAAATTTACGTTTTCCACGGCGTACATAAGCTCTTTTCCCTATTTTCCAAACAATAATCACCTTATAGGGCGTCGAAACACGAACTCAATATACTCAAATCGCGTAAGTCAAAAAACCAAGAAGCGCGTGGCATGCGGCGATCTCACGTGGAAAGGAAAATGGAGGTGCACGAAGACCAGAACTAAAGAAGCAAAATTTAGAAGATAGACCGTAAGATTTGGAGGAAAACAATACTTGCCTCAATCGCAATAACAATATCTGAGCGGAGAAAGAGAATGTGTCTCCCATCGAGAATCTAAGCGAGCAAAGACGGACGACCGCCGGAGAGAGAGCGATTAACAAGGAGGCGGAGGATCAAGCAAGGACAGGAGGAAGGAACGGAGAGAAAAAACCGGGTTTAAATACGGGGAGCCGTTGGCTACCCCACTCTCTCCCTCCTCCTCTCCTCTCTCGCCTTCTCTCTCAACTGTCAGACGAACATGGTTTTAACTTTTAAGTGAAACGTTATGTTTTTCTCCTCTGTAGAGAAGAAACTGAAATTTTTATAGTTTAACCAAAAAGAAACACTCAAATGTTGCCATAATTAAAAAAGCGAAAAGCTAAATTTCGCACCATTGATGTGAAGCAAACATTTTTCGTCATTTTTAAGTTGTTATTAACTTAAACTTGAATTACTTTAGTTAACAATTAATATGATAAGAAGAACAAAATATTTTTAATGTCCGAAATGATAAATTCATTAATTTGTGCTAACTTTCTTAACACTTATATAGCAATATTTAGTACATGACACTTATATTCAAATAGCTTAAATTTTATAGCAAAAATAATTATTTGATTTTTTTCATTAACTTTTAAAAGTTAGGGCTTATTTTCGTGGGATTTTTGCAAGGTAAAACAGTAAACTTTTACTGGTTTCATTAATTTTTTTTTTTAAATATTCATGTGCTCGTTGTATTGGTTAGTGAAAAATAACGTGTGATTTTTCAACAATAGAAAAAAGTGAAGTCTGATTTTTTATTATTCAGTGATTTTAAGACTTTTAAACCTTTTTCTGGAAAACAAAGACTGCTTAGTGAATTCATTAACAAGTGATGTAAGAGAAAGCATCTTTTTACATATATTTTCAAAAGCACACCTGTAAAATGTTAAACAAAAAAACTGTACCATTGATTAAAACACGCCTAAAGATTTTGAAAACAGAAAAACCAATTTCAAGTTTAAATACGTTAAATTTAACTGCCTGAGTTAAATATAAATAATCAGCATGGGCGGAGACAAGGTAAGGCTTGTTTGGGCCCTGACGCCACTTCAAAATTTTTAAACATTTTACATGTAAATTTAAAAAAATTTCACTTGTTTTATATAAAAAATTTAAAAAATAATATTTCAGCATTAATCAAAATTTAAAAACTTTAATTCAATTAATCTAATTTTTCCTCTTTAAGTGCCTTTTTTTATTTTTTATTTCTATTAACGTAAATATTTTCATGATTGATTAATAAAGTATGACAATTGTACTCATTGTCCACTGAGCTCAACGAAGCACGTTCGAATTTAGTTCATTAATTTATTTTGGGTATCTGGGACTCGATGCTTCTTCATTCGTTCGGAATTAGTGAGCCCAAGTCAATGAAGTCATTTCTAATGATGACCCTAACATGTTGAGGTTCGTTTCTTGAACTGTTTGATGATTGGTATAATATAACAGGCTGTATTAAACTTTGAAATTTGAGACTGAGGGAGTAAGTGCGATTTAAGAATTGTGAAATAGCAGAACACAAATTGTACTTTAGTATATATGAATTCAATTCGTTTTTGTTCACATGCATAATGAATTTTTAAACTACAAAAAAAGTATAATAAAAACTGATAGATTAAAGTTTTCTTAAAAAATACACTGAGTTTATGCAACAAGTAATAAAAATGACGACCATATCTAACACACACATATTCTCTCTCTTATATATATATATATATATATATATATATATATTGTAAAACATATATTGTGACAACTAAAATTCCGCTTCTTCATTATATAAATATTAACAATTTAACATTAATTATAAAGAGAAGGACAAAGAAATTGGTTGGAATTGTCTAAATGTGTGTATATATATATATATATATATATATATATAAACTAATTTAGATCAAAAATATACTTAATGCAATAATAAAAAATATACTTTTTCTTTTTATAATATGCATAATCTTTTGCATGTAATATCTCAGATCAAATAAAATATGAGAGTGTGCGTGTATATATATATATATATATATATTGGTCACCATCTAAATATACCAAGCGTTAAGGGCGGTTCAACTATAAAAGCGAGTAAACTCGCCTTGGAATTAGGAGATGTCGTAGAGCAGTGTGTTTCGAATTGGAAGGGAGGGACTTAGTCAAAAGATGTCTCAGAGTCTCAGACATTTTCCCTAACCATTCTTACTCGATCTACTAACCATATAAATAACATATATATTGACATAAAACAAGTAGCAATAAAGTAATATGAGAAGAATTTCAATATCACGATGACGGGGAAAAATCATATCTCGTTCTAAACAAGGACACAAAGACTGCCTAACTAGGAATATATGAACATATAGGTCAGGCTCGGGCCGGACTTGAGTATTATCAAATGTGGCCTTGGTGCACCTCTGGGTCCTGTAGACTGTGCTCAAAAACCTAGAAGCGGGCTCAAGTTTTTAAAACCAAACAACATGACATGATTAGTATAGAATCCGAAGATCTATACGTTCAAGCCAATTGTTCAAAAGGAAATTTGCACTGTAAATCTGCATCCTATTACTAATGGGATTCATTTTCGTTATCAGACCGGAGTAATCGGGTTCCAATTGGAAACTTAGTTCGGGTCAGGAATGAGATAACCCCTATACATCAACTGCAGTTCTTCATACGAACGCTTCACTGCGCTCCACTATTTCTGCTTTTTATATACAAATCCAGAACATGAAAGCACCACATCACACAAAACACAGGAAGAGATTATCTTCCTTCCCAACAAACCACATCTTGCCTTAGATATCTTCTATATCATCAACCAGCAGACCATATTTCCTTAGGCTATGGACATTCCTACAAAAAATTGAACCCCCATTGGCTGCCATTCTTCATGTTGCGTTGCCTGCACCCCATGCACTGCCCACGTGAGCCAACAGCTCAGAGTCATCCATCAAACAGCCTGAGAAAAAAATATCATCGACGAAAGCCTGGACATCAGCCGGAACTCCGGCAGCGCCTCCGGCTTCTGCCTCCATATCCAGTGATACGCGGTAGCAGTCATCATCTTCTTGCAGGTAATAAGGATGAAGCTTGGCCTGTTCTGATTGCTCGTCCACCGGATCGATGCCAACGCCGTTCATGTTGCTCTTGTTTTCGTCTTTGTGGTGCATTTTACCTGCCTGTAATTCCTTCTGGTGCTCTTCATATGCTTGCATTTCTCGACGATGCCGTGCCTTGTCCTGAAGACTCATCTCTATATATGGCTACAAGAAGAAAAGCACATTAAGGTATCACGGTTAGACGCAGTTCAGGTGGAGCACCTGTTAATGTAAGATAAGAAGCTTGGATCAAATAATAGTTTTGGCTACAAGTTGGAGGTGAAAAACCGAAATAGTATCAGGGTTCTGTTTTTTTTTTTTTTCTGGAAATCATAAAAAATACGCATAAGCATTTGAGAACTACTAAACATGCGTAACCTTTATATATTGTTATATGTTTCATACCATTAACCACACATCACCTTCCCACCATAGCCATGGGCCATTTCTGCTTCAATTTGGGATAATATATGTTGCTTAACTTGTATTGGTTTTTCAACTATATCAAACAACATTATCATCTCATGTATGTAAGCTACTACTTTTGTATTAGTGTCAAAATTAGTTAGGTTATTTTTTCCATTGTTGCCAGAAAGTTATGCAGAAAAATTCTTTGATGTTCATGCAAATTTAAATTTATGTCACACGTTATTTTTTAGCGAATAAAATAATATTTCCCACTGCCTTAGCAGTTGGTTTGACAAAAAGAAAACTTACGGATGCTTTTTATCAAGTAAGGGAAAACATAAGTGTACTTTAAAGGGGTTTTTAACTTTTGTCCAGTTTTAAAGGTGTTCTTCAAAATTTCCCTTTTCTTAGGACAACCTTTGAGCTTCTCCGTAACTGATCATGCCTCAAAACTCAAGAGATTAAATATGTTATCCATGTTCTGTTATGGCCCGATTTTTTCGTGAGACATAACCAGAGAGGTACGGAAACATGTACCTGGATTGGTCTCCCAGTAATATAGATTGGTCTCCCAGTAATATATACTCTTAATTGCTCACATGTGAGACGGTGCCCGCACTCAAAATAGATGCTGATAATTTTAAATCCAAAATATTGAGATTTGATTAACTGATATGAGCCGGGTGTTTATAAGTGTGCCTAGTTGCGGACGGATCGGATATGGTTCTGTTATTCTGGGCTGTACAGTATATGAGTCTTATTTACAGCTCCCAACGGATTTGGCTCCTCTGGTCTATGTCCAATCCTTTCCAACTTTGGAATGAAAGAAAACGAATCAAATAGGCTGAATCCTGAGTGATCTAATTCCAAATTGAACCAATCGAAGTAAATATTTACTGTAATAGTCCTAGGCATATATTCTTAAATTAAGAACATTGTGAACGTTGTGAGTTTGATTTACCAAAATAAAAAGTTGCCTTAATATGAATCATGCGGAGGTAACGCTTTCTCACCCAGAATCAGAATTCTCGAATGAGCATTTCAGAATTTTGATGGTGAAACGGGAATAGGTGTTCAAAATTCCAAAACGGTCTTGTGTTTAGTGTTTGTATAGGAAGCCCATTTCTGCTTTTGATGGGCATGGACGGGAACAAAGTTGAATAAAATTGAAGCCATTGGAATCAAAATTGGCTTTGTAATTTTTGGAAAGATATGGCTTATCGTTGAAATATTTTATAAAGAGTGGGACGTAGAAGTAATTTTTTAAAGAGGAAACCAAACTATTTGAAATTCTGTTGAAAAAGTTGGAGCTGACGGGCTTAAAAGCTTTCCTCTCCTCTCTTTGACGAACGGTGACATGTGGGTTTTTCGAAGTAAAACATTTTCGTTATTGTTTTTTTTTTAATATTGAAAAAAAAGACAATGATCGTCATCGGCGATAGCGGCTGAATCACCGAAGCCTAAGGAGGAAACACAATAAATGGGTTTCTCATTTTTAATTCTATTAATTTTTTTATGCCGAAAAAAAGTGACGGTCCCTCTCTCTCTCTGTAGCGCTAAATCCGTCACGGAGACGAACCCTCACGCAGAAGGTTTCAGGCGACTGAACCATCAAGAGGAAAAATGAACTACAATCAAGAAAACTTGTTAACGGGAGGACGAATCTGGAAGATGGCTGATAAAATTGGGGGGCTATAGCTAAAAAGAAAATCAACGAACAAAGCGAACGAGAGCTAAGACTTACCATCTTATCAATTTGAGAGAGAGATTTCCACGCTTCTGTCACCAGCTTCCGTGTCCCTCCACTCGATCCTTCCCCCTTCTTCTTCTTCAGACGCTCACTCTGCACTGCGTAAAAGAAGTGGTACGCCGTACGAACTCCCAGCGGCGCGTCTCGGTCCCTTTTACCGTCTCTTCTTTCCCTCTTCCTGGAAGCCTTCACATGGGAGAGCTCCATTCCCACCGACTCACTTCTCTTTCCCCGACCAGCGTGGCCATCGAGTTTGGCGCCCCCGCCTCCGCCGCCGGCGGACGGCTTCTCTCCGCTTCCTGGTTCATGACAAAGCAAGCCATTCAGCAACTCAGACCCAAGTTCGACTGTAACGAGATAACCACCATGAAACTCGGTTCTGATCGACCCACTCAGAGTCTTCCCAACAAGAGAACCTGAATAAGTTGCAAAAAATGAAAGTTTTTATCAATCAAATGGAGGACGTTAGTGCTAGGGAATAAGATCAGTAACTCGACCAGAAACCTTTCTTTTTCGTGCCGTCAGGCAGTAAGTTAGGATTTCTTGTGCGCTTTCCTTTCCGTGACGAAGAATCCTGGTTGTTGCGCTGGGTTGATGAGTTTTTAAGAGTGACCAGAGCTGGAAGAATTCCTGCCATGGCAGAATATCAAGCTCAGGACATGGTTCGGCACCGCAGCACATGTAAAGCTACACAATTCAAAACCCTTTTTTTTTTTTTCAGAAAACCCCATTCACTCCACTTACCAGGTGGTGGATGCAGAATATGGAAAGAGAAAACTTGCTCAAAGGGATAAAGCAGGTCCGCATAGTTCTTTTGGAGTGCGAACGATAGATCTGGACCATTGCATGCCAGGTTCAAAGCATGTGCAACTTCATCCCATTTTTTCTCTTTTATAACCTAAACAACGATTCATGGCAAATGAAAAATTCGATCTCAATATGACATTTAAGAGGACGAACTCTATAAGTAATATACGTCAGATGCAATAGAAAAAGTGCTTCAGAAAAAAATTACATAGTAAAACGAAAACCGAGATGGAGAGAAAACTTGTAGAATTTAGATGCAGCAGCTGAGTAATTTAGTTAAACAACCTCTGGATTGCTTGCTCAATAAATGTGACAGATTTACAATAATCGGCCATTAATGTTGGAGGGGAAATCATTCAACCATGGTAAGTGTAACGAAATATATTATATATCACCTGCCAGTTGAACAAAACACTACAGAAATGGAATAATTGAATCTTGTAAACATCAAATCAAATGGAGACAACAGTAGTTTTAGCACATTAATCCCAGAGTAGACATAAATGAAGTGCACACATTTGTGCAGATATATCATTTCAAATATTCAACTGGCTCTCCTTCTATTCCCTTTAATAGCTAAATGCCTGATTACATGAGAAACGTAATGCACAAACAGAACACCTGGTAGTAACAAGCACAAATTTGGCTTGTAAAATTTCAAAAGAACCATGACCATTTCTACAATGACTCCTAAGAATTAAAGGTGCAAAAATTGCAAATTTATAATGCTAAGATACTTGAACCGTTGAGCGTCCGTAAAAATTAAAGGCCAAACAGATACCTGTTCAAATCCTCCTCGTGCAGTTACTACTTTATAAAAGCTGTACAAGTCCAAAACCTCCGTTGCAGCTTCAGCACTACCAAAATTGAAGTCTCCCATTATTTTCGTAATTGAAAACAATATATAATGTAATCTGCTTTGAAGAATACTTCCAAAATACTTATATGAAGCATCTTTCTGAACCAACAGATATTGACGGAGGGCAGAAACTAGAAAATGCTCTATAATCATTTTACCGGCTCATTTCATTTCCCTGAACGTGTATCAGATGAGCTGTTAGCTTAGATGGAAACGTAAGCGAATAATCTGAGAAACGCCAAGCTATTTAATGCAGACACTGTTCTCAATGAGTTTCACAGCCAACCAAATTATCGTAAAGGTGAAAAAAAGAAAAGTTTTAGTTACCGAATTAAAGCTTACTTTTTCTGCATAGACAAACAGAAGCATGACTAGAACCTACCACGTGCTTGTGTGCAATCTCATACATAAAAGGAATTTACGGAGCATTAAAAAACATAAGTTTTCCGAAAACCACAAAAGGAATTTCTGGTATATTCAGAACCTTCACGAAGAAAACAAAATACTTGATGAATTAAGCACGCCAAATATCACGTAGATTGATTTCAAACTACATGTTTAGAAAAAATCCTTTCTGTACAAAAAAATTCCAAATTTAACCAGTTAAGCCATTTACATTCAACGAATAAATGTAAAGTTCTGAAATCAAGAAGGAAAAATTCAACGTCTTCATAGAAAAACTTAATTTCTGATATAATTTTAGAATTAAATAACGGCATGAATAAACAGAGTACTGTATGTTCAGGCCTGGTGGATGCTTATAATACTAAATGACAATAAACATGCCTTTTTAAGTGCTTCAAGCTTTCAATTTCTTCATATCAAATACAAAGGAGTTAAAATTTCCGATAACGAAAAGATCTCATGAAATATTAAAGCAAACTTCTCTTAATTGCATTCACAAGCTAGAATTTAGCAAGAAATCCAAGAACAATAACAGGAACACAAGTCAGAAGGAATAAAATCGAATTCACTCCAATTAAGACGACAAAAACAGGAATCGAGAGACGTACTTTAAGTGAAAATTGCAATAGACGCCGAAATAAACTGCATATTCAACCAGAAGGCAATAATTCCACAAAGAAAACGCTCAGAAACTCTACTTAGTGACTAGAAACAATGATCGGAAGCCCGTCCTAGTTCCAGAACCTAGATGCTGGGAATGTACAACTCACACTGGCTTTTTCTCGGGAAAAGAAGCATGAAATTCACGAAGCTTTTCGTAGAACAGCGATTCGTCTCTCACGAGAGCATCGTGGCCGACGGAGAGGCTCTCCGGCCAAACTGGAGCCGGAAAATCAATTACGAGATCATTAAGCACCTCCGAACCCGCCCCGGAACAATTTCGGGCGAGTACAGGACCGTCAGGAGGTACGATTTCTTCCAAATTTTCGTGCATATTTTGCGCGGGAACATCAGGCAGAGCTTCTCTCTCTTCTATTTTGGAGCAACAGAAGCCTGAAGGGTATTTATGAAGGGTATTTATAAGCAGACTACTCGTGGCACATCAAGGGTTGGAAATTGTGCTTGTTCAGATGGACGGTCAACAACTCGCCATTCGTCTCCGCCGTTAAAGCACGTGGACCCAGTTTCAAATTCCAATGGAAAACCGGACCTGTTACAATCAGACCCGAAACCGACCCGTTCATCCGTATTCCCGCGCAGAAGTGTTCCGAAACGGTCGTTTTTGGCCTTTGCTGCTGCTCCAAGCATGAGGGAAAACTCTCCAACTTCAGTGAAGTGGTTTTACGAAGGTGCCAGTCGTTCTTCTCACTCAGGGAGACAATTGACACTTCAGGAACTTTCTCCAAACTTAGGAGAGTATCCAGTCTCTACATCATTTTCATACAATTTCTAAGAAATTTCAGGAAATATTCGACTTCATGCGTTAATAAGTATGTTCTTTTTTTGCATCAAAATTATACATTCTGCAATTGGCACCATTATAAATGAGGAACTCTGTGTTGGTTCGGTGTCAATGATACGTCAGAATTTTCTATGGTTTATAGGTTCTTCAAATTCTTCTTCTTGCAGAATTTTGTCAGTTCTTCAGATACATTGTAAGTAAATAAGTGTAAATTATCATTCTAAGTGTCCGGTTCTGTTCTGTGAGATCAGTTTGGAACTTTTGGCGTCAGAGGTTTTTTACTTGGTCTGTCTATATTTAAAAAAAGTTGAAGCGGCAGCATCAATGGGCTCAATGCAGTTTGTGCCACTGCATAATTTGGCTACTTTTCCCAAGTTGATTTGGCATGTAACTGTCAGTATCATGTTCTTAACAAGCGGAGTAAGATCCTATGTTGCCAAAAGTGTTATTGTAGATCCTTCTGGAGGCGGTGATTTTGCTACTGTTTAAGCAGCAATCGATTCTGTTCCTCAAAACAATGCAGAATGGATTCTCATTCATGTCAAAGGCTGGGGCATACAAGTAGATCTTTATCTTTCTTCTTGTATAATTGATTCCAATTCAGTTCACATGTGAATGCATCCTCGTGGTTGTTCAATACTGTGTGTGACTGTTTGATTATTCTGTGTTAGATCCCTTTTACTGATTATCTTCCTCTATTGGAATTTCACGTTGGTACATCTTCATGTAGTTATTGTGCTAGTTATTTCAATTACTGTTGTTGAACTTCATGTTGGCTTGTTAAGTCAGCCTCTTCTCTGTTGATTAAACACTGGTTCTCATCTCTGGGCTTATTTGGCATCAGCGAGAACGTGACAATACCCCACAGCAAGCCCTTTATCTATCTTGAAGGAGAAGGAAGAGATCAGACTGCCATTGTTTGGGGCGACCATGCACTTCACAGTAGTGGGACAGAATGGAGTGCCACCTTTACTGTCCTAGCTAGTGTTTCAAAAGGCATAAGCTTTAAGGTATGTAACACAAGTGACATGGGTGTCTTTATATCATCCCTGCAACTGGAGTTGTTGCTGAATTAGTTTGTGAATCCTGCTTCTGTCCGCTGCAAGAATTCTGTCACGCCCATCGGCTTGGGTGCGAAGCAGGCTGCTGCAGCAACAATTGGGGCTGATAGATCGGCTCTGCATGGTTGGGGATACTGTGCATTGCAGGACACATTGAATGATCACTTGGGCAGGCACTTCTACAGATCTTGTTACATACAGGGTGTAGTAGATTTCATCTTTTGTTTTGCACGGTCACTCTACCAGGTAACCATTCCCTGTTTGCATCAAATGTATAAAATACTTCCATAGACAGAATATCCTGTTGTGGTTGCATCAAGAAACACTCCAATTCACTATAATATCATGCCATTTATGTAGTATTCATTAAGACATGCCCCACTAAAAATGGCTTGTTTCATGTCTTTTGTTGCATCTCTGCAACAGTCTATCTGTATCTTTATGCAGGATTGTGATATAGTTGCAACAAAGTTTAACAGCAAAATTGTAAATGGAACAATAACAGCTCATGGCAGGCAAGGTTATTCAAGGGTGATATTTTCCAATACAACAATGTCGGATGTTCTTCTTCCTAAAGGTTGGGATTCATGGGGAAAACCAACACTGTAAGACTAAGCATTTCTGTCTGATTTATATTTGTTGGTCTGCATATTATAGAGCACATTTGGAAGTGAGATAAGGCCTCGTAGAAGGAGAGAAAAAATTACACATGAAGGGTCCCAATGAGAAAAATTTTATGTTAGAAAAACTCCCTCTTGTAAGAACATCTGATTTGAGAAAAACGGAAAAGATTGAGAAAGAGAGTTCTTCTGAGTCTCGACAAATTTCTCCATCCTCCATAGGAGAAAAGTTTCACATGAAAAGGAAAAATCTTCCCATTGTAGAATTTTTCTCTAATTATCTGCCTGATGACAACTACTCCAATCATTTTCCCAGCTCCCAAATGATCTTAACAGATCGTCCGATTCCTAATATGAAGGCTTTGAAATTAGTCAGGGCCGTTGTCACAACGTGGTCCAAGAGGACAGGAGCATAGCCAGTGACCATGCCATTCAGATGCTGCAATTGAGTAATTTAGTTAAACAACCTTTGTGTCGTTCGCTCCATAAACGCTACTGTAAAATCAGCCATTGATCCCCAAGGAGGTCGGCATAACGGAAACGGAATCAGGTAGGGGCTGGCCGGCGACCAGTCTCTGCTTCGAATCCTTGGGGTGCCAACTCTCTATGCTGCAAATGATGGGCTACTGACGCGCAAGTTTGAGCAAGGCGGGGGCAGCATCTCGAGACGTCAACACAGGCCCTGTACTTTGGGAGATGAGGAGTTGGGTGGATGCTTCGGCTTTCTTTGAGCGGTGGGTCAAACCTTCCTCACCCCAAGTACAATAATCAGCCATTGATGTGAGAGGACATACTGATTGCAAGAGTAATGAGATATATTGTATATTGGCTTGGCAGTTTGAACACAACTATGTAGAAGTTACAGTAACTGAAGCTTATATGCATGAAATGGAGACACCAGTACGTGAATAGACATAAATGAAGAGCACAAACTTATGCTGATATATCATTTCAAAGATTCAAATGGCTCTGCTTCAATTCCCATTAGTAGCAAGCAGAAATTTGACTCGTTTCAACAGAACCATCACCATTTCTACAACGATCTAAGAACTAAAGCTGCAATTGCAAATTTATAGCGCCAAGATACTTGAACGTCTGTAACAATTGAAAGCCAAACAGATTCCCGTTCGAATCCTCCTCGTGCAGTTGCTTCTTTATAAAAGCTACACAAGTTCAAAGCCACCCCTGCAGATTAACACTGCCGAACTTGACAACAAAATATAACGTACGTTGCATTGAAATACTTCGGAATATTTATACTATGCATCTCTCTGAAGTTCTGAACCAATGTATGTTGACAGAGCAGATGCATTTCTGATTTTAATTTGTTGGTCTGCACATTACCTCATACAAAAAGTAATAGATATGAAAACTTCCCCGGGGAAAGGTCTGATGTGAGAAAAATTCCCTCTTGTAGGAAGATCTGAGAAAAAGGGAAGAATGAGAGTTCTTTCCACAATTCCTCCATCCTCCACCGGAGATAGTTTTCACATTTAAAGGATAAAGATGCGCCTTCTGAAAATCATTTCATATGAGAAAATTTCTCTGTTTCCCTGCCTGATGTCAATTACTCGAATCATTTTCCCAGCTTCCAGACGCGTCTTGGAAGATAGATTTTGGTATAGCTATTGCATTTCCTTTATTTTCTGTTTCCTGTTGGGCCTCAACTCACTGACTTCTTCTGCCATCGGCATTTTATATGCCAGGAACATATTTTACGCAGAGAATGCATGCACTGGGCCTGGTTCAGACATCAAAAATTGCGTAAGATGGGAAGCAAAGCCCAACCAAGAGCAGATTAACCAATTTGTCAGCATAACAAGGAGAAATGGCTCCAAAAACAGCCAAAATAACTAGGCATATTTGGACGTAATTTCAGCAGAATTTCAATCTTCTGATTGTTGATTGTGTTTTCCAAGTTGATCTCAAATCTGTTTGTTTAGCGCGGGAAAAAGGAAGGCACTGAGGAAGGGAAAAATCTCTAGAAGCGACCTCCCAACGGGAGGTGATTAAATTTTCGTTGCTGAATTTGGTCGCAGATTCTAGTCAATTGGTCTCGGGACATGGTGGATTCGCTGATCCGGTTATGGAAAGTAATTTGTTCACGTAAATCTTTTCTGGATCGACATCTCTCTCCCTCTTCATTACGGGATTATTATGGAAATGTCTTGCTCCTAGTGATTTCCAGCCTTAATTTTGGAGGGAATTCGGGCTTTCCTTCCTATTATGGTGCGTTTCTTTCTCTTTTTATCACAATCACCATTGTGTTTCTCCGTTAATTCTTTTGCTTATGTTGAATGAAGATATGGTTATTGTACACGGAGCTTCTCTTGTCTTTCTCTGAGTTGCAGATTCCTCTGTTTTTCTTTCTTGGGTTTATTGGATTTTTTTTTGTAGATTCGTTTTGGATTTTTTAAAAATCTTTGTGGGCTCCTTAGTCTGGAGATATTTGCTGTTTCTGAAGTTGAAGTCGGGTGGAGGTCTTGCTTGTTCGTGGTTCATATTGAGTTATTTTCACTGTTTTTCTTCGTGGATGAATCTGCCATTCTTGATTCTAGACAAGTAGTGTGTGGGGTTCTCTGTATTAGTTAGTGATCCTCCATTTTTCTGGCTTCGTAAGTTCTACAAAAGTTTCAGTTGTTCTGGTTTTGGGACTTTCTACAATGGTGGTATCACGTACTTTTCCATGTTTTCTGCAACTTTTTCTGCTGTCTTTCGCTATTCTTTTGTCTCTGTCCTCCGCTGGCACCAAAGCTAAAAGTTACTTTCTGCTGAGAAGAATTCAGTCTCAGACTGTAACGACCATACAGGTAGATTCTGGTGGAAGAGGTGATTTTAGGACCATTCAAGCGGCGATTGATTCTATTCCATCAGGAAATCAGCAGTGGATCACTATCCATGTCAGGGCTGGAATTTACAAGTTCGTAATTCCTGACAATCCTGTTCTTTATTTCGCATTTCAATTCGGGTTTCCACTTTTAATATTTGAAGTAATCGAGTAATTGGTTGTTCATTTTTCCTCTCCATTCTTTGTTGATAGCGAGAAGGTGGTTGTACCATATGATAAACCATTCATTTTTCTGGAAGGTGAAGGAAGAACTTCCACTTTTATCACATGGGCTGACACAGCAGCCAGGATTGGTACAGCAGGGAGTGCAACTTTCACATCATATGCTCCCAATTTTGTAGCCAGATGGATAAGCTTTAATGTAAGTAACCTTGCTTTTATGCTATAACCTATAGTCAGTGCAAGTTTGATTGCTTTTATAGCACACCTTACAAGAGCTCTCAGACATCGTTACAAAAATCTTGAATAGCCTCTTCACAAAAATCTTGAATAGCCTCTTCAGATTTAACCCCCTTGCACTGTATTGATTTTCTATTTTTTTTTTCTTTTCAACTCAAAAGTGTCCGAGTCCCTAAGTCACATGGGTACTTCTGTAAGGTTTGCGTACCCGTGTTGTCGTACCCATACCCAAAATGAGTACTTAGACACACTCGAGTACCTTTAAATTCACATTGCTTAATTCTACTTTGATTTAATTTTTTTCACCTTACTTTTCATTATATTCTTAGAGTATTGTTCATTAACATACTAATGTTTTTATTTATATCACTTGCTTACTAAAATGTCACTTTCATTTTGATTTTTTGTATTATTTTACATAATAACCTTTAGATTCAAATTGCATCATTTTACTTTGATTTAATTTTTTCTATTCTTAGAGTTATTGTTCATTAACATACTAATGTTTTTATTTATCACTTGTGCACTAAAATATTTCTTTCATTTTGATTTTTTTGTGTTATTTTGCATATATACATACATATATCATGTCGTACCTCATACCTCATACCCACATTTTTTAAAGTAGTCGTGTTGGTACTCTATACCTCTGTACCCGTACCCATGTGTCTTAGGGTCCGACTGAAAATTTAACCCACAAAAAACAAATAGATACACAACCAAACTTGCCCCCCCTTGGTTCCATTTAAAACTGACTTGTGTGAATCTGGATCCAGAATACTTTTTCGCCCAAAGAAAATGAGCCCCTAAGTCAGGCAGTAGCAGCGCTAGTTGCAGGAGATATGTCGGCATTTTATGGCTGTGGATTCTCTGGCATACAGGACACTCTGTTTGATTTTCAGGGGCGGCACCTCTTCCGTTCGTGTTATATAGAAGGCACAGTTGATTTCATATTTGGCTCTGGCAGGTCCCTATTTGAGGTGCAGTAATCCTTTATTTTTTTTGTTTTCAACTTCTCAAGTTGCAAGAACTTGCTTTTCTTTTGAGTATAACAGGTGAAATATATACTATTCATTTGTAGGATTGCACAATTTTTGCCAAGGTTGATATGAAAGATATGGCATATGGCTATATAACAGCTCAGGGGAGAGATAAGAACAATTCTTCATTTGGCAGTGCCTTTGTTTTTTCTCATTCTAAAGTTTTTGGTACGGGACCAGTGTTCCTGGGAAGAGCATGGAGGCCTTATTCCAGAGTTATCTTTTATCGGACATATATGTCTGATGTTATAGTTCCTGCAGGATGGGATTCTTGGAATCAACCAACACAGTATCTCTCTCTCTCTCTCTCTCTCTCTCTCTCTCTCTCTCTCGATATATATATATATATATATATATCATATCTTGAAGCGTGTGGCTCATCATAGTTTCAGAGTTGACATCCCAACCATGAATATCTGTTGCGAGAACTCTTGCAGTGATCTACAGAATCGATATGCACACATAAGCATTCAAGCATACAGCCTTGAACCCGTAGTAGGCATATCTATCTTCATTTGTTACTCTCATTTGCTGGTGCCAAACTATTGTTATAAATGTCAAAGTTTTTTGGAAAAAATGTGGAAACCTGAAAGTAAAGAAAAGTGAAAAAGAACTGCGGTATTCTGAAACGATGCCTAGGCAAAAATAGTGTGTTCTTGTTTCTGCATGTTCTGGGAATAACGTTTTTAATATATTTTATTTTTTTGACGTTCTTTTGTATTAGTAGTTAATTTTTACTTTTATCAATGATTTTGTAAGACAATTTGTAGTATACTCAAATTTTCATCATTTTTGCTGTTATTTTTGTAGTTTCTAATTTTTTGAATTCTTGAGTTTTTCTTGAAAAAGGGAAATCTTCCCAGTGAATTCCTCAAGAAAAATTTCTATGTCAAAATTATTCTGCAAGGAGATCCCAAGATCCCTGAGTTGTCAGGGTGAGATCTCTGGGATCTACGAAAAGAAAAGTTATCGGTTTTTCTTGAAACTTGAAAGTAGAAACTTCTATAAGAGAGTAGCTTTGTAGCATGCATAATTTAGATTCTGTGACTCAAACTTTCTTCCCCTCCCTCTCGCTCTGATAATTGCACTCTGTTCTGCCATTAAAGCCCTAAACTGATAGACTATTTCTGCTGTTTTAGAAATCTTTCATACACGGAGTATGGCTGCGACGGACCTGGCTCTGACACTTCCAAGCGGGTGAAATGGCTGCGGACAATTAGCTCACAGAGGTTGTCATACTATACAAGCTTGAGTTATATTGGCATGAGACGCTGGTCTCACCCACAACAGTAAGAACACACCTTTCTTTCCTACTTGCATCTCAGTGATTAGTGCGGGTAGTCCCTGCCTGTTCTTGCATAGGCTCTAGGATCGTCTTCTTTATTCTTATTGTTGATTCATCTGCTGTTGCATCAAAAGTATGAATACAAGCAATACCATTCGCCGCTTGAAGCATGGCACCAGTGTTTAATAGTCTTTACTTCTACTATATTGCTCAACTGGTTCATTCATGACTCCAAACAAAATGTTTTCTCTATGGGGGTGTTTGGATGACACTTAAACCTAGTTTTGCATGCAAAATCAGGTTTTTTGGAGTTTTTAAATGTCATCAAAACTGGGTTTCAGAAGAACCCAATTTTGACAAAACCTGGTTTTACAAAAGACAGTGAAAAAATGTGACTTCCTCTCAAGTTATTCCCCAAAACTCAGGTTTTGAATGTGTCACACAAACAAATAAGCCACGTTTTCAAAACCCATTAAAAAACTTGACTTTCACAAAACTATGATTAGATGAAGGTGTCATCCAAATGCCCCTTAAAAATTTAAAAAACTTTTTGCTTGTTCTATCTTACGTTGCATTGGTCACAGATGAAGCTCTTCCAGAGCTCCCACTTCAAATCTTCTCCCATGGTTATTTTGGACAGTTTCTGCACTGTAATGTATTGCAACAAGTGTGCTGATTGAAATATACTTTGGAATGCCAAAATCATGGAAATGTTACTGTTTCTTTTGCAGCAATTCCTTTGCGAGACAAATTCCAGAGCCCCCAATTCATGATGATGGTTTATGATGAATGCCAAGATCAGGGAAATGTTACTGTTTCTTCATCCAGTCTTCAGTTCAATGAGATTTCCTGGACATTTGCCTTCTGTATTTACTTTTGTCCACTCATTGCAGTTGCTATACCTTGAAATTTAATTAATGTCAACTGTTGAACTTCTGGTAACTCAAATTGTCTGCCGCCCCATTGGGGAACGGGGTGTGATGATGATGATAATGTTGCTGGATGGCAAAAATTTTAAAAATTATGGTAAAATAGCATTAGTGAGGTTGTATAAAGCATCATCAATTTATAGTGACTTTAGTGACATTTCATAAACTTTTTTAACGATAATTTTTTAAATTTTAACCATCCAGCACTATCCCAGTATATATTCAAGCCAACTGCAGAATTATCACTTTAATACTATAAACCGTTGTTAATGGCAATGTGGCTAAAGACTTAGCCCAAGTTTCAAGTCTTAACCATCCATCAACATTCGGCTGGCTCAATTTTTTGTGTGTGTGTATACACAAGAATTGAGCCAGCCGAATGTTGATGGATGGTTCATATATATATATATATATATATATATATATATATATATATATATATATATATATATATATATATATATGTGGAGAGTCTTAGGAGTATAACCCATAAAGAATCATGTTTAAAATGAAAGCTGAGAGAAAATCAAAGAGAAAAATTATTAATTTATGGTAGATGTCCAAAAAAATTCTTTCTACTTTTTCTCATTCATTTTCTTTAACTTTTTATCTTGAAAATATCAATATCCAAGAATAATCCTAACAAGTTTTACACCGAAACGGGCTGTTTGACAACAGTAACGTTATTGTTTTATGCATCCGCCATAAAAAGTGGGACAGCTTTATAGAACACGTCATTATAGTGTTTAATGAATCGTGTAATACGTGTTTATGACATCCATGTGGTACAGTTGCGCCTTATATCATGGTCCAAGTGCATGAGAAAATAATTCAAAACTTTTTACCTCAAGTTAGAGAATAACTATACCTGTTTAATGGCTGCCACCGGATCAGCGTACGATGCACGCGATCCACCGTTCTCCCATAGGCTTCGGTTTCTTGTTCGCAACCTAAAATCTCCCTTTCTTTAATTGCCGTTATAGCAAGCCCTTCGATCTGTCCAACCAAGGTGTAGACGTGACGTTGCTGAAAATGAATTGAATCGATTGACGAAGCAGAGCTTCCATTAACTTGCAGTGAATTATCTGGGTCCATATGGGCCTAAACATGCATGCACTCCTCCGCCCATGCACATCACACACACCCAACTCTCTCTCTCTCTCTCTCTCTCTCTTTTCAGGATGATACATTCACATGTGATTGTGCATGCATCTCCTGCGTGCATGCACATCACACACCCATCTCTCTCTCTTTCTCTCTTTTTTTTCACTTCACATGTGTACTTGTGCATGCATGCCCTCCTGCGGGCATGCATATCATACACACCCAACTCTCTCTCTTTCTCTCTCTCTTTTCAGGATGATTTCATTCACATGTCTAGTTGTGAGTGTGTGTCTGGGGTGTCGGAGCTATAAATTTTTCATTTAGGAACCCAATTATAATTTCAAAACTTTAATAGTCGGGCCATAGTCCTTGCCAGCCCCCTTGCCTCTTCTCCTGCTAGGCTAGAAGGTAGTTTATACTCAAGGGGTCCGAGGTTCAAATACCATGGTGATCGTCACACTCCGGCACATTATTTTCTGGCGTGAAAATAATGAAAAGCATGACATCTGAATTGAAGGATGTACTAAGTCCACCCAAGTTTCGAAGCATGTCAAAACCTTTTGAGACATAAGGGTATAGCCTTGGGAGTCTTATATACAAAAAGCAGTTTCACTTAAGTAAATATTTATAAAATAATAGTAACATTGGAGATGATATATAAACATCATCCGATGGGACATTTATGCAACACCAGATCTGAAGCAGCGCCTGATT
Source organism: Nymphaea colorata (assembly GCF_008831285.2). Classification (NCBI taxonomy): domain Eukaryota; kingdom Viridiplantae; phylum Streptophyta; class Magnoliopsida; order Nymphaeales; family Nymphaeaceae; genus Nymphaea; species Nymphaea colorata. The sequence goes on along the minus strand of NC_045142.1, from coordinate 24,127,759 downwards.
TTGATTCTGATTTCAAATCCCTTTCTATGTCCCATTAAAGTGGAGTGGCTCGGTCAGATATCTGATCATACATTACATCCTTATTTGTAAGCACCACAGAAAATTCTTTGTATATACATCCTAGAATCAAAGCTCCATAACTTCTTGCCTACTAGATAATACAGTAAGTAGATTACTGCATCTGCGGACTTGAGTTTAATGTTTAACAGTTAGTAAGCAAAGCAAAAAAGGGATTTCCACTAATTGGTTCACTACTTATATCAGTATCAATAAACTTACCTTGCAAGGTCCCTTTTTGATTTTAGATTCTAGTTCACATCTATTTTCTTCTAAGCAATTATGCTTTGCTTATCTTTCATTTATTTCATTTACTGGCCTCACTTAAAGTTAAATATCAAATCAATTAGGCCCCAAGGACAGTGACAAGTTACTAACTGAAAGTAGGCTGCATTAACAACTAATCAAACACATACATAGCAGGATTGTCAGTACTGATAAGAACATGAATAGAGAACACCTTATGTCTTATCTGTTGTCATCTCTAACTTCAACTTTAATCTAACTTCATGTTTAATGCCACTGTAAAAACCTGTTGCTAGTACTTCTCTGCCCCCTTCAAAGAGAGAGAGAGAGAGAGTTTTGATTTTTTTTTTTACAGTTACAAATATCAACGACTTTTTTGGCATTCTCAGGATTTTGTTCTGAGATTTTTATACGAGTCTAGCATGATACGAAGAAAATGCAATATAGGAAATATACTAGTTCTGAAAACGGCATTCTAGATTCAAGAAAATGGCATTTTCTGTGTTGCCAACTCCACGCTTTCATGCTATGTAAGCAAACAATTGTTTGAGAAAAACCAAATATCACACCTCATGAGATTTTTCTTGGGAGAAATTTTCCCAAGGAAGAAGAGATTTTTCTACAGAGATCTGAATCACTAGCTCAATGCATGTTTCTACTTCGAAAGAAACCACTATCTACCAATTAGATATGAAAGTGAAAGGACAAATTATTGCTTTGAAATTTGACAACATTAACGTGCTTGATTATAAAGGGATGTGCATTGCTGTGATTTGTATTTATTGCTCTTTGAATTATAGAACCATGTGTTTCCCTCTGCCATGCAGAGCATGTTACACCTATTAAATGCAGTGAGCTATTTATGATTCATAACTTTGGGAAGGCTCATCAATTTTCTTTCTTTTCCCTACACTACTTTTTTGGAAAACAAGAAAAGCAAGACTGTCCCAACTAGAAACAAGAAGCATACATCATTTCATTTCAAAGGAAATATCAAAGACTGAAATTCATATTTCCTTAACACCCAACAACTTGTATCCAAAAATAATAATATATTGGCACATCCATGCTTCACAGCTAACAAGATTATGCATTATGGTGTCCAGTTGCATGCAACCAGCATCCATCATAGACATAAATATTGAGGAAAAGTTCCACAAAATCTTAAGTGAACCATGCAATAATGCACTGCCTACTTATTTTTAAAAATTTCGGTTTTGATCATCAAGAACTGAAAAGGTAGACCATTTAATTGGCTTCTTAGGGTAAAACATATGGGTGAGCCCCGACTACCATGCCTTGCAAGGACAATATCACGAAAAGGATCTGAGTGCAGAGTGACAGGTATGAAACTCGAACCCTGGATCGAATCAGTTCTGGAGCCAGAAATTTCTTGTTAATTGTGTTTAGCCTATCATGGATGGTCGACATAATTATTGTCCAACCACATAAAGAAACTGTCTGCTACCTTATGATTCAAGTCCGGATCTAAGGATTCAGAAAGAGACAAGGATGCAGTGTTATATTCAAAATTGGCTAGTTCCCCCTAAAGAAACTAAGTTCACACACTTAAAGACTCAAGGAGCTTCTATATATGAAGCGATTTCCTGTTTGTTCTCCACATTGTCGCGAACTGTTGCTTTCTTAGTTGAGAATAACGTGCACCTTATCTAGCTTGCACCATTTTTCAGAAGAAAAACTATAAAGGACACTAAAATTGGTCATAAACCAAGTAGTTGATGCAAATTATTTGATTTATTATTGCAAGATTAATGGATGGTATCTCCAATGTAAAGACAGGTTTGAATGCGAAAGTGTCGAGTTGCATGCAATGGACAAATCTTGCATGCATCGCACAAATTAGTTATATGCATTGTGCAAATTGTTACATGCAGCGTCACACAAGCTGTTGCATGCATCGATCAACAGATTTGCATGTTTGCACTAACTTCGCATTGTAAGGTGTATGTGCGATTTTAAATCTTTTGCAGTTTGAGATACATATTGTACACTTGTTTTCTTGCACAACTAGTGGTGTTTAGTGCACATGAAAGGGTAAATCTTCATCAACAAGAACAAGAGCCCAATGAACTTTTGCACATAATTGGATATGTACAAAGGATGCTAATGTTCAAGAAGCTGTTCAGAACATATGCAGATGCAGTTGTTCATAACATAAGCAAATCTCTGTTTAGAGAATCAGCCTAGCAAAAGAAGAAACTGAAAATTGGCAAACGGACATGAGTTCTTGTTGCAAGATGCATTTAGAACACGTAGGTTAACATTAATTCACTGAGAAAAGCCTACAATCTATCCACTTCTCAAATCTTTAATGGCAATCATCAAGTCTTTCACTTGAAAACCCATGCTTGATTTTTGGAAAATCTCAAGTAACTAATCTTATTTCTCATGCTGTTTTAGTATTTTTAAGAATGAACCATTCCATGAACTAACCAATGAATGTAAACATAACTAAGGATCATCGATCCTTCCCAGTAGACAGATAGCGGTCTTTTAGGAAAAATGGTAATGAGCTACTGGCCATTTTAATTTCCAAATTGAACCGATCTCATTAATGAGATCTGCGTTTGTGTTGATCGTGGGATGAATTCCGATTGGTGGCACTGGCGTCGATCCCATGGCGTGTACTCTTCCTAAAAGTTAGGCTAAATTGACGGATTCAAAATGAATTGGTGGCAAACGAAATCGAATATTAAAAGGCAATACATGTTCATTCAACTTCCTACTTTTACTGTTATTCTCTACGGAGGAATGGACTAAAAAACTAAAGTAAAAAGACAAAGGAGAAGTAGAACAGATTCTCCAACATGGGTCGTGCAAGAAGATTACAAGCCACGGACTATTGTTTGAACGATTTCATAAAATTTAAGACAGAGAGAGAAAGAGGCCACCAAGTAGTAGCAAAGTAGCAATAACTGCAGTCTTTCTGCCTCTGCCTCTGCCTCCAAAGCGCGTTGAAATGTAATCGATCGTCATCATGAGGACAAACTGGCATTATCTCCTCACCTACTTTCATTTACTATGCCTTCTCTTTCTCGCACTCTCGATCTCTATCTTCCTGCTTCGACTGCCTTTTAGAGCTGTATAAATAGTTGAGGACGAAGAGAAGGCGAGCATTGTGAGTGAAGTGCTTCTGTGAGTGGAGAAAGATGGGGAGAGTTTCCAAGGGTTTTGGGCTTCTGGGTCTTGTGTTTTTGGCAGTCATTGCCGAGGGGAGGTTCCTTGAGAAGGATAACTTCCTCGGAGGTGGCGGTCTTGGTGGTGGTGGTGGGTTTGGCGGAGGAGCTGGTGGCGGCTTGGGAGGTGGTTTAGGTGGTGGAGCTGGTGGTGGTTTAGGTGGTGGTGCAGGTGGTGGTCTAGGAGGTGGAGCTGGTGGTGGTTTAGGTGGCGGTGCCGGTGGTGGTTTAGGTGGCGGTGCTGGTGGTGGTCTAGGAGGTGGCGCTGGTGGCGGTCTTGGAGGTGGCGCTGGTGGTGGTTTAGGTGGCGGTTTAGGAGGTGGCGCTGGTGGCGGTCTTGGAGGTGGCGCTGGTGGTGGTTTAGGTGGGGGTGCAGGTGGCGGTCTAGGTGGTGGTGCTGGTGGTGGTCTTGGAGGAGGAGCTGGTGGTGGGCTTGGAGGAGGAGCTGGTGGTGGTCTTGGCGGTGGTGCCGGTGGTGGCCTTGGTGGCGGTGCTGGTGGCGGTCTAGGAGGAGGCGCTGGTGGTGGCCTTGGAGGAGGAGCTGGTGGTGGTCTTGGCGGTGGTGCTGGAGGTGGCCTTGGTGGCGGTCTAGGAGGAGGCGCTGGTGGTGGTTTAGGTGGCGGTGCTGGTGGTGGGCTCGGTGGAGGAGCTGGTGGTGGAGCCGGTGGTGGATTCGGAGGTGGTGCAGGTGGAGGTTTAGGAGGAGGGTTTGGAGCTGGAAAAGGAGTTGGATTTGGTGGAGGAGCTGGAGGTGGAGGTGGTGCTGGTGGTGGTGGAGGATTTGGAGGAGGAGCTGGTGGAGGTTTTGGAGGTGGTGCCGGTGGTGGATTCGGTGGTGGCGCCGGTGGTGGCTTTGGAGGTGGAGCTGGCGGTGGTGGAGGCTTTGGAGGAGGAGCTGGAGGTGGCTTTTGAATTTCCGGACGCAGAATGATGCTTAATTATATTTCATATAACAGCCAGAGTATGCCTTGTAATGGTTCATAATGCTATTGTTTGCAGTGTTCAAATAAGTGCCAAAGGCCAAGTCCCCTTAGTTGAAGAGTTATTTGATATAGCAAACTACCTATCGATGTCAAATGCCGAGTCTATTCAGTCCCTCTTGAATTGTAAAACTACGTATTCCTATCTCATGTATCTCTCTCGTGCACAGGATCTCTCTCTCGCTCTTTCTCTCTCTCTCTCTCTCTCTCTCTCTCTCTCTCTCTATATATATATATATATATATATATATATATATATATATATATATCATCTAATTTCATTGATTACTGTCAAAATCTTTGTTGTCGATGAAATCGCTCGAAGAAAAGCTCAATCGCAGTAGTTTTTGGATCAGAGAGTAAGGATACTGAAATTATAAGAACAGCAATGAACATAAAACTAAAAAGGATATCCTTAGCTTAGGCAACGATGAATCAGGTTGGAACTTGTCTCAGTATCAATGCACCTGCCACATTCATTTCCTGTTATCGATTCCATTCTGATACCGGCCGATTTGAATTGGTTTTTGACAATTGACCGTAGTATTGATCCGCTCCCCTTCTTTAATACAAGAAAAGAAATAATCGTCCCAATTAGAACCATAGTTCTGAAACATAAATATAAATGTAAAACAATATATATATATATATATTGTTTTAAGTTGCTAGATGCTAGTGTTTTTATTTATTATTTTTTTCGATATGGTGTCAAACTGCGGGCAACCAACAATGAAGGCAGGCAGGAAAATTGGGCAAATGCCAGCAAAACCCAAACTGGAACATGACAATAGTAAATTATTATATAAAAGATTGCAAGATTACTCGTATTGTATTAAAGGATCTGGTTAGAATCATGTGATCACTGTTACATTCCCGTGTATTACTCATTTAGTTTGCAAATAATAGCAAGCGAAACACTTAAAGTTGAAGTCACAAGCTTTTTATGTTCATTTTGTCCTTATAGCAGACTCTATCTTCTTGAACAGAGGGGTAGTTTGGGTCATTTCGAAGCCTGAACAGAATTCTATAGAAAAATGTACAAAAACATATTCAAGTTTTGATTTGCTTCCACAATTTAGCCATCTAGATTTCATTGGAAACAGACAATCAAGCAAATAATTATAAACTTAAGTATGTTTCTGTTATATCACAAGAACATGAGTGTCTTTTCATAAAAAGTTCCTTACAAAATTGTCTGAACATGGTATTGAAGTACGCATTTGTTAATATGATAGAAACCCGAAAAAAAAAACATCAACTAAAATGATAAAAGTGTGACAAAAAAACATCAACTAAAATGATAAAAGTGTGACATAATGATGAAGATTAATGTTGACGAAAAATAGCTTAAAATATTTAAAAAATGGAAATTGGCAGTCTTGATCCTCTTGAACTTAATGGAAGGGTCAGCCACCATCAATTCGAATTGGCATCAAGCTGATTTTAATAACATTACTTAAAAGGAGTTCTCAATTTCAAGTTTTTTGCAGTATCAAAAGGAAACTACCATTATAGACCTGTTTATCTCGCATCTTCATCTAAAGAGCATAGCATAGCTGGTGAAATTTATTAACGTTAGTTTGATTCAGGACTGTTTGAAAACAAACAAATATGAAAAATGGAGACATTCTATACTAATGAAGATATATTCTACATTACTCCAGCGTAGATTGATTACACAAAAGAGAGATAAAATGCAGAGGCGATACAAAGACTGTTGGAGAGAGAGCTGAACCTTTAATTGTTCTTGCTGCGAGTAGATTCTCAGAGATTCTTAGAGCTGTTAACTGGGGGAAAAAAACGATAAGTTCGGAGACATGACTCACTGATTTGAGAAAAGGGTGTTCGTGAAATATCTTTTTCTGCAACATTAAATCGTGCGGAAAGATTGAAAGACACTCTCTGACGACCACCATTGTTTGAAAAACAAGCGTATGGAATTTAAGAGAGTAGTTGACGGCGATTGCGGTGGAAGAAACAAAACCACTGCAGTAATTCAATAAGTGCACTCTGTCTCCCTCTATCTGCCTTTTCCAAGCCCGTAGAAAAGCACTGGCAAACTCCCAACTGTGTTCATTTATTACTCTCTCTCTCTCTCTCTCTCTCTCTCTCTCTGTAGAGATAACTTCTTCTATGTTCAGGTACCTTTTGACGTTTCTGAACTTGAATAAATGGTTATGGAGGGAGAAGAGGTAGGCACTGTGAGTGAGTGCAGTGCTTCTGCGAGTGGAGAAACGACGGGGCGGGTTTTGAGTTTCTGGGGCTCGTGTTTTTGGCAGTCAAGTTCCTTGAGAAGGATAATGTTCGGTGGTGGTCTTGGTGGTGGTGGTGGTTTCAGTGGAGAAGCTGGTGGTGGTTTGGGAGGTGGAGCTGGAGGAGGTCTAGGAGATGGCGCTGGTGGCGTACTGGTAGTGGGTTAAGAGCAGGAGGTGGCTTTGGTGGTGGTGCTGGAGGCGGCGCTGGTGGTGGCTTTGGCGGAGGAGGTGGTGGTGGTGGTGGTGGTTTCTCAAATCACGTCTTACAATGATACATTATCTTTCTGATCCTTAAGTGCTGTTGTAGTTAAAAGAGTCGTTGTAGTCGTCTATTTTGAGTTCTCATTTGATGAAGACTCTTATCTTCCGACCCCCACTCTAATATTGTCCAGTTTGTGACACTATGCTTGTATCCTTTCAAGCAAATCAGTCTCATATTCAAGCAAAATGCATCTAAGAGTTAGTTTCATTTAATTTGTAGCTCTCTCTCTCTTATATATTAAAATCAGCACACTACGTTGTTAGATGACCAAATATTTAAAATCTATGGCCAAAAATACTACAAACTTTTGTCGTTAACTATATACCTAAAGACTGCAAATTTTTTCAAACTTGACTTTCTCCGGTAACCTTTTACTTATTATTTAGAAACAAATCCCCAATACCTTTTGTAATTTTCTTGATAAGTGTCACATTATCTATAAATAAGGGCTGGGAATAACTCTTGATAGTCAATATGGGAAAGACAAACATGTTGGCCAAATAATAAGAACGTAATTTGGTAGTACATCTGTTGTCTGTCAGGGTAACAAAATCTTGAGGCCCTGATGTGACAGTTTTTATAAAAAAAATGTGTTCTTTGTTGAAAGACTTATAAAAGTTGGCCTTCTTTTGGAAGTACATATTTCTGAAATACTAGCCAACATATACCAACATTGTAAAACTTATAAATGAAACTAAAATGACATTCAACATCTGAATCTTTTGTGAAACTAACATGATATTCATTCCCCATGTGCTTGAGAGACATCAGAGCGCAAAGATATTTCAGTAAGTACCAGAATTTTTTTTTTCTAATGATGAAGAGTGACAAGTCAAAATTAATCTGCTGATCAGTGAGCAGAAGTGGGAAAAAGAAGAAAACCCTACCCAGTATTAGGCTTCTGGTCATGGGTTCAATCCCTATGGCCGCCTCTATTCATGACCAGGGGCTGTTGAGACAAAAAGTTCCGGATAAAAATTATAACATTTGTTTTGGAGATAACGTTTCAGGATAGAGTATCCTGCCATTCAAACGCGATCTAAGGGGATTTCAGCTTCAAGTTTTGCACCATCAGAGAGACATTAATTATAAGTATGACAAGCTAGACCAGCATAGTTAGGTCATTATACTTGCACCATGAGAGTATTTCTCTGATTTTGTGAAGTTGTTCTTAGGGGCGTTTGATGGTTTGGAATTTTGAGTCAAGAATGAAAATTTCATTTTCATCCTCAAACTGGAATGAAATCAAAATTCCAAGTTTTAGTTTTCAAATTCCAACAAAAATACCTTGTTTGTTTAATCATTCTAACTTCCTAAAAAATTAGCATTTTGATTTTAAGATTTCATGATTCTGATTATATCAAACACCCCTTAAAGAAAAAAAAAAATGATGAGATAAAACAATGGAAGGAGGGCACTTGGACAAGCAACGGTTGATACGATCACATTTGTGAATCTTTTCAGACAATTTATTCTGAAGCTGGTTATGAACTAAAGCATTTAATGACGAAGATATCTCTGGTCAGTGAAAAGGAGAGCCCACTATAAGACCTACAAAATATAGTAAAAAATTTAAATGTCTAAAAAAAACATTTCTTTTAAAAAATCTAGCAAATATCCCAACTTTTTCTTTTTTGGTGCATATCCCCCATCTCAATCTATTCTCCATTTCTAAGGCAAAATCTTTGAAAGAATATTGCATGCACCTTTCTTTTATCTGTTTCCCTTGTTGCCACCAAAGTTTTTGTTCATGTCAGCTGCAAGAATTTACGTGGGACTAGCTTTTAGATTGAACAAGATTATTAGCTCAAATAGTAGAATATATATATATATATATATATGAGTGAGGTCTGTTATAAAAAAGGGGGACCCGTAGAACGATGGTTGTAGAGAGATAAAGAGAGAGAGCATGAAGGAAGTTTCGCTCTTCTGCGAGTAGATCCTAGAATTCCGTAGTTGTTTTTAATGAGAAAAGAAAAAGAGAAGATTCGAGATATGATTCGCTGACTCGAGAAGACGGTGCTCCCGAAATGTGCATCTTTTTCTGCAACATGCAGTCGTGCAGAAAGATTGAAGCACACTGTCTGACGATGGCCATTGTTTGAAAAACGAGCGTATGGAATTTAAGAAGGTTGTTGACGGCGATGGGAGTGCAAGGCTACGCCGAAATTCAATTAGTGCTCTTTCTCTTTCTCTGCCTCTTCGAACCGCGTAAACTCCCTGGCATACTCCCTTCCCCAACTGCATTCATTTATTACCCCTCTCACTCTGTGGAGATCTCCTCCCTCTCTCTCTTCTGAGTGGCTTTTGAGGTTGTATAAATAGCTATGGAGGAAGAGGAGGTGTGCACTGCGAGTAAGTGAAGTGCTTCTGCGAGTGGAGAAAAGATGGGGAGAGTTTTTAAGGGTTTGGGGCTTCTGGGTGTTGTGTTCTTGGCAGCCATTGCCGAGGGAAGGTTCCTTGAGAAGGATAACTTCCTCGGTGGTGGTGGTCTTGGTGCTGGCGGCGGTTTAGGTGGTGGTGCAGGTGGCGGTCTTGGTGGTCGTGCTGGCGGTGGTTTAGGTGGTGGCGCTGGTGGTGGTCTTGGAGGTGGTGGTGGTGCAGGTGGCGGCCTTGGAGGTGGTGCTGGTGGCGGTTTAGGTGGTGGTGCTGGTGGCGGTGTTGGAGGTGGTGCTGGAGGTGGTGGTGCTGGTGGCGGTGTTGGAGGTGGTGCTGGAGGTGGTTTAGGTGGTGGTGCTGGTGGCGGTCTGGGAGGTGGTGCTGGTGGAGGTTTAGGTGGTGGCGCTGGAGGCGGTCTTGGAGGTGGTGGTGGTTTAGGTGGTGGTGCTGGCGGCGGTTTAGGTGGTGGTGCTGGTGGCGGTCTGGGAGGTGGCGCTGGCGGAGGTTTAGGTGGTGGCGCTGGTGGTGGTCTTGGAGGTGGTGCTGGTGGCGGTTTGGGAGGTGGTGCTGGAGGAGGTTTAGGTGGTGGCGCTGGTGGCGGTCTTGGAGGTGGTGCTGGTGGAGGACTAGGAGGAGGCTTTGGAGCTGGAAAGGGGGTTGGGTTTGGAGCTGGAAGTGGTGCAGGTGGTGGCTTCGGAGGAGGAGGTGGTGCTGGAGGCGGTGCTGGTGGTGGCTTAGGAGGAGGAGGTGGTGCTGGTGGTGGTTTTGGAGGTGGTGCTGGAGGTGGCGTTGGTGGTGGCTTTGGCGGAGGAGCTGGTGGCGGTGGTGGTTTCTGAAATCAGGGCTTACAATCATACATAATCATTCAGATCCTTTAAATAAGTGCTATTGTCCCCTCCCTAGTAAAGAGTTGATGTAGTACCTTCTAATTAACCCTCCATGGCTGTGCTTGAACGAAATCGATTCGTCCCCCTTTTATTATCATTCTGTTTGACAGTTTGTCCGCTATATTGTATTCTTTCAAGCAAATGCATCTAAATAGCTACTTTCATTCTTGTTAACTTCTGTTGAGACACCACTCTCTCTCTCTCTCTCTCTCTCTCTCTCTCTCTCTCTCTCTCTCTCTATATATATATATATATATATATATATATATATATATATATATATATATATATATATATATATATATATATATATATATTTCAAGCAAATGAATCTAAATTGCTACTTTTATTGATGTTAACTTCTGTTGGGACACCAGTCTCTCTCTCTCTCTCTCTCTCTCTCTCTATATATATATATATATATATATATATATATATATATATATATATATATATATATATATATATATATATATATATATATATATATATATATATATATATATATACACTATTGAATGTTCACCAATGTAATCATACTTAATAAACAAAAAAAGGAACTTGGTTCTGAGTTGGTGACCTAATAGGATATCCTCTTGTCCATGATCTTGCTTTTGCTTCTTCTGTTAAATCTAAGAGTCACTTACTTGAACTTAATTGGGCGTTTATCGTTTAATTTTATGTTAAATACCACAAGTTCTAGTTTACCTGGTAACTGAGATTGATTATATGGTTCTTAGTTCCTAGTCCTTTTAAGTATGAAGTAAATGCACTGGCAATTTATTTCAAATATATATATATATATATATATATATATATATATATATATATATATATATATATATATATATATATATATATATATATTATGATCTGTAAGATTTAACCTTTGGTTCCCAAAAATTACATAAATATTCTGAGATAAAAAACTAAAGTTGAGTACCTAAATAAATTAGTTTTTTGTTTTCCTCTACCATGATTAGTGAATGCTTCACTTTGAATGTGCCGTCAGCAATATTAGATTTCTGAACAAAATGATATTAATATTCCAGAATTTTCAATTGTGATATATTGTTTCATAATTGTCTGCGTGTGAACAAACTAAAAAAAACAAAGTTTCTCTTTTACGAGACTTGGCATTATTTTTAATGTATTAAAGCATTAAATCGACCAATTATATCATATAAGAAATCTCTCATGAAAATTAACAATAATTTGCTGACCATTCACCGAATCAGGAACTAGCAAGTGATAAATGAAAAGATTCAAAATTAAGCAATTAATGAACTTTTCTAATCCATATATATCCTAATTATTAGTCATTCCTGATTAAATCGAAGAAGTGAACGTGCAAAGATTATAATAGATTATACATGCTTTTAAAACAAGTGGAGAAGAATGAAAGCCTGAAGAGAAGCTGAAGAGTTGCATGGGAAACATATTCCTTGAGATGGGGAAGCGCGCGTCCTTAACTCGGGAAACTCGTTTCTCCATAAAGGGAAGCAGTTGCCGTAGCGTTTCGCACACTAGTTCTAATTTTATCGGATGTCTCGGAAGAGACAACCACACTTAGTTATTAGTTACTATCTGGAGAAACGCGCTTCTCCAACTCGTGACGGCGTTTCTATTAACTGATGTTTTTATCACTTAACATTTTATTTTGTAAATTGAAACTAATTCGAGTTATATATTTGTTATTGTTAATGTTTATATGTTGTTAGATAAAATATAATAAAATAAACAAATAAAGGATTCATGTTGTGATGGATCAGTTGAATGGAACAAAATTGATGCCAAAAATAAAAAATTTAAAAACATCTAAAAATTTATCAAAAATAAGATAGAGCACGACACATGGCATCCCTTCATTGGGCAAATAATTCAATTGACTTGCAACCCATTTGATTCGAATTAGCCAATTCAGTCTTAATTTTGCACTAGTTCAAATTTATCAAACGTCTCTCTTTTCATCCAAACTAGAGCTAATTGTGTCTTCTAATGTCACTATTAGTTTTCATGAGGATCTAATTATAATTTCAAAATTTTAACAGGAGCCAAAATATCATTTTTCAAACTTTTCATATAATGAAGATTTTAAAACTTTATATGTAAATTTAAAAAAAAAAAAATTTAACGGGGGGCCAAGGCCCGTGCCAGCACCCCCTTGGTTCCACCCCTGCCTATCTGTATAACATAACTGGTAGGCCTTAATGACACATACATGATGTCTCTTTAGTTTGTTACTCTTCAAATACTCCAAATGATGGCATGCATGTCACTCGAATTGAACGATATACTATAAAATTAAAGCACCACTTTGCCTCTCACATACTATTCTTCTCATGCTGGTCAAAAGTTCAAAATCTCGCGACCACCTTTTCTGCGCAAGCCAAAGCAGCATAGGCTCATGTCATGAAAGCAAGGGTACATGCTATTCTAGGAGTCTTGCGCCATTAAACTCAGCTAAGTCTCTCATCCTGGGTGCAGTTTCTTCGAGTCAAAACCAAACACCTAAAAGCTTATCAGGTTCTACAACCCCGTGTGGAACTCATGAATTTTCTCCCTCAAATATGGAAAGAAAATGACTCAGTACTGCTTCATTTTTCAGTTGTCTACCACTGATCTAGAGCTGAAGGAGAGGTTGTTCAACTAACTAGTCGATATATAGATACAGTTGATAGAAACTAGCAGTGAACTATACAAGGGCTCTACTAACTTCTTTTCTGATTCATTCAGGTGAAGAATCCTGCTCTTTTCCAGTTCAAGCCCTGCCATTGTCGTCTTTCCTTGCACCTTCTTACTAGCAGTGAACTATAAAAGGGCTCTACTAACTTCTTTCCTGATTCATTCACATAAAGAATAAAGAATCCTGCTCTTTTCCTGTTGAAGCACTGCCATTGTTGTCTTTCCTTGCACCTTCTTAGTTAAAGGTCCAAAACCAGTGGCTGTGGCAGCCTTTGAACTGCTTGTCACGACCATGTTCAAGGGAAGAAAAAAAATGAAGTTCTTTAACTTCACCATTATTGGCTGCAAGTATGCATGCCAGCTCCCCGTGGCTACATAGGGAATGAAAGCACAAATTAGTTCATGGCCACAAATTTGTTGTCAGGAATTTCAGATTGTTGCTTTTTTTTTTTTTTTTGTCCTTTTGTTTTCCAAGTGCTTGGAAGTATGTTGGTGTTAAAAATATTGCGAAGGAAAAGTTGAATTCAGGCGGTGCTGGAAAATAAATTTTGCATTAATTTTTTCTTTTCTTTTTACTGTTTCCCAGTGTTTTAGAAAACGCGTTTTATTCAAAAAAAAAACGCAAAACTGAAATTGAAAACAAGACAGCTGAAAAAGAGGGGGGAATTGTCAAAATGAAAAAAAATGCAAGAAAATTCTTTTTATTCATTTTTTGTCACTTTTCTTTACATTTTTTAGTTACTAGGTTTTTTTTTCATGTTTATGTTTAGTTTTTTTTTTAACTTTTTTTAAAATGTGTCGAGAATATTTTCCTGAGAAAAACAAAGTTTTCATATTATACTTGAGAAAAACCTCATTGTTTTATAAAAACGACATTTGTGATAGTGGTTTTTACTAAATCAGATGTCAAACTGAAGCAGGATTGAAAATACATAATGTTTTTTTAATAAAATTCAAAAATTATTAACTAAGGAATAGCATGGGATAAATGTAAACAAAAGACCCATTGAAATGATTTATGAATTAACCTAAATCAACTGAGAAAGAATAAAAGTAAAAAGATGTACTGCCAAATACTAAGAAAATCATAAAAAAAAAGTACTAAATTAAATGATGCAACTATAGAGACTTCATTCTTTTCTGTAACTTGTTTTGTGTCAGCCAATTCACATTAATCTGTATAGGGAAAAAATAACTAAATTAAACAGTAGTGTATGAATCCATGCACCTAAATCCAATATCTTGATTTTATCGTTTAGTTTGATATTCCAGCTGTTTCGAGCTGTCGATTTTTAACATTGGTATTCAACTCACGATCAAAATAAAATGTATATAAAGTATTGTTGAAGATATACCTTTACTTGCAATCGTATCAGCCTTTGAAGATCTCTTAATAAATTAAATCTCAATATCTTTGGAAGAAAAAAATTTAAAAAAGAAAAAGCTGCCAATGTTTGTGACCTGTTCATCATTTAATAAATTGAAAAATATTAAAAAGCATTTTATGTGCATGTCTTCGGCCTTGAAGAGATGCATGTGCGTTCGCTGTATCATATTTAATGATCTTTGAATTGTAGAAAGTTGGAAACTATGCACAATTTATTATCTGTCATGCACATCATGCAGATACACATACTCATTAAATGCAGCTTCCTGTTTATGACTCATAATTTGGCATGACTCATCGAGTCTTTCATTTTCCTTGATGGTGAAAGTTATTGCTTTTTTTATGAAATTAAAGGACATTCATATCTCTTCCATTAAAAACAACTCCATAGATTCTCTCTCTCTCTCTCTCTCTCTCTCTCTCTCTCTATATATATATATATATATATATATATATATATATATATATATATATATATATAAACTCCCCACAACCCCCCACCCTCCAACTATATGTATAGGTATACAGAGAAATATATAAAATCTTGACTTGGGTGAGCAGGACAGAACCCCACATTACCCAGTGCTGGTTATATGCACATGCTGGTGCACAAATTTTTTTTTTGCACTAGTATGAGTAAAATATCTTTGGTTAATAAAAAAAGAGAACTTTTTGTAATAATAAAAAAATATGAAAAAAATAAATAAAATAAAAAAGAAATTTTTTAAAATAATGTTTCAAAATACCTCAACTCTTACCTCTTTTTTTTAGTATATATCTTGTGTGCACGGCTTGTGTTTCATTTTTTATTTTGAAATGATTTAAGGGATTTCTTATAATTCTTAATTAATGCACATATTTGTTCAGTTGTTGTTTCAAAATAAAAAGTGCAATAATGTTTTTTTTTTTCAACTCACAACCAAATCGATTCCTTGGCTGACTCTATTTATCTTCTAACTTTTATACCACTGCTTGGGACCATCTTCACTTTTTAAGTCTTTTTTTCTCATTAAATGTTTAATACCGTGTATTCAATAAAAAGAGAAATAAACTAAAAAAGAAGTTATTAAGATCAAGAGAATTTATTATCTATCTCACTCCCTTTATATATGCATGTGTGTGTGTGTGTGTGTGTGTGATTGGGAGCATTAAACTCAAAAATTAAATTAATTAAGTTATTAAGATTAATAGATGTTATAATTCTCTCTCTCTCTCTCTAGTGAAAGTGGTAGGTACCAAAACCCTTATGAGCTAAACCTAAGTAGTCATCATGGCTGTTGATTTTTTTTTTATTATTGACAATTGAGAGAAAAATAAAGATAAAAAGGAGATAAGATATTTTAATCTTCTAGCAAAAAATTAACAAATTTTTCTCCTTATTTTTCTTACAATCATTTATCTTAAAAAGATCAATGATCAATATGAGTCCTTACACAGTTCTAGCAAGTAGGAGTCCTGCACCTACCAGCTTATATAAGCTCACATGCTTAAGTAGATATGGAATACTTTTCGCATAATATTTGACAACTGGAACTGAAAAGCATTTAATTTTTGTATCTATAGGCTTTAATCTTTACACATGGCAATAATTATGTGCAGTAATGTACCCAATTGCATTCAAGCAGCAGTACTGATAGGCATGAGAAAGATTTAAATCTTTATGGATCCATGCCTTGACCAGTGAATCCTTATCCAGGATCCAATTCAATCCAAATCGGATGCCTCTTGATAAGAAGAGACGTCTCTTCTAGCTTGTGTTACCAATCAGGGTTTTGCAATCTGGATCTGAAACCGCTAAATATATAGATATCCGGTCAGGTCCCACTAGGATCCGGCTCATTAATAACAAATAATGAGAACCCTCAAACCGGTTCCAGTCCATTTGCAACCCCATTATCAGTATTGGTGTGTATTGTCCTGAACTGGCCCTGGATCGCAGTCTGGAACACATACCTCTCGGACATGGTCCGGCATGCACTCGATCCGAGCCTTTAGCAAAACCCCTAAGGTCGTAACCTTATATATCCAAGGTTTTGGTTTGCTTCGGAGTTTGGGTCGGCATACGGCACATCCTTCAATTCGGATGTCGTTTTTGCCAGCTGCTCAGATGAGTGACATGCTGGAACATGATACTAGAAACATTTATGCAATTGATCTTATAGTTTACATAGCCTTTTGTATGCTGATATGCCGATACAAACAAAGTTTTTCGTGATTTTGAATACGGCACTTCTTTTATGATATATAATAGAACCTAAAAATTTATTATGTATGCTCCCATATATACACAAGTTGTGCTTCTTAGTTAAGAATGTCAAAAAATAATAAAGCATGATTTACAACATTTTATTATGTATAATATAATCATCTTACAGTAAAAAAAAAATGTATAGTCATTTCTTGATTTCTTGGTTATTCTGACGTGCATGCAACAAGGACTAGCAAAATTTGCTCATTCTATCCAAACAAGGAGTTTTGCGCACTTAGGATCTACCTAAATTAAGATGGGTGGTTTTTCAACATGTTTGGTGACCAAGTTCTTGAACTCCACTGTTGGAATTTGTTGGGGTTGGCATCCCAAAAGCACAATCAAGTTCATGATTCTTTTTACTTAGCTTGTTATAGTAGGACATGAGAACTTATACAGATTAAATTCGATTCGATGTAAACTACTATTTCTAGCTAGTTATGTTCTTAAGCAACAATCCTTCTCTTTTTCCGGTTTCACTCATTTCTACTCTAGACTTGATGACAAATGTAAACAAAGCTTAATTTTCACACAATTTATGTAGTATTT
This sequence comes from Nymphaea colorata, assembly GCF_008831285.2. Classification (NCBI taxonomy): domain Eukaryota; kingdom Viridiplantae; phylum Streptophyta; class Magnoliopsida; order Nymphaeales; family Nymphaeaceae; genus Nymphaea; species Nymphaea colorata. The sequence goes on along the minus strand of NC_045142.1, from coordinate 24,110,627 downwards.
ATACACCTTTTGATAAGTATCATCTACATAAGAAGTTAATCAATAGTGATAGAATAACAACAACAACATTAGAATTGAGTTTATTTCTTTCTTCAACACAAGCCAAAGCCTTCGGCCTAAATCTATATACATACATAGATATATAAGTGTGTGTGAGAAAGGCAAAATATTTATCACACAAGGCTATAGTTTAATGCAGTCTATCTTTTTAGGACACTATTCAAATAGTTAAAAAACCATTATCAAAATCATGACTTCATTATAAACTATTTAGACGATTCCAACCAGTTTCTTTGTCCTCCTCTTTATAATTAATCATATATATATATATATATGTGTGTGTGTGTGTGTGTGTGTGTGTGAAAGGCAAAATATTTATCACACAAGGCTATAGTTTATTGCGGTATTTTTTTTTAGGACACTATTCAAATAGTTAAAAAATCGTTATCAAAATGATGACTTCATTATAAACTATTTAGACAACCAGTTTCTTTGTCCTCCTCTTTATATATATAGATATATATATACACTATTTAGGACACTATTCAAGTATATGCTCCCTTCTGGGTCTGGGCGGTGGGATTGCTCACTCAAAATGCATAGTGAGAACTTAAATATAACTAGTTCGATCTTTATTTAGTACCAAAGTCTGATCTATGCATGAGACACGATGTTCACTTAATTGGTACGCCTTCTCAGATATAAAGATCAGATTTATGTGATCAGAATCACGAAGAATTGAATCAAACGCTTGGAAATATGAAATCTAGCTAGAGTTTATTGCACTCAATGTGTACGTATAGGAATGCAGTCTTGGAATCTTATTGCTTATATATACAAACACACACATATACACGCACGCATGCATGCAGAACCAAAATCTAAAAAGAAAAAAAAATCGTTTGGAAAAGTAAGAATTTAAGAGCGTAGGTGATGGTGGAAGTCTACCACTACCTAGCAATAAGTGCACCGTTGCAGCATGTTTCTGCTTCTTTTGAGACGCGTAGAAATTCATCTCGAGGACTAACTGGCAGACTCCCTACAGATGCGCTCATTTACTCTCTCTCTCTCTCTCTCTCTCTCTCTCTCTCTCTCTCTCTCTCCCTTTCTAGCTTGAATGTCTTTGGAGTTGTATAAATAGTTGTCAAGGAAGAGGAAGTGGGCATTGCGAGCGAAGTACTCTTGTGGGTAGGAGAAAGATGGGGAGGTTTCTGAAGGCTGTTGGGCTTCTGGGTCTTGTCTTTTTGGCTGCCATTGCTGAGGGGAGGCTTCTTGAGAAGGATAACTTCTTCGGCGGAGGTGGTCTTGGTGGTGGTGGTGGGTTTGGTGGAGGAGCTGGTGCGGGAATAGGTGGTGGTGGTGGGTTTGGTGGAGGTGCTGGTGGTGGGCTTGGTGGAGGGTCTGGTTTGGGAGGTGGCTTTGGAGGCGGTCATGGTGGTGGTCTAGGTGGTGGCCTTGGAGGAGGAGCTGGAGGTGGACTCGGCGGTGGGTTCGGAGGAGGCCATGGTGGTGGGGTAGGAGGTGGGTTCGGAGGTGGTCATGGTGGTGGGCTAGGAGGTGGGTTCGGAGGTGGCCATGGTGGTGGGCTAGGTGGTGGGTTCGGAGGTGGTCATGGTGGTGGTCTAGGAGGTGGGTTCGGAGGTGGTCATGGTGGTGGCCTCGGTGGTGGGATTGGGGGTGGTCATGGTGGCGGTTTGGGTGGTGGCATTGGTGGTGGTCATGGTGGCGGCCTAGGTGGTGGCATTGGTGGTGGTATAGGAGGTGGTCATGGTGGTGGTCTGGGCGGTGGGATCGGCGGTGGTCATGGTGGTGGTCTTGGTGGTGGCATTGGAGGTGGTCATGGCGGTGGGCTAGGTGGTGGAATTGGAGGTGGTCATGGGGGTGGTGTAGGTGGTGGCCTTGGAGGGGGAGCTGGAGGTGGTCTAGGAGGTGGCCTTGGAGGCGGAGCTGGAGGTGGCCTTGGAGGTGGTGCTGGTGGCGGTGCTGGGTTTGGAGGAGGAGTGGGAGGTGGTGCAGGTGGAGGGATAGGAGGAGGATTTGGAAAGGGTGTTGGATTTGGAGGAGGAGTTGGTGGTGGCGGTGGCTTCGGAGGCGGAGTTGGTGGCGGCTTTGGAGGAGGAGCTGGTGGTGGCTTCGGAGGTGGAGCTGGTGGTGGTGGCGGTTTTGGAGGAGGAGCCGGTGGTGGCGGCGGTCTCTGATTTGCTTCAATGCGTGCAGTAATACTGGATATATGGTTTCTGATCGTCCATAGGGTACTGTTATTGTTTAAATAAGTGCCGAGGCACGTCCAGCTACTTAGAAATTGTTGGTACATATATAGACGAAGACCTAGAGAGAGAGAGAGACTGCGTGGAGACCATCTATTAGAGCCTGAGTAGCCTTTGCAAATTCTACCCTTTTCTTCTTTCTTTTTGTATCGTATTATTGCGTCCTGTTATGCATAGATTTGCTTATTTTCAGTTCGGTTTGCTTCTTTTTCAATTCTCTTTTTTCCTCTCTCTCTCTCTCTCTCTCTCTCTCTCTCTGTGTGTGTGTGTGTGTGTATGTGTGTGTGTGTGTGTGTCAGAGAGAGGGAGAGGGAGAGGGAGAGTATTTTCTTGTTAAAGAGAATATGATGCTTCAGCTTTCAAATCTATTAGAAGAAAGAGCAGAAGCTTCAATCTCTAAATGGCCAAAGATGATCTAGCAAACGAAACCAGTATCCTTTGGGGGAGGTCCAATAGCAATTAGAACTCATCACCTACACATTACTTTACTGCTATTGGTGGACAAGAGACCGAAGGGGCATATGGTTCTTACTCCTAGAGACGTCCGGGCGTCTCGAGAAAAGCAAATCTCGGGGCTGCATTTGGTTTACAACAAACGGATGATTTTAGTGCAACTTTTCACCTTCTGCACTTTCTTTATTCCAGGAGTTGGCAGTCAGAAAATAGAACACTTAAATCAAATGTACATCTTTGAACTACAAACAACAAAAACTTGTGCGTCTGGGGTTTCACATGGTTGAGGTACTAGAAGAAAACACCCTCATAGGCCATGTATGAAATGATCTCGAGCATCTGTTACACCATCTTACAGATGCATTGCAGAATAAAATATGGAAACCTGCGCAGGAAAGTATTTCACTACAGCAATGCCAGTAGTGGTGCCGAATGCGAAATATATCCCAACTTAAAAGCTAAATTTTTTGGAGTGTGAGATTACAAATACAGTAGTTGCACTTCATGTAATGACATTCAAAAATCTTAATCTGTAAAGCTTTTTCTTTTTCTTTTCTGTGTTTTTTATCAAAGATGAGGCCAGGCAGAAACCAATTAGGTTATGCTGACAGAGACATACCTCGACTAACTGAGTGGGTTGAAGAAACAAAACACTTGTTCTGCTGCAGCAGTCAAGCCAAGCTCAGGTACCCACCCAGTCTTTTCATGCTGTTGGAGGGCTTCTTTCCTATTTAAAAAGCTGGTTAACCACATAGTGACAGCAGTCAAGCCAAGGTCAGGTACCCACCCAGTCTTTTATGCTGTTGGGGGGGTTCTTTCCTATTTAAGAAGTTGGTTAACCACATAGCGACAGATAGCTCACACTTTTCATAGCATATACGTTGGCCTTGCACCCGGATTTCATGAATCAAACACATGCTGAAATGCCATAGACAAATTTCAAAATTTTACTGGCCAGATGTTGTGGACTCTCCCGCAGACTCATGGATGCAGAGCAGTAGGTCCATGTGGCAGTTAATTGTAACTCTTCCCACACATTTGGCATGATGAATCGTAAAATAATCTGAAAGAAAAATGATCATACATAACTAATCCATGATATGGCATCATGAGCTTAAAGCAAACTAAGAAAACAAACAGAGAACGATAGCATTGCCTTTTCTCAAGCATTGATATCATTAACAGCGAAAAATATGAAATTAGCAGCTGTACAACCACCTACCAAAAGTTGCATGAACAGGCAGAAGAGGGAAAACAGCTACAAGGATTAACATAAATATTGGTTATGTGGTACATACATTGACTTGTCATTGCCCACATACCATGCACACAAAAATTATCAACTATGTCCTGGTATACTCTTCACTCGGTTGGCCTCCTCTTATTGTGCATCAGTGTTCTCATTTGGCCTAATTACCAGTGACAGTGAAAGTAATGTCAGCATCCTCGGCCATGAGCTTAATAGAAAAATTACTCCATCTGGCCGTAAGTTCATTTTGATGATTGTTGCTTCGAAATTTCTCAAGGGCAAGATGCTCAGCAAAATAGAAGGGTTCCATAATTTGCTATTCCATGCCTCTTTTTGGCTAACCATCAGCCACGCAAAGAACATGCCTGAGAAGGATGGGCAGCATACTGCCGCTGCAACTCCTTAAGCCTCTCCAATAGTTCCTGAAATGTCGGCCTACACTGTGGATTGCTGCATAATGACAGGAAGTAATGTTATTGCTGGAAAACATGCTCAAGTTGACTATAGGAGAAAAAAGTGTACCTCTGCCAGCAGTTCTCAATTATTGAAGCCCATTGTGGATCCAACTCATTTGGAAGCTCTAGCCGCTGATCCATGAATCCTACAGCTCCTATCACCTGAAATTTTTTGTAGGCTAGTGGAGTCAGATATGCAGGACCATAAGTGTAGGACATTTACATGACCTTCAAACAGCAGATCCATCAAAGAAATGACATAGGCAGTTTATTATTCCAAAACAGAGGAAATTTAACCAGCGTCCTAATTACGCAGTTCAAAAAACCTGAGAAGAACAATAAACTGCTCTCATGCTCAAGTTAAACATCTCATAAAATATGACATACTAAGATGGATTTGCATCTGCATATAAAATGCTGATGTAGGAATTTGAAAGCAAATGCCTGATCAGATTGTCCAGGACTTGGACCAGTTCTTTTCTCATACGAGGACTGTAAGCCAACATTCAGTTGATCACATGTTATGAACTTATTATAATGCTGAGCTACTGATCATTTTGGGCATATTATCACCAAAAGGATGACATGGCAAACATATTCTACGTGCAATCACTCTGACGGTGATTTCTAAGCATCATTTGTAAACGGATTCTGCTGAAGTACCATGCGAGGATTGGATAATGAGACACATAGGCAGATTACAAATACAAAACATATAGCTATATAGATTCTCCACCAACTTCATCCTGATTCATGCGAGGAAAATTCAAAAAAGGCTCTAGGGTCACAGTTTTTGTCATTGCAATGGTGACAATGTGAATTCAGAATTTTGTGGACAGATGACACAACCATAAATTCACTACTTCAAAAGTGGTACTAGGCTACAGCATTTATACATAATGAGAACGAATATCTAGAACCTGATTTCTCTCATAATTCTAAAACATATCTCAGCTACAATATTCCAGAAAGTTGCACCTGTATTGAATTTAAGTTCTCCCAAGGAATCTTCTCTGTAGCAAGCTCCCACAATATTACCCCATAGCTATAGACATCAGACCTGAGAAATCAGAGAAGAAATTTCACTGTCATAAATTTATTCATTACAGTTATATGTGCAAGTTTAGTTGTATAATTGCAGAATGAATGTACTTCTCATCAGAGGGCTCATTTCGAAGAGTCTCAGGAGCCATCCATTGTGGCTGCATATAGAAAATAATTTTGTTAAAACTAAATTTTCACACCAATCAGATGCAATATTTGAATATTACACCTATTGTAAATGATAAAGAAGACAGTGCACATACCGTCCCTTTACCAGTCATGGTAGACAAGTATGTTTCATGTTTCAGTCGTGATAAACCAAAATCACCAACCTGTTAACAGAACAATCACAACATTTCGATGCAGAAAGTAGATAAGGAAATAAATTTAGGCAATAGAACATACCTTCACAGTCCAGTTCCTATCAACTAACAAGTTTGATGACTTCAAATCCCGATGGACAATTGGCGGATTGCAATGATGCAGATAGTTCATACCACGTGCCTGCATGAGTCAAAATAGGTAACTAAAAATTATCTGGAGTGAGAAAACAAGGCCATTTGACGATGAGAAATACACTATTCAACGAGAAAAAGAAATCAAATTTTTTTTTAAAAAATCCTCCCCATCAAACAAGGGAAGGAAAAAGTGACCGTTGAAGGCATTTTGGGAAATTTTTTTCCGCCTGAGGTGGAAAAAAAATTTCCGAAAATATTTTTTTGACCGTTAGGCTTCTCTTCTTCGCGTCTAAGGCTACCCTCGTCTTCCTCTTCTCAAATTCATCCTCCGCCACTGTCTCATGCTGCTGCTGCCACAACCCCCACCACAGTCAATTCTTCACGGTATTGGAGAAGGACCACATACACAGCGCGCAGGAAGAAAACAGACACAGAACGGGAGAGAAGAAAAACACAGAGAGAGAGAGAGAGGGAGAGAAGAAAGACAGAGGAAGAGTACAAGGAAAAGAAATTGAAACACTCCATTTGGTCGAGGGTTTCTTCAATCAAAGTTTGAAACCTTCGATTGACGAAACCCTGGACGAGGGCATGAAAAAATTCCTTGCCGAGGGTTCTGAATGGTATTATAGAACCCTCGACGAAGGTTCTGAAAAAAATCAGAACCCTCGTCGAGAGTTCTGAAAAAATTCAGAACCCTTGATGAGGGTTCTAAAAAAATCCTCGACAAGGGTTGAATTCTAAAAAAAACCACAACCCTCGTTGAGGGTCCGGCTAGAGCTTTGTGAAGAGTTTAAGCGAAATCCTGATCTATTCTGAACACATTCTATGGTTTCATTTTCCTTATTACAATCGCGTGTATAAAATCTAAGCTTCTATCCTGCTTGTAAGGGAAAGGGATCACACTAAAAGCAACACAACAATTTTTCTGGAAATATGCTTCTTTATTATCAAACTAAGAAACAATTTTTCTGAAAATATGTTTCTCAGTCATCACACACACATCAAAATGAGAATCGGAAACATTTTTTCCATTCCTTTATTCCAAGAAATTTATTTTCAGAATTTTTTTTCCAATTCCAGGTTTCCAATCCATCAAACGGCCCCCTAAATTAGATAAAAATACAGCAATAGATTTAATAGTGCATATGGCATTATATAGCCTCTTATAACCCATTTTGTTGTTGTTACTGGTTTCTTGCAGAAGAGCTAGACCTAGCATACTATTCATGCGATCTAAACAATATAAACATGACGAGTGAGAGATTCTGTTCATTATGCCACTAGATAAGATCCTTCAGCAGAGAATACATTGAGCAAGAAACCTTTTCTCTTTCACCAATTTTTGCATAGAATTTTCAATTTGGATAAGGTAACAAGTTGCATGGTGCATATGCAAAGATAAAAGCCTCACCTTGCAAACACTGCATTTGTATATTGGCATTTCATTTGGACTGCATAATGCACGTTCAACTTAATAAGCAGCATTGCTTTCTTAAATTTTACTTTTACTATGAAAGCATGTTGAACCTCCACATGTGCAAAGTGGTAGCTTCAACTCGTCTGTGCTACACTGGGAGTTCAGGCTGAAGCACACAACTGCTTAGGAAGAAAGTGAGTCAAGGTTGAGTTAGGTGACTTGACTCATTCAGAATTGATGAAAGACTGTATATGCAATACCTTTCACAACATTATCAAAAGAGGTGTTGGTGTAGTGGTTGCCCCAATTGTTGGTTCAAAAGGTGTTTTGGATTCAAAGCTCATTGGTGCCTTCTCTGTTTTTTTTTTTAAAAAAAAAAATCTATAACACACAACTTGGCTAAGCTCCTGTCAAACTTACCTAAGCCATGGTGAAACTCTCTTAAGCTCAAATTTAAATTTCAATATAAAAAATATTATTTCAATATCCTTGGGCTCATATATTAACTATCCAGAGTTCAATTTTTCTAAATATTAACTCATCATCTTTTTTTTTTCTTAACCTAGACAAATGTTGCATTGCAATCTTAGACATCTACCATACGGACCTGATTATTTATTTAAATTATTTACTTATCTAAACTTCTGGACATTTGAATCTACATTCACTTAAAACATCAGAATTTGTTAACACTAATCTGCACCTTTGTGTAACCTTGTCCAAGTTTGTTTTTCTTTAGAAGCCCCATCAATAAGTCTTTCTATAAAGTCCAGGACAGTTTTTTCCTTCTTTTGGTTAATTTGTACCATTTCATGTTACATAATCTCACCAACTCTTGAAGGAATCAACTCTCAATCTGAATCTGGAGTTAATTTTTGCAATAAAATTTTTAATTTGAAATTTAAATTTAAATTGGAAATACAAAACTCTAGAGCCTCTTAATTATCTGCGCTACATACATTTTCTGGTTTTCATGCTGTTAGGGCATCCAATTATTCATTACTTTTTTCATCCAGATTGAGGACCATAATTATGAGGAAACTTGTTGGAGTCATTAACCTTTCTCTGCACCTTCCAATAGATGTTCGGTTATGAAACTACCCCTCCTTTCCATGGTTAGTTGCTGCTACACATCTATACTCGCAGCTGTCAGATTTAGAAGAGGATAATGAACTCTGTCAACAGAGAAGAACAAAAAGTAGATGCAGATGTTGGTGCTCAACCTGTCACTCTTCCAATGTTAATCATGACCCATTCTGTTCATTATATATAGGGTTTATCTATTTTTTACCAACATAATTGTCCTGCAATACAGACAATGATACATAAACACCCATATAGAGAACATGCTTATACAGATTAGACAATAATACACTTTGGACCTGGATCAGATCCGAATGTGATCCAATCCATTAGGACACATTATCGGACTGCCCAAAAACCAAGTTCGAAGGCAAAAATTCACAAGATTTCATAGCAACTGTAGTATGATAATATGACTTGCACATCAAAAACAACCTGTGCATGGAGACTTCAGACTTGTCAAATTACAACATGAGAATGTTAGCTTACAATATCGATTGCCATGTGAACACGCCGTCTCCAGTCCAGCTTGACATTGATTTTCTGGAGCAAACGGAACAAACTGCCACTGCAATTGGAAAAGGAGAAAAGAAAGTCAAACTGCAAACTCCTGTTAATCTATGTCTACTTTTGAACCACAACACTGCAACAATACAGATAATTTAGTGTCAAAAGTGCAAAAATTTAAAATTCACATATGCTGTCCTATTTAGTTGAAGACAAACCTACATAATTGAACAGCAACCTAGGTGCCTAGGCAGGCACACAAACAGCCGAACAGCAAAATTTGGAACTTTTTGTTGTTGCCCATCAAAATTCAATTTCCTGATTTTTTTTACCTTATGATGTGTTGCTTGAATTAAGGAGTTCTGAAACCGCTATTGTCACCCTTTTTATTCTCTCTTTTCCTGCTTACCCCTTTTTTCTCTTCTTCCTTCTCTTTCTTTTCTCCTGATTTTCCTTTACTTTTTTCATTTTTCCTCTCCGTGCAACTGGAACAGTAGAACCAACTAATTTTTCCTAGGCACACAGCTAAGCCCTCTACATACTAGGTGCTGCTTAGCATGTTCAACTACACAGATGATGTCCTGATAGATCTTTCTGCATAAGTCCTATCAAAAGAATCTTTATGTAAAATCTACAACATAAATAGACTAAATCAAGAAAGTTACGATAGGTATAGTGAGAATAAATATCTATACATGATTCTTTCCTTCCAAAGTGCATATGAAACCAAGATTCCACCAAAAGAACCTCTAGGAAGTAACCTGATATTATCCAATTTCAGGTCTTAGTGTCAATAAAAAGCTTTATAGTTACTGGTCTTAATAGATGAATCACCATAAATCTTCTATCAAACACTATGTACCCAATTAAGGACCCGAAATTTTCTGCTTGAATATCGTCTTTGAAGCCCATTAGTTTCCTTTCCCTACAGTGTTGTTAACTAGTGCCTCCATGACACAGTTAATTTACTGATTCTTCGACTGCACATATTAATTCTGACAACCATGAAAAAATTATAAGAACCTCTAGTTCAAGGTACCCATCTGACCATTAAAAGGTTAGCATATCACTTTCTAAAAGACAGGAAAACTTATCAAGCAATCCATTCAGAGATTGCAAGCAGATGGAATGGCGGGAAAAAGAAAAAAAAAATCAAACAATTTGTATATAAAAAAAATAGAAACCACATGCAATCCAACTATATGGCACAACTAAGTCATAATAAAAGATTAGTGCTCCTTTTGTTGAGGAATAACCAAAGAAGGAAAACCAACCGTGGCAAAAACTCGGTAACGATGCAAAGGCGCTCAGGGGAAGCGACTGCCCCCATAAAGAGTAGGACATTTGGATGCCGCAACCTCTTCATTAGTGAGACCTTCACCAGAAAAAGAAAAGAGGAAGCAAAAAATAAAATTTCACATTAAATAGCACTAAAATATGCAAAAGAGATGGTGATCCTACCCCAATTTTTTCGAGTAATCAGCAGAAACAAACGACCATCAAAAGGCTAGACATTCAAACAGCAAAAAGGTACAACGATAACCACCAAATAAATTTCCTAGGTGAAATCAAGTATGGTAAACCATCATTAAAGCTAAAAATCTTGGCAGGGAACATACTGTGTAGCTACTGCATGTAGTTGGAAAATTGATCAATTCTGCATTTTGATAAACAGGCTTATCACAACTGACAGGATCTGAACCAGGCATTGACACCTAGCCTTTCAATGAAATTCTTCATGTCTGCTCAAATTGTCAAAATAAATCCTTCTCTAGTTCTCTCTCCTTTTTATGGCTGCATCTAGAATCCAGATCTAGAACAACATGATAACTACTGAAGTTGTCTTTCTCAAACAAAACATTCTTGAGAAGAACCACTTCCACCTATATTATCATAAATTGTTTCACAAAAATTTCCAAACACAAGATGTTGTTATGATGAAATTTTGATTCTCTCAACATTCTTTTTAGCATTAAAGGAAAGTTAACTTTGGAAGTCAGAAGGCCTTAGGATGCTTTTCACTTGGAATATGTGTTTCACCTTTCTCTTAATTCTGTTTTTAGTCAGTTCAACATTTTCATTTTCATGGTTTCACTTCATTTTTCATGTTGAAGAGCAAATGGCAAAAGCAAACAAATTTTAGAAATCCACTATTAAGCCTGTGAGTTTACTAATAAACATTCTGCACATATGTTTCCGACTGAAGACAGAAAACGAAATTTAACAAGCTTTCACCATACTTGAATAATCAGTGTAAACCATGCTATTTCTTGATGCCATTTATGGTTTCATGATCGAAGAGTTGTATCTATCTTGTGGGGATACAAAAAGGTAGCTTTTTTTATGCTTTCCATAATTCCATTTGGAATAGTGGGAACAGGCAATGCCTTGATGAGGATAAAATCATGACATCAGAATTTATTTGACATCAACAAATATATTAGGCCTACCACAGATTTGCATTCATACAAGGCTTGCAAAAAATAAACAGTGGAACAGATATGACAGAAACAACCATCAAGTTTCCCCATGAAAATATGAGATGCCTTTGTGCAAACTTCAATGTTACTGAAGTAAATTGTGTCAAAGCTCTCACATACTAACATTAAGAACCAACAATTAATAATGCATGACAGCTTCACTACCTGATACTCAAGTGTATTTCTAGGACCACATCCTCTTCCTATATTTTAATATAGCATTGCTTGAAAATGGGATTCTATAATTGAGTCGTTTATCATTTTGATAAACTGTTTCAACTTTCAAGGACAGTCTTTTATCATGACTTTTGCTGGTAACAAGTTTCAGGGTTAATAGCAACTACTTTACATGAAAGAGCAGCAATTAGAAACTGTCAATCTTGTATATAGAGGTTTCAAAGGGAAGTGACCAATTTCTGATATTTATGGCATTTCCGTCGAGATATGTTCACAAAACAGCAAAAATGTCTCGGAGAGTAAGAGAAGTTTGTTCAAGGTATCTCACACCCTGTTAAAGCATCAATGCATGAGGGGGTGGTTTGACAACAGGATAAAGCAACACAATCAAGAAAGAAGATTCAGGAAACTTTTAGAAAAAAGAGCAGCAAGATCTGCATGATTTTCCTTAATCCTCTACCATTGTGCACCATGAAGCCAGTTAAACATTGATGCTAAATCAGGTTTTGACAAATAATTGCTTCATCTCATTACCTCTTGCCTGAAGGACTCAATGATTTCCTCAGAATATTCCTGTTTAGCAAAAACTTTAACTGCCACATCCTGTAAATGCAGGAAGAGTTGGGTTATCAGACACAAATATATGGATATTTTATCCAAAGATAAAACATTAAGGTGAACAAATAGATACTGTGAGGAGATGTTCATGTATCAAACTTATAACCATATGCACATTTTCCAGTGATGCAAAACATGCTTTCAGACCAAATTGTTCAACAGGTAAGCATCAAAGTATGCACTTGCTATCGATATACTCAAAAGGAAATATTTTCATATCAGCCTTCAAAGACAAAAAAGGACACATACCGAGCCATACCAAAGCGCATGATAGACACTTCCACAGGAACCTGTTCACAGGTAAAAAAAAAATCCAAATTAAACACCAAAAGTTGGCAAGAAGAATTAGATATGGCCTCCAATAATAGACTAATATTCTCCATTGGGACAGAAGGGCCTGAATCGGAATTAATGGTGATTCCCCTATTTTGACAAGCTGGTAAGATTTAAACTTGCAAACAAAAAGACTTTGAGTTCATTTTTTCCACTTAAAAGAAAAAGGTCAAGTTTTACAAATGAATTTTTGCAACAAAACTATACACCTCAAAATGACAGTTAACAGGTCTGAGATGAGAGACTCAGGTAAAAGCACATAAGAGCAAATTATCCACCTCACCGCAGTTTCATCAACAAGGAACAGATAACAGACTGTGACATCTATGTGATAATCAGAGAGCAGATTTTCTGAGAGTACCGGTTATTTTCATTTAAGATAATCAATAAATCAATTCAACCAAGGAAAGTTAATTTTGATAAGGTAATAGTTGACAAGCCCGACCATATATGAAAATAGAAGGCATGAAAATTTGCTGAGGGAGATCTATGTGGATAGCATTGCAAGCACAAGCTGTTCAAAATGCAGATATGTTACTTATAAAATAAGCAGGAAAAGCCATGACCATCATTTCAATAGCATCACAGAAGCTGAGAGGATAGTGTTGAGAGGAATATTCTACACTTTGATCAGCTACCCCAATTATAAGACCTGATTTTGGCATCAACAGGATGAGATTGGACCAGGACCAGTAAAAACAGAACAAATTCTCAGCATGCCACAAAGTATTTATACATAAGGGAAAGAAAATTTTTGGCGGTATACAAAGGACAAAAGAAATTTGCAATTTTGCATGCCAATATATTCCAAAATGAAAAATCATGGATCAACTTCAGGCCTTTGTTTTTGGAGATCAACTGACTTCAGCTACACAAATATCATTTTGAGGTTATAGAGGAGAGAAAGAAACATTCCTAAAGTGAACAATGAGAAGACTGTGAATTACCAATCCCCACAATATATTCCCGTACCATTCACCATACAAGGACAAGTGAATTCATGCATCCAAGAAAGTGGAACAGTGACAGACCTTTTTCATTTGGAAAGGAATCATCATCTCAAACCTAAATGAAGGCACCAAAAGTTTCATTTAAATTGATCAGATGCATCTCAAATGTTTAACTCAAAAAGAAATATATATTACATATTTGTGTTTATATGGTTAATGACAATGTTTCGAAATATTCAAGGAAATTTTAAATATAATTGAAATCCAAAATTTTCATGGTGTTTTCAATAATATAGCTTTTTCATCATACAGTACGAAAATGGGAAACTGTCTCGACTCTTTCATTTTGAGCAAGCTTTTTTAGTAATTTCCTCTCTTTTTTTTTTAGCAATTCAATCCTTTTCCACTTTTTCTGTTGTTCTCTTCCTGGTTAGATGTATCTTTGAAGTTTCCTAGACTTACACAGGGAAATAATTCGCTATGTGAATGTCCAACTTTCCAACACCAATTATCCATCTCAGACAATATCAGAAAAGAAATGAGGAATAGAAAACCTATAGTTTCCAAAAGATGCACAACATGAACTTCACTATGGAGTGCTTTTGTAATCCAAGTAATGTGGCTTGATACAAGCCTTCCGGAATGGTTACAGTGAAGCATGGAAAGCTGCCTATCAGACTTAAGGTCTGAAAGCATCTTGAGTTCTAAAAGTTGATTTTGGGTGGACCACTGTGTCGGAAGTCCCTAAACTAATACTGTACTGCTTTCCCCTGGTTTTTTTTCTTGTGATGATTTATGTCCAAATAATCGGGAATACAAAAGTTAGCACCATAATCCTGGATAGAGTTTTAGTTCCATTTCCAACAAATATTCCCTTACATGCCTTCTGAGATAAAAGATTTTGTTGAAATATTTACCTTGTCCAATCTGTTCTCCGATGACAAGATCTTCCCAGAGAATCTCATAGTCCAAGCAATCAGTTTCCATGTCCACTCTATGCATACCATTGCTACTAGTACTTCCATTGCTGCTCAAGCTACTCCATGATCCCATAGCATCATTGTTGCTCATTCTATTGTTTTCAACAAAATGGCTCTCAGAAGAAACACAACATTCACATGCCTTCTGGTGATTCACATTATTTTCCTGGGAAGCAATAAGCTGAGGGAAAGAGGATCGAGATTTTGCCTCTGCTACATCATGCCCATTTCCTTTCAAATGCCATGATATTCCCTTCTTCCCACTCCATGCCTCTACTTTTGAAGTTAAGGTTTTCTGAATACCAATTTTTCCCTCCCCTTCCTCACTAGCATCTCTATGGACTTTTCCTGGAGAGCTTCCTCCTGGACCTGTAGGTGTATGCATGCTAAACTGTGATTGCAGAACATCACGTGTTGGTGTAGTGGCTCTGCTACATGTGTCTTCTCTTTGGTCAGCAATAAATGATGCATACAAACATCCATTCTCACATAGATGGGCATCCACAACCGCAGTTCCGTGTTCAGCAGTGTTCTCGCTTGTTCGTATATGCGAACGGACTTTGTTTGTCACCTTAGTTGCCTGCTCCAGTTAACCAATATTAGAATAAAAAGGATCCTTCATGCAGCAGTTAGTTGTTTTTTAGGATGTCATACCCACATATGCACGCATATGTGAGAAAACATGCTATACATACAAAGGTACATGCATATGCATGATTATATTTTATATCCTGATACATGCACTTTGCTGAACTCACCAAATTTGATATCTTCGAGGCAATCCCAGCTTGAAATGGTTGTTGAGAATCAACTCTAGGCTTGTTTGTGAAGATGCTTCTAGATTGACTTTGTTTGGAATCTGATCCAGAAGGGCTATAACTATTTGATGCAACTATATTTTCTTTGAAGGGACGTACATCATTTGAGACACAAGTAATTCCCATTAATTTACAGTCATCATCATATAATGGAGTATATGAAGCAATAGCTGAGAACTGTTCCCCTGACTTCTTCCTTGCTAATAACTGACCAGACCAGCTATTTCCCATTTTTATCTGGTTAATTATGTGATTTGGTAGATCAAAGTTAGAGATGCCAACAATTAGCTTGAAGGCATTCTTCCCAAGCACCTCCGATGTGGAATAACCATAGAGGTTTTCTGCAGTTTGATTCCTGGAACCACCAAAACATTTTTAGTAATGAATATACTAACATACTTGATATATATCACAAACATATTCAACCACAAAATGAAACGGATTATATCATGCACATGCAAAGTAATAATAAAATTTTTTGTTTATCGTATCCCCTAGAATGCATGCGAAAGTCTCATAACAAATACAGGGGAGACGAGTCCCTATTTGTAGACAATAGAAGACTCATCTTACCTATCTAGCTGATGGACAGCCAAATGGCCAGAACACTAAAGTCTATAATGCCCTTCCATAATTACACCTATTACAACACTGAGACAAAAAAATACAGAAAAAGAAGAAAAGTACTCCCATGAAAGGGAAACAAACTATGCACATTGGATCAATAAATACAAATACACATGTTAATACCTATGTTTACCTACACACATATACATCTATACAGTGTGCACATGCATGTGTGTGTGCACGTGTGCATGTGTGTGTGTGTGTGTGTGTGTGTGTGTACACCCCCACCCCACCCCACAAAAAATTAAGGTGCCACCACCAAAAGTTTGCCGAGGAGGAATATGAAACAGGGACCTGGAACTATCTGTTTCTCCAGCATCACATATGGAAGTATTACGTAATGTTTCAAAAGTTTTCCTCTAACAAATTGACATCATTTCTTTGTGCTTCATTCTCTCGCGAAAGGTATGGTTGCCAAAGAATTACACAGCACTATCATTGGCATGATACAACTACTTGGTACAAAAATTTTGATGCCCATGTCTTCACCTAAAGCTTCAACACAAATATTCCAAACCTGATTGTTGCTATAGCTCCATATTCAGCCTCCGTAGATGGTAAATTACAATTTTGGTTGTTTCTTACATTTCTCAAAGATCAATGAATCACTTGAGGAAACACAAAAGCCAGTAGTTAAGTGGTGATCATTCACATCTCCAGAATTCAGGAATGAAAAGTTTCCAAGCGAACATTTTCGAATGCAGTTTTTTTTTTCCTGGTCCAGTAACCTCAAGATAAGAGGAATACATAAGATTGACATCAATACTTTCAAACCTGTAAATAGATTTCCGTACAGGCTACAGGCAAGTTCCTAGCATCAGGCGACATGAGCAACCATGCAGGTCATGGAATCAAAAAATTGCTGATTCGGCACAATAACATGCACAATAATACATACTTCAAAATTTTAATCAATTCGCCAGAAAGACGAATTGAGGATTCCCAACAATGACAAATCAAGAACATCCGTGCATATTCACAAATTCAAATCAGTTCATCAAAATGAATGGATACCCATCGATGAGAAATGATAGGCGTTCCACTAAACGGCCTACAAGAGGATTGTTACACTTTCCATGCAAATCAACTTTTAATATCCAACCAAACCATCAATCAAAGGGAATCCAAAAACCCTGAACCTTTTAAGTCATCAAGAAGTGCAAGAAATCAACAAACAATAGCAACATACAACTTCGAATCAAGAACTCTAACCAGTAGATTATGTGCCCGGAAAGATCCGTCACGTGGACGGCCTGTCCCATGGAATGCAGAATGTTGAAGCACTGTTGAACAACATTCGCGTATTCGGTTCCAGAACCAGACGGTGAATCATCGACTGCCCAGCCCAGGAACGGGGAAGGTCGAGACGAAGAAACTTGGCCCTTGGCGTGCCGGAAACCGTCATCCGTCTTGTGGCTTAAGCCGGGGGACCTCGACCTCCGCGGCGAGACGGATTGAGATCTTTGGCGGTGCTGGTGATAGTGAGACTGGGGGTGGGGTGGGTGGCGGGTATGCTGGAGGCGGCCCTCTGAGTTCTCCTCCTTGCTGATCATCAATTTGGACATCTCCTGCTTCAGTTGCTCTTGTCCCTCTTGAAGTTCCTGGATTTTCTTCAGCAGATGCTCCGTTGGAGTCCCCATGAAAAAATGGCGAGGATTTCTCGTCCTTCACTGACTTCTCGGGTTTCCTATGTTTCGCATCCACAGTGGTGGACAAGTGGTGGTAATGGTCATGGATTCTCTGAAGAGCCTCCTCGGCCCCCACAATCAATGGGCTCTCCCTCACCGCTTTCGTGTTTGGCATCGGCCAAATTGACCAAAAGAAGCATGTGACGCTTTTTTTAATCTGTCGTCATCAACATCCAACGGGCATCATGCGTGTGGATTCCTCGCATTCAAGTCATCTCTGTCTCTCTCTCCCCCCAAAAACTTTCTTGCTACTTGGTGGCGAGAGGATACTTTTTGAGCCTGTAATTGAGCGCCATTACCACACTCAACTGGCATCTCTCTCTCTTTCTCTCTCTCTCTCTCTCTCTCTCTCTCTACTTTGCACTTCGGTTCTGCTCCCAATTTTATCAAAGATGAGCAGAGCGCCTTTTGAGATTTCAGCCACTTGGTCTTGTTTTGAAAGAAACCCAACCGGAGAAAGCTTCGAGGTGTTCTAATTTTTCATCTTTTGAAATTTTGATGAGAAGATTTTAGTTTTTGGCTGAGAATGCATGATTGATATGCGTTCATAATGTCAACGTTTTATTTGTTTATGACTACTAATTTAATATAAAATATTAAATTTTATTTTAAAATGAATTTTTTACTAACAAAATTTTGTCTTATAAAGCCGTTAGTCATTAGTAGTCCAAAAATTAATTTTAGACTCAAGAAAAGACTAACTTAATGTATGCTTTCCATTAAATTACTCATAAGATATGTATATTTTCCCTTAAATTACTATTAATATTACATTTAAGGTTAAATTATACCAAAGGACCAATTTATGGTGTGACATCCTTCTCTCCCTCGAGCTACATGAAGAGAAATTATATATATATATATATATATATATATATACATATATATATATATATATATATATATATATATTGTTCTTTCTGATTGAAATGCTCAATGATATACTATGACGTGTTATTAATTTAATCTAAATCTATAAATGTATTCACTGTTATTTAGTTATAGTAATCATTTTTAGTAAATTATATGTAGGGTTGAAACCTGTTACAAAGGTCAAACTATAACTATTGTTTCGAAATTTTAACAAGAGTCAAAATATAATTTTTTTAAAATTGTTTATATATATTAAACTAAATTTTTTAAAATTTACACATAAGTTATTGAATTTTTAAAAATATGGGGAAGGACCATGACTCGTACAGACCCCCCTACCTCGCCCTGATTACGTGTGACAGCAGTGTTTTCATTTTATGGAAAATTAGTCTTTTATTTTCTTGCATCTACCTAGTCAATCTAATGAGTTCGACTACAAGAGTTATAATACCACATTTGCATGTTTAGATTAAGGAGAACAGTAATTTAAAAAATATATATATCATTGAATTGAAATTATACAAATCCACAGGTGCTAAGCGAACTACGCATTAATGTGGTGACCATAGAGCTCATACTTATTGGCACATATATGTCAATAATGCAATACAAAAAAAAAAAAACTTTCGAAAAAAGCATCTTTCAGAAATTACAATTTCTTAGACACTTTATGAAATTGAGAATTTTGAAAATGTTTAGATATAAAAAAAAATCTTAAAAACTCAGGTGCGTTTATGGGCGTGACTTCGACCCCAATCACACGACTCTCTCTAGCCGTAGTCAAATTTATTGAAGAAAGCAAGATGCCTTTGAGGAGGAAAGTTGCTTACAGGCTCTCCAAACTCTTTAGACCAACATCATGGCAACTTTAGAATCTAGCCACTTGTCCCTTATAAACAAGATCATCATACTTTTGTACATGCTACGCATATATATATATATGATCTAATGTATAGTAAATTTAGTGATACAAACACCAAAAATATAAAGTTTGTTGAAGATGCCAGTTTCTATTTAGCATGTGTTCGAATGGTGGACAAAATATCTCAGGATGTGCCATCTTTTAAGACATGACATCTCTTAAACCCGAGACTGAGGATCACGCGATGCTGCGACGGGGAATAGAGGTCGCATGTTATTCACAAAAGTGAGCATGTTTAGCAACATGCTCTGCTCTTTCTCCATAAATTTTTTTTATAAAGAGAGCGTATGCGTTTTACAGAAATTAAGTAATTAGTGGAGTTAGGGACAAGCCGAAGCTAGCTAATGGCTGGTGAACGGTTGGACTGAGCATGATCTGGGTCCAGAGTCGGCCAGACCCAAACTGTCAAACTCGGACCAAGTTTGACCGGAGCTCGAGCTGACTCGATGAAGATTGAGCCACGCCCAGGTGCTACGTACCTTCCGTGCATGTCGGGTTGATTTTGAATCTAGATTTACACCTTTTATTTTCGTTTCTAGCCTTTTTATTCTATTTTTGAATTGAAGTTGAAGACTTGAGCCTGTGATGATGCATTATCGTTATGTTGTCTAATTTCTTTTTATCTTTAAAACTGATCAGTTTTAACTGTCTTAAAACCACACTCAAGAGAAAGAAACCTTATCGCTTGCCGGCGGGCCTGCTTTTGACTTATGAGAGAGGTTGACGCCCACGGAAATTAAACCGGAGCTTGGCCCTCGTACAAGCC
This sequence comes from Nymphaea colorata, assembly GCF_008831285.2. Lineage (NCBI taxonomy): Eukaryota > Viridiplantae > Streptophyta > Magnoliopsida > Nymphaeales > Nymphaeaceae > Nymphaea > Nymphaea colorata. The sequence goes on along the minus strand of NC_045142.1, from coordinate 24,090,462 downwards.
ATTGGCCCGACCAGCTAGTCCAAACCACTTGGGCTCTTTAATCGGTTCAGCTTAATAGGTCTTCAAAAGCAAAGACCAACCAAACTTGATCAATTTCAGAAGTCTTTTAGATCACAGCTCTGTTCCTTATCTGTTAAGCAACAGTTGGATAAAAAGGGGATGCACTTTTAGCATTTGGTGGAGAATCAGAAGATATACTTCAGCATTTGATAGGGAAAGAAAACCGAGAAAAAGGAAACTTCATTACTACTTGAGAAGCTCTAAATTTTAGTATAATAACTACTCAGGATGCAGAGAAGTCAGTCCTGTGCACACGCAACGGAAACACATATGAGCACCCATAAACATGTTGCAGGGAGAACTAACAGGTACAAGAAGAAAGGTTATTAAACCAAAATGTCATTCCGAATACCAAAAAGAGGCGGGAATAAAGTCAGCAAACCTAATAACTTCTTGAAATGACTGTCGAGAAGAAAAACAAAACTAACCATGTATCTTGAGCCAAAATGTTTCGCGGTGCCTTGTATCAACCAAAAGCATCCTAGAATTCTGTACAATACAAAGGCATGTAAAACAATTTATCTAATATCAGCCATTGTTCCGCAAATCATCTTTCCCGATGATAAAATAAGTGGACAATAAAAGCTAGAAATTTTATGTGACAATTTGCATCGGGCCAATAACCAACGTTCCCTCCTCTAACGCATACAGTAGTTAGTACTTACATTGAAACTCAATACTGGTGGATTTACAGGCCAAATACAAATGGCAGCAAGCAGAGTTATATTACAAGCAGTAGTACTAGACAATGGTACATACAAGATAGCTACCATAATTGAAGTCAGTTCTAATTAATCATACAACAGTCTAAGAGAAGAACGCTCAACCGTGGTGTTAACCACTCTCTGAGGAATCATGCCACCTCTTGATCACAAGGAAAGGAAGCCTCTTATGTCTCCACGTGGAAGGGACAACTATTTGAATCCCATGACACAAGCAATAGAAGAAGGGGAGACCTTGAGGAACAATGCCAGCAACTGGGCAGTGGGAGCAGAACGAAGTTACCACGTCATCAGACAGAAAATAAGTGACTCCACATCCTTTCATCAGTGGGGAACTTTGAAGTTTGAAGAGTTCATCTCCAGTTCAGTTTGTTCTTTAACTTTACTGGTTAAGTTTCCATCAGCAAGGTGCACAATTGCATTGGTTCAAGCCTAGGAACGCATGTTCTTTGCAAGAGTTGGTAAAACAGAGGCTGGAAAGGCTTGTTGAAGATTTTCCTTAGCAAATCTAGTCAAAGCAGTCTGGACGCTACAATTTTACGTTCTTTGTACCTCTCCTTATAGGAAGTTCGATGACTATAAGAAAGTAACACCTTTCAGACTCTCTGATGTACTGTACTTCTCCACCCATCAACTTGAGAATCTTCCTGCACATTTTCAACCCAAGCCCTTCCCTTGTAACCCATCTACTTTTGTGAAACATGTCTTGGACAAGCTCTGCTGGAAGACCCTCTCCTGGACACGCCATCCTGTGACATAAAATCTAGCGTTAGCCAAGCATATAGGACACAAAAATCGGTTAAGTGCATAAAAAAACAACAGATATTTAATGAGAAGCAAGAGTTAGTAGTTGTCCTCCAGCAGTAATCCTATGATTTTCTTCTCCTACTTTTAGTCTGGCTTTTCTCTTTGCTACTGGTTGCCCAATTACTCTTGTTCGTTTGATTTTTCTCTTTTTTCTGTGCTCTCTGTATTGCCTTTTCATGATTTCATTATTTTTCTTCTTCCATTTTTCTGTTCTACTTTCTCTTTGCTGCCAAATCAACCTGAAATCCACTGATGCTCAATTTACCCTTCCTTGCTGTTTCCTGCCGTTATGGGTGCATCAACTAGCCACCATAGCATCTTCTTTCTCGTATATGAAGACCCCCCTTCTTCTTCCTTTTGTCCCCTCTCCCCTGCCCCACCCTCCCCTTTTGTTTTTCCTTTTCTTTTTTTTCTTGTGTTATCATCCCCTGATTTTTCATCCACTTCTGCATTAAGCGTCAGTCTCAGGCATACAGAATATCCATCTTTTTCCAGAATCTTCTTCTCCTCTTTTTATTCATCAGGCTTCCATTTCTTCTAATTCTTCTCATTTATGTTTTTTTCTTGTTTCTTTTTCAGTGCATCTTTGTAAGAAGTTGGAATACTATGTTTTTTCTATCTAGTTTGGCTGTACTTTTATTTTCTGCATCTTTCTTTTTCTTTCACATTGAATGGAGGAACTTGACAGTCTCTAAGTGTAAGACATCAGTTTCATAAGAAATTATGTACTATAGATTGATAAAATATTTAGAAGTTATAAAGCTAGCCAACTTTTTGTTTCATATAGAGCCATTGGTTCAAGGAGAGGAAGCAATTTATATGTTCATTCACCGACTCATTGGAGAATATGACATTGTTCTTCATTTTTTTATATCGCAGATTATATCTATCTATGATACATCTATGATCTATCCACACGCATGATGTCTATAATAGATCAACAATGCATGTATTGTCACACATGCATGCATGTGCATCACAAGTTGATAATGCACTGGTGACAGCCTGACAGGTAATTTTTGCAGCACATGATAATATACATGCATATATGTATCCATATGATAGGTTGATAATGCAAGAACTTAGGGTGTGGCAGTTAGTATAAGTCTGTGTTTCAGTGTGTGTGAAAAGGTTGAAAGTGAAGGAAGAAAAATTATAATAAGCCTCTAATAAAAGAGAATTTGGAAAGAAAGATGGTAAAAAAGAAACGATTAAACAGGTCTTTTCCTGGAAATGACAATAAAATAGAGGTTTAAAACAAAAATATAGTTTGTAAAACTCCAATAGTGTGTGGTTGTTGCTTTATACTCTCCACTCTCTAGCCTCAAGTAAGAGCTCTTCTCCTTACTCCACACTCCTCCTCTTTTCTTCTGGCTGTCCTCCCCTCCACCCCACCTTTTTGAGTGTCTTGGAAGAGTGGGGAGGGGGTGTTGGGCCAGCGGAGGTCCCAAGCAGCACCAGACCAGTGTTGCGGCACCCAAACTGCCCCATCATGTGACATAGCTGCTGCATGTATGATACTTTACATGGATATATTATGTGTGATAGGTTGATGATTTTTACGAAAATAGGGTTACATGATATAAGTATGTGTTTGAATGTTAAATTATTAATGCAACTTACACTAATTTGGGTGCACTAACCTCAAAAAATAGGAAATTTATTTTCAGAGAAAATTTTGCTATACTTGTCCAAAGAACGCAGTCAAACACAAGACACTTTTTTTGTCACACCAGAATTTATGCAAAGCAAACAGTAAAAAGAAAAACAAGCCGTCCACCAGTACACCACGTAAGTGCATTATAGCACTTGTCCTGAGCACGGCATTCTAATGCTTTAGCTGTTCAGTTATCAAACAGAAGCTTACAGACTGGCTCGCCCAAAAGGGCCACACACACACATCAACGAAACAGGACATGGTTGCGGATATGGGTGCAGGGTTAGACTCAGCTTGAAAGTGGTCAATGCGTGTCAATCCACTCAACACATCCATGGACCATTTTATCCAAATTTGGACTTGATGACCTTTTCCACTTTCATCAACTTTTGGGTTAAAAATTAATAAGATACTAAAAAAACGTGAAGAGAGGGTTCAGCCCAACTCTCTTTCTTCCCCTTTCTCCTCCCAACAACAGCAACCTCATCCCACCATAACTCACCAATACTTTCTCTCTCTTTCTCTTGCAGTCTCTTAGTAATCAAAATAATCATCATAGTTCTGGTGTTTTTGTCAGTGATGCTTTTTTTTAGTATTTTCCAACAAAATTGTTGGTAAAATCTCGGGAATATAGGAAAAGGAAAAATAGCAGAAGACAAATAAAAATAAGATAGAGGAAAAGCTAAAAGGAGGACATAAAAAATGTAAAATAGAAGGCTAAATGAGTTAAGTTTTGCTAATTCAACAACATGCTATGCATCACAAGTAACAAACAAGTGATGTTACTTGTAAAGCATTACAATCAAAACTAACCATAAAACACCTTAAGTGGGCCACACAACTCATAAGTCATGGTGGCATACGAAGTCATCAACAAACCACTGCATTAAGAATATAACAATGCATGAACAAAATTCAGAGTTCAAAGTTTCAACTTCCAAATGGCAAGAGTTTCAAGCTCCCTTAGACTTTCAAGTTCAACTTTCAAGGTTTCTTCTTTTTCTCTTTCACAGTTTTGCAATTTTTGAAAAATCAAAAAATGTGCTTTAAGAAAAGCCTTTTCTAAAGAAATGAGAACCTTTTTCTCACAATATTGTCGTCAGAAATGCAATTTGGCTATAAATTGAATGTCCCACAACATTTAATTTAACCAATAAAAATGTCCCATCCATTTGGCAATAAAAGGACAAAAATCTCAGAGAGTGACTATAGTATAGTCAAAAGCCTGCCTAGGTGCCCACCTTTTCGATTAGGTTGGAACACCTAGAAAACTCAAGCCAAAAGAAGTTCTAATTTTTTAACTTTTTTTTTTCTTCTTCTACTGTTACCTTTTCTCATTCTTTTTTTTTTCAATTTTTCTTTTTCTTTCTTCTTCCTCATCCTTTTTTCTCTTTCATTTGCTTTTTTTGGCCCATCTAAGCCTTTTTGAAGGTCAAGCACTTAGGCTAACCTAGCACTTTGGCAACAAAGAGCTCTCTTTCTCCCTCTAGTTTCAGAGATTCTAAAACCTCAAAAGAACAAGTGAACTGAAAAAAATTCATTCACGTTTCAAACATGTATAAATAGAATTCCTGCATTAAAATCCATCTCATTTATATTTTAAAGAAAGAAAAATAACATTGAATTGTCTGTTGCATATAAATTGATATATATATATATATATGTGTGTGTGTGTGTGTGTGTGTGTTGACTATCATCATTTTCCTTAATTATCAATTTCAATCCCTATATGAAATCCATTTTTATTGTGCATATTTTTGGTGTGTTGGTCAGTTTATTTCCTTATCACACCTCACTGCCTAATTGTTCCTTCCATTTGGCAAATGGAATGATTTGTAACTGCTTCCATGAATCTGACCTAAATGTTAGGGTAAATTCATAGAACACTTTTCAAGATGTTCCATGAATCTGTCCTAATCTTTGGAACATATTCATGGGACAGTTACATACTGTTCCGTTTGCCAAACGGACCCTAAGGTCCAGCTCCTGTTCCTACTCCTAGTACTTAAGATACTATTACTACATTGTAATTGGTTCCACCATGAATATTAACCTTCCACTATCTCTCATGAAATGGGAAAGAATAATGCAGATAACTCCCTTTAGGACATTATATTTGCTATGACTAAAAAAAGGCAGCTTTCGGGTCACTCAGAGACATAAAGGCTAAAGCACAAAAGGTAAAGCAGTGTAGTAAGAACACAGCCGTGGGTCAATTTAGAGACATAAAGCAGACAACGTTTATTCAAAGTCAAGCACACGGACCAGATTATACTCAGATTTCCAGAACTGTTAAACTATATTGTATTGCACGCCTTAGCAGCCACATGAATTAGGTGAAATGACAAATGGGTATGAAAATGCATTTATTCATGAAAATTTGCATGAATATATCTAGGCCTCAGAAAAGGAGAAAACAATGCAAAGATTTAAATGATCTCATATATATATATATATTAAAAAAAAAAAGAACTCAGCATGATGATGTTGTATGTTATGTGGATATGGACAGAATCAGGTATCACACCTTACACAGAAAAAGATATCCAAAAGTGACGACTTTGCGAGTTAAATATGTCAAATGAAATCCTCATAGAGGACACCATAACTTTTCATTACCTTCGACAATTATGCTTATTTAAAGTTTTCTGACATCAATAGTCATTTAAGAAACACGAGCAAAGGGCAAGTTCAGCAAATAAAATTGCTGAATACCTCTATAGTCTATACACCATGTCAACAAACTGCTTCATATGAAAACCATATAAGAGGACCAGATACGATATGGATGAAACAAAACGTAGCCCCCTAACAGCAGTGGTTAGAATCTCTCTATGATAGATAGCTCATGTACATAAAGCTTCAAATACCAAGACTCGATTCAAAGTTCAAACAGTAACTTGTAACTTTTCGCAGGAGAAAGTGAAACTACATTGGCAGTTCAATGATTGATTCGAAAAACAATAGAAGATTATCAAACCACTCAGAAACAAGTAAGTTTGCATCACAAGTACAACAGTCCCAAATCAAGAGAAAATTGCTGTGTTAAAATATAAGATAACAACAACTCAGCAGCAAAAAAGTAGCTACGGGAGGGGCTGTAAAGACTCCTAAATATTCACATAAGCTGACAATGTGATTCATGTGAGGAAGGATCTGAACTTTTTTCTCGTAATTAAGGAGTTGGACATAAAGAAGCAGTCAAAAAAGTGGTAGCTGTAGCAATGTATCAATATCAGCAAAGAAGCCAAAATGTGACGGAACTTGGAAAAGGACAAAAAGGATATAAACCTGAATTCTAGATGTGCCAACTCAGTCCCACCAGTTGTTAAACTTGGCCTGATCTGAAGTTCAACCCAACCTTCTGAACTTGGAGTATATCGCACTATGTTTAGTAAGAAGTCGGCCAGAACTTGCTGAAACCTTAGTTGATCACCATATAAGGTCATTAACTTGATCTCCTCAGGTATCTCTCTAATTAACTGCAGATTTTTTTCTCTCAGAAGAATCATCACTTGACTAACGACAGCATTTACAACACTGCCTAGCAGGAATTCAGCAACATCAAGTTCCAGGGAGCTGATACAAGCAAAAAGAAAGAGCAATTATTATGACATATATTAAGAACAATAACAGCAAAAGCTGCAAAATCATTCTTATGAACAACTAACATATGACAATAAGGTACATGAATACAACTAGGTGCTTAACTCTCTCAGAGCATACGTGAGGAAAGGACAGTCCAATGGAGACTGGAGAAACAATTGCTATGTATGGCAATAAGGGACCTCCAGGATCTAAATATAGGAAAGGCCACATCTACTCTGAAGGATGCAGATATGTACGTCTCATAGTCACGTTCTTAAAGGAAATATATGAATTTATAGGGGCACATATATGTACATAGGCATGCCCTACAGTTACTGCATTTGTGGTCTCTCAGCTAATTACAACTGTATATGTACCATTCTACAAACTTCTCGGCACATTTCATCAAGTTAACGTAGACATCACATACAAAGTTCACTTATACAATTTAGTTATGACTTATAGGACATATGTCTAAAACATTGATTTCGGGTATACAATTTCATCCGAGAAAACATGGATAGATAAGGAGTAACTTACCCATCTTCCACCCTTTCTAACTCTACATCCCTTAAGATGTTCATCATCTGCCTCTCACATGCTGCACTTGTCTCAACAAACTGCCTCTGATCCTCAGTTAAATTAGTGTTTTGCAAGAGAGCATTGGTAAATCGTATTCCACTTAATGGGTTTTTCACTTCTTGGTAGATATATGCCATTTCTTTCATTCTAGCCATACATTTTTTTTCTTGCTTCCTCTGGACTTCAAGTGCATGCTGCAACTCAGGGCTTGCGATCTGTAAAAAGCAAAAAGCTCCAATTATCTGGCCTTCCATACTAATTCTCTTGTTTGCTGTCAAAAGTGCCTGGACATATTTCCCTTTCCTGTCAAAAAATGCAAACGGTAACTTATCTGCGTCTTGACCACCAATAGAACCATGTAGGATGATCATAAACTTTGTCAATGCATCTGGGCCCTTTAGCCGACAGCAACTGCCAAAAACCTCCCCAACGAGTAGTTTTCCAATGACATCATCTTTTTCCCAACCAGTTAGCACTTCCATTGCAGTATTCCACTCTGAACAGCAAGTGTTCAAGTCACAAGCAAAGATTGGTGGAATTAATGGATTTGGACTGTGGACAATAGCTTTATAGTCACCCTGGATGTGGACAAACTTATCCATCACAACCTTTTGACCAGTGATGTCTTGGCCAACGAAGCACACACCAACTATATTATCAGTGTAATCCTTACTTGAACAGGCATTTACTATCACATATATGGCCTTTTTCTGCTGCTGTGTGCCAAAAGTCTTAAGCTTGATCTCCACATTCTTGTCTTCTTCACCTGAACATACCTGCATCTAATGAATCACGCTCCCCAAAAAAAGATTTCACAATTATAAGCAATTTACCCACATGGTTCCCAAAAATGAAACTAAAGTTCACCAACTTAATGTGAAAACCATATAGTGGTGTACTTAGCAGTTCAGCAATCATAGTAAAGTTCAGAATCAGGCAAAATTAATTTTTAATAGTAACAGAAGCACCAATAGGAACAGGTAACCACGAGGTGACAAACTGATGCCCAAAAAAAAAAAGCCTAAAAGGGAGCGTTCATACGTACAGAGTGACTTAAAGCTAATTTGTTAAATGGCATTTCTAACACTACCAGTTTTCAAGAAAGTGAACCACCATCGAAACAGAAATTGCGAATCTACCTTTTAAAGCACGAGAAAGAAGCCTATCCACAACTTCAGCTGATTCGCTGTGAACAAGATCATGAACCAAGGACCGTCCCATGGCTTCCTCCACCGTCAAACCTGTCAACTCTGCCACTTTGGCGTTCCAGCCATTGATAAGGCCCGATGCATCTACAGCGAAAATTGGAGCTGTGGCCGTCTCTATCAACCTAACCATCTCCCGAGCAACGGAGCTAAGCTCGTCCATTCCCTGTAGCATCGGCTCCCCGAGCTGTCCATCAATCATCATCTTTGATCCACCCTCCTGCGCCACAGCAGCAGCAGCGTCCCGGAACGAGTCTCGCAGGATCAACTGAAGCGAGTGAATGGCGTCCATCTCTGCGTTTTCCCACGGCAAGCTCTTGCTCTTAACCACCTCCAAGAAGGCCTTGAACGAAGATCGCGGGTGCATCCTCTGCCCATCGTCCTTGTCCTCCGGATCGTGCTTCGCACCTCCCCACTTGATTTCCTTCGCCGTGTGCGACCGGAACCAAAACAAGAAGTCTCTCGAGAAGATGTTCGCAGCGGCCATACCGCAGACCGCATCACCAAGCGAAGCGGCACCTGGGAAACCCGCATCCGCGAGACTATCAGTGCTGAGCCCAGTGGAATCGCCATGGCAGGTAAGTAACCACTCGGCGATCTCCTTGATCTGCGCCTCTGTGGGAGTCACCCCAAGCAACCAGCAACTGCCCTGGAAATAGAGAGCCGCTCCATCACACTTAACCAAATCCATGATGCTCGGCGACTGCGTGACAATTCCCGTCGGAGAGTCGCGAAGAAGCATGTCGCAGAGAAGGGTCTGCGTCCTGAGAATCTTCTTCTCCATCAACTGAGCGGCCAAGTGGAGCTCCATATTGAGCTGAAGACCAAATGCCTGCATTAGGAACTCGCAGGCATAGCGCAGAGGGAACGGAATCGACCTTGGGGATGAGTGGTGGCACACCACCAAACCCCAGAGCTTCGTCACGGGCTGCCTGCCTGAAGTGCTAGCACCACCTCCGGCGGCACCTACACCACCACCGTGGCCCAGATCATCCTCATTGCCGCTGCTGATTATGACCGCCATGGCCAGAGAAGCAATCGAACCCATGTTTGCCATGTATTGAGCGTGGCAGCCATGTGGAGCCCTGAGAGTGGAACCAACGAGACACAGCGGCTGAAGGAGAGCAGGATCCTGAATCACCCGGACGGGCGTGGCATTGCAATCGTGAATCATCCTCACCCTGTTTTGCTTGAAGAGGAAGCGCGACGCCTGGGGGATGTCGGTGGCCGGGTAGTGCAGCCCCAAGTAGGGCTCGAGATCGTCCCGCTTGCTCTCGGCCACAACTTCACCGTGCTCGTCCTCGTGAAACTTGTACACCATTACGCGGTCGTAGCCGGTGAGTTCTCGGACGATCTCAGCGACAGTATCGCAGAGGAGGCCGATGTCGCCGCCGGGAAGGGACTGAAGGCGAGAAATAGAGCGGACAGCGAGCTTCTGGCTCTGCACGGCGCCGGCAATTGAGAGGGCGGGGTCGACGGAGCGAGCGGGCTCGAGGTCGATTACGATTCCGACATCGATCCTGTGGAGGATGGCGTAGAAGGGCTTGCCGGAGCTCCGGCTGTGCACCCACACGGGGTTGAGGAGCGTGATTTCCCGGGCGCTCGCGGCCTTCTCGAGGAGGAGCGCGCTCGAGGGGGTGAAGAGCATGCGGACGTCGGTTCCCACTCCCAGGAGGGACTCGCCGGCGGTGAGGCCCAAGGTCGGGACCGACTGCGGCGTTAGGTCCAGCATCTCTACGGCGTTCTCGCTGAAAGCGACGACCCGGAAGCTCGACTCGTCGATGGCAAGCGTACACCCGAAGGGCTGCACCTTTCCCCCTCGCTGAATCTTGGACAGATAGGCAACGATCTGCTGCTCTGGCACGGACTCCACCGTGGACTTCACCGACTGCGAGTAATCGAACGACCTCCCGGACTCCCCCGACTGCTCGAACACTGCGTGCAGCCTCGCGTCCAGATTGTACTGCGCAATCGCCTTGTTCGCTTGCTGGTCCGGGTGGCTCCCCTTGCTCCCCGACGCCATTTCCCCCCACCTCCCCCTCCCTCCTCTTCTTCTTTTTCCTTCTCAATCCCTTCTCTTATTCTGCTTCTCTGCAGCATCTGTGCTTCTCCGTTCCATCTCCTCTCTCCTCTCTCATTCTCTGCCAATTCTACCTCCTTCCTCTTCTTCTTAGGGTTTCTCTGACAGCCCGACTCTGTTCAAGGAAGCGGCTGTGCGTCGCGTGAGAAGGATGACGATGGCCGATGACTGATCGAGGATAAAGCACTGAATTACTATGAAGCCCCTTCAAATTTTACGAAAATGATGAAACGGGCCCCACTTCCCGTGTACGTGTTCGATTCCGTTATCGGATTTTTTGTTCCCTGGAGATCGGTTTTGTTTCTTTCGCAGATCGGGTCTGGATCCTGACCCGGAATGCCATGAAGCGTACCGCATATATGAAAATTTGTTCCGCAAACCGACCTTTTGTGTATTATTCCTTAAAAAGGCTCCATGTTTGTGAATTTGTAGTAAGTGGCTGTATTTTTTATATTATCTAACATGAACTGGTCGAGCCAACCAGGTTTGACTCAAACTCGCTCGGTTAAGCTAACTAGTGCTTGTAAACGAGTCAAGTTCAAGTTTAATGAGCTCGATTTCATTAAATTAAACTAGATTTATCTAAAATAGATGAATGGTTGAAAAAAAACGCATGAACTAATATTATATGAAAAAAACATTCATAACTATTTTGTTTTTGTTTTTCTCTTAATCCTCGCTCATGTTGGATTTGACGGTCTCGACTAAATGGTTGATGATTTGTCTGAAAACACTATCCAATGAAAGTACTATAAAGAGTTTAAGGTATACCGGCGGTTTAAGGTGTTTTTAGCAACAATTTATGATATACTTTGCTACAGTTTTTGAATATGTAACCACTCGATGATACATAACTAATTCAAAGTTGAAATTTAAGCAATCAACTACTGGAAATTTGAATTTTATATTACGATTCAAGAGTTGAGAATGACCAAACTTTGGTGAAAAATGGTGCAATTAAGAAGGGAAGCTTTTGTAAGGGAGAGTCTCCTTAGAGCTGCGAGGGTTTTAGAAAATTGAGAAACATGGAGACCTTATGTGCAATTAACGTCAAAGGCTAGCCCTTTTAAATGAATACCTTCCGTCTAATGATGCGGGCCTTCGTATTTCCGGATCGGATCCGAACTCTATCAAAAAAACCAAAATTTCATCATTGCACAACAACGGCTTTTAGCGCGTTGTGGAAAACATATGGCTGAGTCGCTCGTAGTTACGAGCACATAGGTGTCGATACTGAAAAAGGATCCAATTTAGTTTGGATCTAAATTTGACCCGTTTTGGATTCTACATGAACCAACTTCAGCTCGACTCGAACTCGTTCATTAAGTTCAACTCAAGTTTGATTTAACCCAGTTGACTTGGAACTTATAAATAAGTCGAGTTCGAGTTACATAAACTCAACTCGATTAAACTTGAGTGAGTTGGTTTAATATAAGCTACTTTTTTTTTTCTAGACTTAAAATCAAGAAAAGGGATCAAATCAAATGAAGAGTTGCTAAACTAGCTTAAACGAGTCAAGCTCGAGCCAACCTTACACGGTTCAATTCGAGATCAAGCCAAGCGATATATGAGTCGAGCTCGACCTCAACATGGCTCGTGTCTACGAGTTTCGGGTCAGACCCAAGCTTCACCTATTGCAACTTAACTTGAGTTTGGATTCGAATTTGATTTTTTTTAAACCAGACCCAATCTGATTAGCTTTGCCAGTCTTGGTAAAAGACAAGGTTTAACTACAAGACTAATGGGGAACTTTTATAAAGTTCTGACTTTTAATATAATATTTTTTATAGAAGCTACAATATCAAAATCAACTATTTTGTTTCCCACAAAAGATGAAATTTATGTCAGTCCAATCTGTCAAAGACCTTTGTATAATCACTTACAAACAAACACGTGGTTTAAGTTTCTAAATAATTAAGCATAAAGGCAATGGTTTTCATCATTATCAATTTAAAGTCAACCATTAGCATCAGTTGCTATTATTCACATGTTTAGTGAGTGAGCATATACATGTTTGGTGTTTTAGCGGGAAGAGTTGATGTTATGAGAATTCGAAACGGAAACAAGCCACCTACTTGCTCTTGTTCAGACCGTTAGGCCAACCCTATTGAAGATCACACATTTTTAATACTTATTTTTTATTTGGTGGGACAAGTGTGACACCATGTATTATGAAGGTTAAGTGCTTCTGACAAATGAGTCGATTTAAATAGTAAATATTTAAATACGTGAGATATCATATTAATGTCATTGGATTTAGTGCTGGAAGGCAACTTGCAGTAGATCCATATCCACTTGTCCATTTTGGCTACGTCGGGATTGGATGTCATGTTGATTGGCTGGCTGCAGAAATTTAATTTACAAGCAATTGCGTATGGATCCAAATCCAGATAAGGTGTATCATTCTTAAGGTGTTACGTATGTATTATTATTTATCATAACAATTTCTTGCTTTTATATATATATATATATATATATATATATATATATATATATATATATATATATATATATAATTGTGGTGGTTTTTTTTGTTGTATTTAACTATGACTTTATAAATATTTAGCACAATATCTGGTAGGTAGAATATTTATACATAGAGTTGTCTAGTTCAAAATAATGAAAAGACCCAAAAATTCAAGATCACTATAATTTGAAGACCATATCTTAACTATTTGCTTTTGCGATCTAGTTAAACATTTAAAAATACACGACTTAATACAGCAGTTGACACCCAGGTCAATTTTATTGACCTCATTGCATGAACTCTTAGTTGACCAACCAAAGTCAACAGGCCCACTTATGGAATCCAAAGTGAAGCCCACCACAAAGAACCATGTGTTAAGATGGCTCGCTCAAGATAGCATGGCTGATTGAGACTTAAACAATAATTTGGCGGCAAAGACATTTTGTGAGTGTTTTATGAATCTGCGTCAAATATTAGAGCAGGTTCATGAAACAATAGTTCAAATGTAATTAAGTGTTTCTGCTGCCAAACGATCCGTAAGACAAAACAATAATTCATGACGAGCCATTCATGTCCCGGACTTATTTTCATCATTTTTTTGTTTTTTTCATAGGCAAGCTTAGGGATATTCCCAGGGATCCAAAGGGTGACTCTTCTAATCATGTTAGAGTGTGAGTTAATTAACATTTAATTATCTTATTTGATCTCATTGTTGTTATATGTATTGTTTTAATTAGGTCTGAAAGAAAAGAAAATAAATTAGGATATAGGATAATTATATTTATATTTGTTTATCGAATTTATGATCATTTTTGCGTCAACAATGCGAACCTTTGTGGGCCCATCCACTTTCAGAGAGTCTCTGCTTCGCTTTTCGAACGAAAGTGTGCATGCCAAAGGTGAACGAAAACATCTCCATCAGTCACGTTGAGGCCACGTGGGCGGCCCCTTAAAGTCAATTATTTGTTGTTGCTATTCTTGTCGTTGTTGTTGTTTCTTTGTACTGGAATTTAATGTACTTTTCATATACATGTCAATTTTTTGCAAACTCATATTCTCGAAAATGGAAAGCTTATGGTATAAGGAAAAGAACTTTGCTAGATGTATCTGGGAAATAGTTTTCACTCCAATGTTTTTTTTTTTTCTCTTTTACTCCTTTTGCATCTTTTATCTTTCTACCTTTTTTTGTTTTTTCATTTAACAGCCATCCACTCCACTCTAAGATGTGTAAATCCTACCATGAAAGAGGGACTTGAAATTCAATCACATTTTGTGACTGACTTCACTTGTTTCATATACATACATATATATATATATATATATATATATATATATATATATATATATATATATATATATATATATATATACGCAAAATCAGTTAGGGGTGAGCCAGAGCCGAGTTGAGCCCGAGTTAAGTCACCTCAAACTCGGTTCGACTAATGAAACCTCGAGCTCGACTCGGCTTGAGCTCGAGAATAGCTCGACGGAAGCATCTCGAACTCGACTCAATTAAGGGTCGACAAACTCGTTTGAATAGAATTGATATTCATCGTTATGTGTTGTGTTCGAGCTCGACTCGATTAAGGCTCAACAAACTCGTAAACTCGTTTGAATATATCGACATGATTAAGGTTCGACAAACTCGATTAAGGATCGAGCTCAACTCGGCAGATACGCGTTGAGCTCGAACTCAACTCGATTATTTGAACGAGTCGACTCATGAACTCGAACTCAACTCGTTCACAAGCCCAGCTTTCAAGAGTCGAGCTCCAGGTCGAGTAACTCGACTCGTTGTTCACCCCTAAAATCAGTTCCTATGTATGTTTGGTATGAATTTTTTGTAAAACTAATACCAAAGATAAAAAATATGGTATTGAAAACCCAAAACTACTGACACATAATATTCAAAAAACAAGGAGATAACAATGACAAAACAAACACTGTCAATGACATTGACATATCATCAAAGTGGCATCATTCTTGTATGGGCAACCTTTTTTTAGTACCATAGAAGTTAGCATTTATAGATTAAAACCAAACTTTCTACTTTTTGTAAGAAGCTTCCACTACCTCAAAGGAAGAACACAAGCTTGTATGATTGGCTTTTAATTAAGCAAGCAGTAATGCCCAAAAAAACTAGAACCATTTAAGAGCACTTCCTTTATTAAAATTATGAAGAGACCATTGGTATTGCAAAGGCCTTGGTGACCATGGTTAGATAGGCCATACCATGGTTGGACCATGGATGAGATTGTTGTATAAATCCCTCTTTGTGCAATTAAAATTAGGCGCGAGCAATATGTTGGGATGACAACGGATCGGATTCTGATCAAATATATCCTTAATCATATCCACTTTTTCGGTATTCAGAATTTGAATTAAAGAAGATTCATATCCGAATCCAAATCCGAAATCTGATTTTACAATCCAAATATGATCTAAATCTAATTGTTATATTTATATCCAAATCCAAAATTTGAACCGCATTTTCCCAATTTTCAAAATTTAATAGCATTAGATACAAGATACTTGTCTAAAAATGAATCTGATATGAATCTGTATCTGAATCCGATCAGATATTAATGTATATCCGAATACGAATCCGATCAGATGCCATTTATTAAATCCGAATCTGACCAGATTTCTTGAGTCTTAATCGAGTCGAGTTCGAGATCAACATGTAATGATGAATATCAATTCTGTTCAAACGAGTTTATCGAGTCTAGCTCAAGTTCAACACGTAACTGCCGAGTCGAGCTCCAGTTGCTTCCATCGAGTTATTCTCGAGCTCGAGTTGCTTCCATCGAGTTATTCTCGAAATCGAGTCGATTCGAGCTTGAGGTTTTATTAGTCGAGCCGAGCTCGAGCTGACTGAACTCGGGCTCAACTCGGCTCGTGTTCACCCCAGACATGGCTAAGCAAGTTGCACTCTGATTCAATTCGATTGTCGTATACATATCGCTCTATGCGATTGAAGGTATATGGGCATTATATAAGGTCGAGAAAGTAGATCCAAAGGGTTTTACCACTTCTTCCAAGAGAGTTAGGTTTATGCTTCCTCTTTGAACTTCATCCACAGAAGAAGATAAGAGAATAATGTACCAACTTGTGTATTTAGTACAATAATGCATAAGCCAAGGTAGTAACCTTTGAAGGTTTCCAATGTAACATCGTATATGTTTCTCTATGTAAAGTTAAAATCTTTTTGATTTGTTCATGCCCACGTGACATGGGCCAATTATTGTCCTACGGATAAGATATGCATCCCACCTATAAAAAGAGAGATAAAGATCGTGAGAGAGTATTTTATTGGAGAAATTTTAATTTTGGTCTCCGTATTTTGGCTATATTTAAAAAAAACACATTTCCTTTTCAATTTTTCTAACATGATATTGAAAGGTAAGAGGGTTTGGCATGAAAGGCTGCCCATCATGGCCGTGGTGGAGCCAAGATTTTTCAGGCACTTGCATTTGTGACACAATTTTGGTGTGGGAATTGCATAAAATTTTAGAGTCATAACAGTGTGAAGTTAACACAATATAATTATTTTTTTTGGAATGGTGTGGGCAGTGGCCCACCCCAACCAACAAGTGGCTTTGCTATTGCTCGTGGCTTTCGCCTCCTCCCAAAATCTCGACACAAGGTTAGGAGGGCAGACTTTATGCTGAACACATAAATTACCGACATTAAAACACTATTATTAATTAGGAGTCTATCTTTATAACTAGGATTGAAGGGTGACTTTGGTGTTATGGCATTTTACTTGTGATGGTAAAATGCATAAATTACTTAATAACAAGTAGTTTTGACTACCTGTTGTTAAGCGATTTGTGTATTTATAAAATGTCATAACAACCTACTTTATTAAGATTATGGATATTAGTTTGCTTGAATTTAGTAAATAAAAAGAAGATAATTAAGTCATGAAACCAGATCCCTCCTATAATTAGAATATAAAGTTCTTAAATACATAGTGTTAAGATAATAATTAAGATTGAAATTTGACGTGAGGATTTTGCAATTTGAAATGAGAACACGAAGCTGTAAACATTTTTAAAGTTCTAAGATGATGAACTTTGACATAACTACGCATTTGCGTCGCATAAGGAGGCATGATAATATGCAGCCTTTCAGGGTGGGCCATGTAGCACGTGACGAAGAATATGAGGACTGTTTGGGAGTTTTTGGTGAAAGGAGATGACCTCAAATGAAATTTTCTTCATATTTCAGCTAAGGACATGTTACTTTCACCTTTTTCTCTATAGAGTCCTGGCTTTGTGTGCTGATGAAGTGACAAAATAGGTTGAGCATGTGAATATAATGGTGGGCCAAATGTATTTATGTGGACATTTCATTGTTTTAGAGCACAATGTCTTGCACATTTCAAACATCAAAACCCCCCATTTTTTCTTGATGGCCCAACACCAATGATCCTTATCCATAAAAAATCCAAAAAGAAAAAAAAAATATATCTCAAAAAAAATTTTTGAACTATTTTGATGAGACCTCCGCCAAATACATTTAATTGCATGTTAGGTTGTTAGTGTTGGACTTTTAAGTATATTGAGATCCGCATATTTATCATCCTCAATGATCTCAAATTACTTCAAATATACTACGAGATTCTATGACTTCTGACATCAAATTCTAGGTACGCATATACATATACATTGAGGGATACTTTCAAACAAATATAATGTCTGTTAAATCTCTAGAGCAACATAATGGGTAAAAACATAGTCAGAAATAACGTTTCAGAGTTTTAAACGGCAAAGTTTGTATAGGGTATAATACTGTCAGCTTGAAAAAAAGGAAAAAATAAGGTAAATTTTTAAAATTTTAAAAAAACTAAAAATGAAGAAAAAAATAAGCGAGAAACTAATAACACAAATATCAAAAGATAAGTAGATTTGCAACAAATAAAAAAATTATTTAGCATTAAAAAAAGTGAAAAAATGCAGAAAAAACATGTTTTTTAAAATTTTAAAAGGCAATTTAATTTATCACGTTTTTTTTGCATTTTTTGTGACACTGGGTAAAAATTACATGTTCAAAAACATAAAATTGGCTTAGTGAAAAGATTCATTTTTTCCGACAACAAATAATCACTCTTGGGAAGGGAGTAAGGACTAATGGCTATGTTCCTTACCAACAAAAGAAATTTTCCTTGACATGTAGAACATCAATTTTCTTTTTCCTTTTATATATGGGTTATTTAGTAGCAGAGCCAGATATTGGCTGGTGTGGGCATATCACCGCATGTTTGAGGTCCGAGAGGAAAGGATTAGACCTTAAATCCATGGATATGAGATCCTCTATTGTCCAAATTCACGGTTAATAGACACTTCATTAATCACTTTGGAAAGTATGTCTTTTTTGGAGACATCCAATAAAATTGGAACGATACGGAGAAGATTAGCATGGTTCTTGTGCAAGGATGACAAGTGCAAATAGAGAAATGGTCCAAACCACTTTGGAAAGTATAAAAAAGCTGATGCAATTGAGAAAGTTTTTCTATCACCAAAAGTTGGCCAAGTTTTTGTAAAATTTTGGAAGAAAACTTATAAAGTATTAGAAAGCTCCAAGCTTAAGCAGGAAGATTAATGAAAAAATGGCATATTTCACTTTCAGCAACTAAACAAATTGGGTGCAAATTCACCATTAAATCACAGAGTGCTCTGTAAGGTTTCATTGTTATATGTGGACATCTCGGGAAGCAAGGGAACGAGGCAGATGCTTCCAGGCACAAATCAAAGTGGGAAAATGACGCGAAAAAAGCAGGTAGATAAGAAAAAGAGTTGATTCTCTCCATCCGGAAAGAAGATTGAGCGCTTTCCCATGAAAGAAAAGTAATTTTCATGTGATAAATAAATAAGCTCAGTCTCTCTCTTATAGCATAACTGGTCGGACCTGTAGCACATACACAATACACAATGCGTCTCGCCAGGGGCGGAGCCAAGGGGGGACCTACACGGGCTCGGGCTTCACCTCAACTTTTTTTAAAAGAATTATATGTAAATTTTAAAAAATTCACTTGTTTTATATAAAATTTAAAAAATGATATTTCATCCTCAATCAAATTTAAAAACTTTAATTTGACCCTCCTCATGAAAAATTTTTAGCTTCACCCTTGCATCTCTTGTTCAATGCCCATGGGTGAGGTAAAGTGGCTGATAAGGGTTGTAGTTGTGCCCCCCTCTCCCTCCTTTCACCTCCCTCTCTCTCTCTCCTTCTCACGAGCGCACACGCACACACATCTTTTAGATTTTTACATAAGAGAAACCAAAAGAAGAGTTCACATTTAAACTCCTCATGTTCATACGAGATCAGTGCATGAGCTAAAACTAAAACTTGGATAGGAACTCATTTAAAGCTAGTTTTTTAATGTTGAATCTAGGTATCTAACATGATCCCAAATCTCTATTTGCTTTCTCTTTCTTTCTCTCTCATATATATATATATATATATATATATATATATATATATATATATATATATATATATATATATATATATATATATATATATATATATATATATATATATATATATATATATATATATACACACAACACAATGTATTGTACCAAGTAGTGTGCATGAGAGTGATCCAATCTCTCATGTGCACCACTTGGTGCAATACATTGCATTGTGTATATATATATATATACACACACGCACACACAACACAATGTATTGCACCAAGTCGTGTGCATGAGAGTGATCCAATCTATCATGTACACCACTTGGTGCAATACATTGCGTTATATATATATAACTTGGCACTAGCAATCCTTAGCCTCTCACATGCGGCCCAATGCAAGTGTAGCACGTCTGTGCATGTGATAATAACCGCCCAATGAAATGCATGAGGCAGAGTTTGGTGGAGGGGATCCCCACGATTCATGGGGACCCATCTTCTCTCTCTCTCTCTCTCTCTCTCTCTCTATATATATATATATATATATATATATATATATATATATATATATATATATATATATATATATATTGTGTGTATAATTCCAATGTGCTGCAGCTGGTTTTCCTTCAAAAAAAAACAGATAGGGCATGTACCTGGTTTTCTTTCATTTATTTGTGGCCCAAAGGTGGGGGACAATGGAACATGGGTAGAGGGATGAGTATGTCCACATAATTCGACAACCAAAGGCAATTCTTTAAAGTATTTTCTATGCCGACTCCCTTCTCCACCACTAGTGGAGATATTGTGGGGCATCTATCCCAGGATATGACTTCCTTCAAATTCATTACTCTCAGATCACTCGATGCTTCCCAGCAATTTCATTTATTGAGGAATGATAAATTGCTGTTACTTGCAACTCTTTCTCTCTCTCTTTCTCTCTCTCTCTCTCTCTCTATACCAGTTCTATACACATGTGCATGTACGCATGAAAACTAAATCCCAACAACTAGTTGTTTAGACATGCCAAATTTTGAGTTAATTGTTCCCTTCACTCAATGTTGCAATGAGCTTTTTAATGAAGAGATTGTTTAGATCTAGTAACTCCACTTACACACATAGATTGCATGCCATAAATAACATTTTTTTTCTCTGAAGGGCTATAGTAAATGATAAGAAGAGTCTTAAATGATCTCTTTCTGACACATAAGTCAAGATGACATATATATATATATATAAAAGAAACTGAAATCCTTTTCTTTTTTCCTATGTCTTGAGGGTCCATGGCAACTTTGGGACTTGAGTAGGAGGCGGGACACCCATAAACTAGCATGTCGTGCATTTATTATCTGCGGCTCAAAAGTCTAGTGCTGCCCATAAGAATTGAACTTATGAACCCATCATACATTACGCCCCTCCAGGAGGGGTGGGAGAGAAAGAGAGAGAGGTATAAAAATGAGAAGAATATGTTATGTTTTTCCTTCAAATATGAGTTAAGAAGAGCACACATATAGAAGATACCAGAGTTTTTTTCTTTTTCCCTATGTCTTTAGGGTTCAGGGCAACTTTGGGACATGAACGGGACACTCATCAACTAGAAAGTCGTGCATTTATTATTTGCAATCCAAAAGTCTAGTGCTCATGAGAATCCATCACTAAGGTACGGCCTTTGAGGAGGATGTGAGAGAGATAAAAATGGCAAGAATGTCTGGTTTTCCCTTCAAAGAGTTTAAGTGTCACAATCAAGGAAGAGGAAGCAACCATAGCCAGTCCACTTGTCCGATACAAAGTTAGCAAGATAATTGGAGTATGTCAAATTTTGAATGCTGCCCAGTGATTAAAAAGTAAAAAAAACATCGAAAGCACCGTAAATTGTTGTTAAAAGCGACAAAAATTTTTAACTTTTAATCATCCAGTAACGTTCGGCATTTGGCAAATTTGGACTCCCCTATATACATCAGACATGCATTTAAGGGCGGAGACACATGTGGGCATGTGTGAGCAATTACCCACATAGTCTAATAAAATTTTTATATTTACATATTCACCTTCTATAGTATATGGTGAGAGGCAGCTCTGTGTGCGTAGCCAAGGGCTCAAGTTAGGATATTTATGTCAAAAAAATAATTTTAATTTTATATTTTAATCCTCAAGGAGCTTTGTTCTTTTAGAACAGTACTTCCAATTAATTTTTTTCATTGACTTTGTCTAAGGCTGGACACCAGGACGGACCGCCAAAGGGTATCCGGTACTGGGCCCGACTCAGGCCCGAGTCCGGATCTGGGAAAAAGGGACCCGGCCGGCTTGACTCGTTATCGGGCCGGCCTAAGTGGGCACGTTATTTTATTTTTTAAATTTTTTATTAATATATATATATATATGTATATATTATTTTATATAAAAATATATTTTAAATTTAATTGTACCAAACCCGGCCCTAGCTCGGGCTAGGGTTTTTCGAGTCGGGCCGGGCCCAGACCTAGTTTTTGGATGTTGGGCCGACATGGACCCGACTCGTTATCGGGCCGAGCCGGCCCGATGCCCAGGCTTAACTTTGTCTTATTTTTTACTTATTTTCATTTTTTGAAATTAATTTAGCTTTTCTGTACTACCATTTTTCATATATATTCTTTATTTATATAATTGTTTTATCCCAAGGAAATACACGTCCACTTGCTCCCTACCACTTTCCAGTATAGTTTCATGGTAACTATAGTGCTTTCACGTTAGAAGAGTTATATGCTCTTGTGGTGATTCATGTTGCTCGTTTTGTAACATCAAATAATTCTTGCATATGTTCTGCTGTGAGCACACTTACATTAAAATGCATAGTGAAAATTTTTCATGCCGAAAAATATTTTTCAATAAATTGGTTTTGAATCAGAATATTCTTTACCGTGTCCAATTTATCTGATGCTTACATATTGAGATTCGGATTCGGATTAGTACAAACGAATAAAAGCCTATACCTCGATTTAAGTTCATGATACGAATCCAATCTAAATCTGATTTTTTCGGATCCACATCTAAATCCAACTTCTAATATACAACTGAATTCAGACCACATATAATATGTTGAGATCTGACTTTCAAAATGTATGGATATTGATATATGTTGTTTATTTGAAACTGAAACCGAGTTTAATTCGATATTTATTTAAAACGAACTCCGAACAGAATCCAATCCAATGCCATTTCTCAAATCTGGATCTGATCTGATTTCTTCATCTAGCTTGAATTTTTTTCCAAATCGAGCTGCTCTAAAACAGTTCAGCTAGATATCCAATCTCAATTTAATCCAATGACATGTCTACATTTTTCCAAGAAATTGATGAAGTGAGTATTCAATCTTTAGTTTATATTAATTATTTAATATAAGCTTTAGTCCACTTTCATCACACATATGAAGTTTTTTTATTAAAATATTTTTTATATTGAAATAAAAAGGATTTTAGCTTTATGCGATATTAAGAACTAGTGATGTTTGAAATTATGATCATAGTTGGCAAACCCGTTACTCGGATTCAAATTGAAAGATGACCGGGTCATTGGGCCACTGAGTTGGCTCCTCGACTCAGTTGAATATTTAGATAACCATAATGTAAATCACTGCAGCTGAATCTGCAAGTCATGGTCGAGTAGGGGCGAGTCAGGCCGAGTCGAAGAATGGTCGTTGTCATGTTCCATGGATCGACAATTGGTGAAATCCGATTTCACAACTATGGATTTGAGATCCACATTACATTATAAAAACCATGGTAGGGGGGTTCTAACCACATATCTATGGATTTAAGACCCTCGCAGATCTATGGTGGTTTTAGATCTCCGATCTAAAGCAATCACTGCATCTCTTTATATCGTTCCAATTTTATTGGATGTCTCTTAAGAAACCACAAGACGGCATTTAATTAATGGTTTGGATTTCTGATGGCTAAGTAAATGAGAGGTTGGGTTGAAATTATATCTAATACAGCTAAAGATTAAATAAATATTCAAAATGCAACTAGGGAATATATAATAATTAGAACACCTCTAGTTTTTAGTTATTAATAAAAAGCATGCGTAAATTTTTTTTATGGAAAATTAAGAAGGCCCCTGTGCTTATTCATTTGAGTTAATTTAAGTTAGTATAGAAAAATGTATCTAAAAACGTTTTAAGTGTTTTTGGAATGACTTTCCAACGTTAATAAAAAAGTATTCCCTAAATTAATTTTGATAATAAAAAACGCTAGTTTAGGTAAATTTGGAGATTAGTTATACTGTTATTTGGAACGATTAAAGAGGCTAATTCAAATTGGTCGAGCAGTAAATCATGATATGGAAGCTTGTTCCTTTTTATTGGTGATGCAATACTTAATTATACTTTTTTCAATATACAAAAACTTCTTTCAAAGCTGCAAGGTGACTCGTTAATGCTCATGCTCGTGAACGAATTAGAGCCGGTAATTTGCTTAACTAGTCGAGCTCGAGTTCATGAGTCCACTTGTTCAAATAATCGAATTGAGTTCGACCTCAACACGTAATTTTCGAGTCGACCTCAAGCCTTAATCGAGTTTGTCAAGCTGTAATCAAGTTGATATATTCAAACGAGTTTACGAGTTTGTCGAGCTCGAGTTCAACACGTAACGTTGAATATCAATTCCATTGAAACGAGTTTGTCGAGCCTTAATCGAGTCGAGCTCGAGCTCAACACATAACTTTGAATATCAATTTTATTCATACGAGTTTGTCGAGCCTTAGTCGAGCCGAGTTCGAGCTCAACGCGTAACTGCCGAGTCGAGTTGCTTCCATCAAGCTAGTCTCGAGCTCGAGGCTTCATTAGTCGAGCTGAGCTCGAGTTGACTGAACTCGGGCTCGACTCGGCTCGTGGTTAAGTTCTAGTATGTTACTTTTATGAGATCTAAACAGACAAACACAATGCTCCCCATTAAAATGTACCATAAATCCATCTAGGGTCACGTAGAACATGCTTTCTCCTAATCAAGCATTAAAAAAACAATATGAAAAAGTAGGCATGGTTTTGGAAAAATTATCTCCAAAATTGTTAGGTGCATTTTTTGCTTTTTAATAAAAAAAAAAACAACAACTTAATTTACATAATATAGGCTTGCGACTTGGTCAAATATTGTTAAAATTGAATATAACGCACCCCAAAAAATACAAGAAAAAGCTTTCAGGACAAATATCCTTCAAAGTTCAAGAAAGCTTCAATTTTTTTTATATTATCTTTATTTGATAATAAGAACGAACCGATGGCATTCACAAACCAATAAATATCTTTAAAAATTTGCAGGCTTTTTATTATGTACCAGGCTTGAAAAATTTTGCTGCATTTTCAAAATCTTGACAAGATTTTGCGATCACAGTTTGTCACTGGTGATCGGCCTTGAAAGTGACCAACTTGAAGACAAACCACTTTGTTGGATACTTGGACGTGACGTGATGTGTGGTTGAGCTTAGTTGATGGAACTGGTCCGAGTTCGAGCCAGGTCCTACAACTGGGTCCATTAAAATGGTTCAAGGTCCACAGCCGGTCCCACGACTCGGTCCAACATTGGTTCGAGCCAAAGCCGCTCTAGGCCTATGTTGTAAATGGTTCAAATATGGCTTTAAGAATTTGGCTTTTCCTGCAGTTTCGAAATTCGCCGGAACTTTGCTTTTTGTGTACTTAAATTATTCGAATCCGATCCATTCACATCCCTATCAAATTCTTCTTTATTCTCCTCCTCCTCCTCATAATATATGAGGGAATCAGAAGAAAACTGACATGAAAGTGGCCAGTTTCAGACCTACATGTTCTGGACCGACTTGGCCAGTCGGCCCAGCCAGATATGACCCTCTCTTTTAGCTCACGGCCCACTGAGCCTAGACGTGGCTGAGCATGGGCCTGACGTGCTCATCCTTTTGCGGGTACAAAAAGCTTGGTGTGTTTAAATATCAAGCCCTGTCACTAACTACCTGACACATGTGTGAGCTGCCTATGTGGCAATATATGACAGGTCACTCTAGTATCAAAATATTATATAATAAAAAAATAAATAGCCAAGGAAGTCGGGTTTTTAAGAGACTTTGTCGCTTACCCAACACATAAACTTAAGCAGACAGCCAACATACATGCGGGTTGGTGTGGGCAGCTCACACTAGCTAATCAAGATTTTGTTTTATTAAAGACCTTGAAATTACATTATAATGATTCAAAAATTACATGGGATAATCACTCCAGTCTCAGGGCACTGGTGGCTCAGTGTCCCGCAACTGAAAATTTTGGACTCCGCCACTTACCGAGGTTCTTGTAAATCTAAAAAAAATAGTTTTATATATATATATATATATATATAATTTGAGAATTTCTATTTTAACCCCTATTAAAATTTTGAAACTATAGTTTAGCCCCTGCGACAAAAAATTCCTGACTCATGATCCTGTCTCAAAATGTTTTGGCTTGCACAAAAAGTTGACACCACGGGATCTCTCCATGTTTAACATATAAAAGAAGGTAAGTGAATAGTGTCAAAAACATCGGTGTTTGTCAGCTTCTTCATAAGTCATAAGCCAAAGCATGCATATGTTTTGAGAACGTGGTTTGGATCGTAGCATTTCACGATCCAGATCCGACAACCGTATCTCCAAGTGCAGCGTTGTTTTTCCATAATAATTCAGAAAACCAATGGCTGGATGTTAGGCCTCCTCCTACCTGTTATTGATACAAAAATATTGACAAAGACTATCAATCATGTAAGGAATGCAAAAGGAGAAATGAAATTTTTAGATCATATAAAGTAAATAATTCATGTGACGACGAATCCACACCTAGCCGGAGCTCACCACTCAAACAAATGATTCTTACAATAAAAAAACTAATTCTCTCTCTCTCTCTCTCTCTATATATATATATATATATATATATATATATATATATATATATATATATATATATATATATTAAATGGTCCCTTTGGAAACCAACTATCTAATAGAGTCATTTGATTTGTGTTAAAATGAAAAAACAAAGAAAAAAAAATGATTGACATTTTCATCATTTAGTATTCGTTCTCACTTTTTTTCTATCAACCATTTATGTGCATCAAATAGATGGCCCTGGTTAGATGACTAGACGACTCTAAATAACTAAAGTCACTGTTCAAGTAAGACTAATTTTTGCTTTTAAACCAAGTTTTTCACTTGTCATCTAAACATCCAAACCAAGTTTATAAAAATAGATTTTTAACTAGGTTTTCACAAAACCAAGTTTTAAAGGGCCTTTTGATGCATTGGAAATATGAAATTGGAAATAACTTCCCAAAAACTTATTTCAGGAATTCAATAAAAATAAAGTCTCTAATTTTTTTTTTCAAGCTGAAAAACAGATATACCAAATTGGTAAAATATCTGAGACACTTTAGGGCAACTTGCCACAATGAGTCAATTTTGATGACAATTTGAAAAAGTTTATGACCATTGAGCCAAATTCTTGTAGTTGTGGCTCATAAAATTTGAACCCAAAGAGCTCTTTTTTGCACTTAGTTCCTTATCTATAGGCAATTGACAAATTTAGTCTTGCCTTTTAGCTATAGACAAGTCCATCCTTGTTCTTTCAACTATTTCAAATTCAACTCTTAATGTTAAATGTGTATAAGAAGTATCTTTTTATGTGGAGAAGGTTATACGTTTCATGCTCAAAATGATAAAAATGCCCCTATGTGTAAAATGGAGGCCCACAAAACTAGAAAGAAAATAAATAAATACCCTTATGCAGTATCGTTCTAGGGGTCAAACATGGAGAAGGGGTGTTTCTACACAAACACCGGTGACCGAGCGGGTTATATGTTAAGCCATAAGATGGACATAAGGGTGAACAATGAGGCAAACTACTCGAGCTCGACTCGTTAAAGCTCGGTTCGTGAACGAATTCGAGTTGAGTCATTTGCTTAATGAGTTGAGTTTGAGTTCATGAGTCGACTCGTTCAAATAATCGAGTTGAGTTCGAGCTTACCACATAATTGTCGAGTCGAACTCGAGCCTCAATCAAGTCGATATTTCAAACGATTTGTTGAGCCTTAGTCAAGTCGAGTCTGAGCTCAACACGTAATGATGAATATCAATTATACACAAACGAGTTTGTCGAGCCTTAATAGAGTAAAGCTCGAGTTCAACATGTAACGATGAATATCAATTATATTCAAACGAGTTTGTCGAGCTTTAATCGAGTTGAGCTCAAGCTGCTTCTGTTGAGTGATTCTCGAGCTCGAGCCGAGTTGATTTTGATGTTTTATTAGTCGAGCCAAGATCGAGCTGATTGAACTCGGGTTCGACTCGGCTCGTGTTCACCCCTAAAAGAAAGGACCTTGCGTACCCGATGAAGGCATGGTTGGGCTTTTACAGCCTCTTTTGTTCTTTTGTTATGGCTGAGCTGCCACCAACCACATAGACACTTTTATAAATTAACATATGCACCTTTACCTTGAAAAAATAAAACAAAAGACACATGAAACAATGTGTGATTGTTTTTTAAACGACAAACTTATTCTGCCAAAACGTTATAAGAAACTATTATATAAATGTTTTATGAGTATGGTCCAAAAATTGGGTTATATTCATGAAACACCTTAGAAAGTATTCATAAATCTAAGTTTTAGGATAGATTCATGAAACTGTAACAACAAGAATTTTTCTTAAAAACGAAAAATATCTAGGATGGCTTTGTCAAATCGAACAAAGTAAGGACGAATTTGTCAATTACATATGAGTTGGTGATGAATTTGGAAAGTAACCACACTAAAAAAATGGCGAAGTGAAATACCAGAGTGTTGTTTCCGTAATATTCATAATTTCGGAGACCAATTACCAGAGCCTTCAGTTCTATTTAAAATGAACCAGCAGCCCCATCCGGCGTCTCCCATGGAAACGTTGCTTCGGAGGATAAGGCCTCCTGCTCACCAACCCCTCCTCTTCTTCTTTTCTTCTGCGGATACTTCGAATCTCATAGCAGAGCCATCGGCGGAGAAGCCGTAGACTAGAAGACTCTCAAGGGAACGCCCACCGCCTCTGCCCAAGGCCGCATGAGTAGTCTGGAAGCCGTCTCCTCGAGTCCCAGATTCTTGAAGCACCCATGGGGATGGTTATCCTCTCCCAGACCTTCCATCCGCAGCCATTCTCCTTGGTCCCGTCCCTCAGAATCCCGCAGCCAGCGCCGGCTGCCGGCCTTCTCCTCCGCCCTCCGATCTTCTCGACCTCCGGTTGCCGGTAACTTCGGTTTCTTTGTCCCCATTTTGTTATTTTTCATCTTTCTTTCTTTCATTCATTTTTTAATGGCTTCGGAATTAATCTGCTATGTATTTGTTATTCGGTGCTTTTGGGGATTGTCGCTACTTCGAATGATGGTGCATGGTAGCGTCTAAAATTGCAAGAACCGTGTGTGTGTGTGTTTATGTAGCCTTTTCTAGTGTGGTGATTGCTGACGTCTAAAATTGCGCAAATCGTGTGCTTATGTGTGCATGAGGTTTTCTGTGGTTCGTTTGGTTTCCGATTGTTGGCGACCTTGCCATTCGTGATGTTTACTTATCAAGATGTGCAACTCTAGTGGATTTTCATGGAGGCTGATAATCGGATCCTTAAGTATGCTGGGGCCTGGGAGTGACAGGGAAGGCCCACGAAAAGGAACCGGTTGATGCCATATTCGATAATTGTTCTTTGCTCGTTGATTTCCTGCTATGATAGCGTAGTTGGAACCGGATACTCGATTGAGGACTAGTGTTTCGCTTGAGACAGAAGATAGTTTTCTTTAGTTTCTTTGCATGGCTGACTCCAAGATTCTTGGAAGGTGGGACAGGCTTGCTGCAAGGAGGCCTCACGTGAACAATCTAAACACCGGATATGACCAGCTGTCCTCGGAGTGCTCGACTTCGGAGGAAATCCCATCCATTCCAAGTGGGTGCTCCATTCCTGTTGTGCAGGTGGATGCAGAGGTTTTCAATGCTGAACGCTTGCAGTTGCAGGAAGAAGACACCCCTGCAGACGATCTCCTGTCAACTCTAACGGTAACTGAAAGTTTACCTCTTCTTCGTATTCCTATGAGTGTCCCGGTAAATTTAATGAATGTTGGCGGCACTATTTGTTTTCTTGTGCTGAGTACGGTTTACAGTTACAGCCGTAATAACTACTGTGTTTTTGTCAGGTTCTGACTGTAGAAGAACAACACGCTCTAGCCGCAACTCCAGCTCATCCTGCAGGATTGTATGGTAAGTCCATACATCTTTTTTATGTTCCTTCGTCCTTATAGTTGGAAACTACTTTCTCATTTTATGTTTCTCTTTCACGATATATTCATTTTACAGTTGGGTAGAGCCGGGAACATTCATGTTGTTTTTTGGACATAGAGAATGCTTCCTGGATGTTAGTTATTGTTATTTCGGTCCTGATTGGATACCAATAAGGTCGTAGTTATGTTCTCTTAGTTTGTTTTTGTGTTTCATGAATTTGATGATTTTGTTCTCATTCTTATAAGTGACAATTCAATCATATACATTCAGTAGCATGCGGTTGTTAAATACAGGAGTTATAAGTGACAATTCAATCATATACATTCAGTAGCATGCGGTTGTTAATACAGGTTTCTCCTTGCTTCTCAGAGCCATATCATGAGTTAGGCTACTAGACTGCAGGCTAGCTATTACAAGCTTGAATGAAGGGTCATGCTCTTCTGAATATGGACTCCATTTCTTTGTTGCTATTTTAGATGTCGCAATGCTTTGTCAGTTGTTGCTTCTTGTCTTTCATCTAACATGGTGTTGATATCTGCTGTCAGCTTTATATGCAAGTTTCCTAGCCGGAAACTTTGTGGAGCAAATATGGAACTTTGCTTGGCCTGCAGCTGTTGCACTTCTACATCCAAGCCTTCTACCAGTTGCTGTAGTGGGTTTCTTCACCAAGGTAGCTTATGCAACTATGGTCATTTACATAATGCTTCTTGTATCATTTAAATAGTCATCTATTAATACTTAATATATACAGATAGCAATTTTCTCTGGAGGCCCATTGATTGGGAAATTTATGGATACATTTCCTCGAGTCCATGCATTTAACTACCTGAGCCTGGTACAGGTATGCTTAGGTGTCTTTGTTTTTCTACTGGAAGTTGGAGGTGGACAATGTCTTAGGTCTTCTTTTCATTCTAAAATTTTTGGGGAGTCTTTAATACTTCTTTTTCTGTCAGACAGCTGCTCAATTAGTATCAGCAGCAATGATAATTCATGCACTCAGTACACATAGCCATGCTGCTTCTGCAACTTCCATGCTACTCCAACCTTGGTTTGTTGTACTTGTCATAGCTGGAGCTATTGAGAGGCTTATGGGACTCACATCTGGGATAGCTGTTGAACGTGATTGGGTGGTTTTGGTAAGAGAATCTTCATTTTCTTCTTAAAGTAAGTTGTTTCCCTAAGGATGTTGCACTTGTTTGTTTTGCTTATTTGCAGTTGGCTGGTTCAAATAGGCCAATTGCATTAGCCCAAGCCAATGCTATGCTTAATAGAGTTGATCTTCTTTGTGAGGTAAGAGTTCTGGCTTTTTCTTTTCCTCAGCTCTCTTTCTTTTGTTTGTGATTGTCATATAATTATCATTACAATTTCTATAATTTTGTGCTTGGTGAATGAGATATGTATAACTCTGAAAGTTCACTCTTCTCATGAAAACCATGAGGAAAAAAGAGTAAGAGTCATAAACTGCAGAAGCTTGATGCATAGTCATTGATATCTCACTAAATTTGGTTTTTTATTTGAGATATCTAAGAATTTTGTGATTTTGGATATTTGTTTAAGTATATACGAAAAAATTGCAAAAAAGTTTGTTTTTGTATATGCAAGGGACTTTGGAGGTTTGGGCTTGATAAAAATTATGTCCTGGCAGAATTCTGTGGGTCAGACTCGACATGGCATTTGTCTCAAACCTACAAATCAACTAGTTGTTTTGTTTGAATCTGCGGAAAGTGCATCATTTATTTGCTGTAGAATTTGTAAAAGTTTTAGATGGTTGACTTCCAATCGTTAAGATAGATTTAATTTTAAGACCTATAGAACATTAAAGAAGGTGGAGGATGGGAAAGAAAGATGTGGGAGATGTTTAAGGAAGGAGGTGAACTAACGAAATCGTGTTAATTCCAGTAAAATTTGAAAATTGCTTGAGTGTGTAAAAGAACAAAGCAAGCGAAATTTGTGTTTTAATATTTACCCAAAGTAAAATGTGTTCATACTTAATATATTATTTCAATTATCAAGTGCCCTTATCATAGGATTGATGCAATGTGAAGATTAGTGGAAGTGCACAGAAAAACAGAAAGAGCAAACTTTGCTTATTGTTCAAAGTAAAATGCAATCATATTCAATATGCTATATCAAGTTAAAGATGTCCTTACCCTAGAGCTGCTTCCCAAAGTAACACGGGGTAGATAAATGTCCAAGTCCCACTGTTCCAGCACTCTTTATGGTGTGGTGCATGGTGGTCAAATGTGTCTGTAGGATATGGTTGGTGCTGGACATGGACGTTAATTATGCATGTTCCTGTTCTCCTGTTTCTAATAGCTAGAATTTTTCTGGTTTACATGCAGATTGCAGGAGCATCACTGTTTGGTGTTCTTCTGTCCAAATATGATACGATTACCTGCTTAAAACTTGCATGTGGTTTAATGATATGCACATTGCCTGTTCTGGTATCTCTCTTGTTCTCTCTCTCTCTCTCTCTCTCTCTCTCTCTCTCTATATATATATATATATATATATATATATATATATATATATATATATATATATTGGTTGGTTGCTATATATAATCTACAACTTGTTTATGCTTCAGGTTCTGTTGGTATGGTTAACAAACAAGCTCGCAAGGGGAGTTCTTGATCGCCCAAAATCCTGCTTAACATGTGAGCGTGCCTGCAAAAAGAGCAAATCGCAAAATGGAAGGGGTTTAGGTAAAACTGCGCTTTCAGTTTTGCAATATGTTATTTCACCAATAAATGATGGTATGGTGGATAGATTGCAAGATAACTAGATAGATATTCATTAAGAAATGATCTTACTCTTTTTCTTATTTTCTAGTGACCAAAGGTGTAGATGCAATCAAGCATGGTTGGCTGGATTACATGAACTTGTCTGTTCTTCCTGCAAGTCTAGCATATGTGCTGCTTTGCTTCAATGTTGTCCTGACACCCGGAGGCCTAATGACATCCTTTTTAACACAGCGTGGTATGTTATTAACTTGTGAAGCTGTAGAGTTTGCAGAACCAGTTCTTTACTTACATCTGTTTTTTGGATCTTAGTTGATTGAAATTTTTTTATTTGCATGACCTTTTTGTTCTTCTTTTCTAACATGCATTGTGCATGTTGACTTCTGTTTATTTGAATTATTTCACCTCTTGGATTTGAAATCAGTAATCACATCTATGAAAACAGAACTGCTGTTCCAATTTTTAACAGCTGATCCTGCTGATTCAATCTTATTTAACTTGAGCTCAATATTTTTAATGCAACCTACAAAATGTTCTCCTAGATCCCCAAACGTGTAGAAATATACAAGTAGCTAGTCCCACATCTATACGTTTTGTTCATTTATCTGTTTATGCGGGATTCAAAAAGGTTAATGCATGGACATAGTACCTGACCTGATAAGCAGTTCTGTCCACTCTGTCCCTATATGAAAAACAGAGGAAGGATCCAAATTCCAAATCTTCATTAATTTGTGCCAAGCTTCTGGAAGACAAGAATGGGATGATGTATTGCTCACAGAGAGAGAAAGAGATGTCTTATGGAATTAAAAACTTTGAGCTGTGGGAATATATGTAGCTATGGCCTTAAACTCAAAATTTTCAACAAATGTTCTGTATCTACACCATGTGATTGAGCTGGCTTTCTTTCCCGGGAGAACTTCAACACTATGATGTCAACCAGTAAGTACTAGAATGCCATGTTTAAACTTGTCCATACTCTTTGTGGTTCCAGATATTTATTTTTCCATGTTCCAAAATTCTGTACTTCCTTGAAAACTTTAACTAAACTAGTTTTGCTTTAGAAAATAATAAAATATGATGAATTAAACTTTTGGTAAATATGCACAATTTGGTCATAAAGCCTTCTCTGATGTTGCCTGTAAACATTTATTATAAACTATAGCTTAAATGCTTGACCCATTTTTTTCTGAGTTGATCTTCTGGTTCCAATTGCAAGGAACTAATTGCTTCTGCAATCAAGTCTGCACTTTCTAGTGTTTTTTTATTCCTTTTTGTTGAAACATTCTTTCTACTTAAATAAACGCTCGGTGTTTATCTTGTTATCTTTTTAATATCTTGGTGTTGGCCAGTTCATGGCAATAATGCCATCTAGTCCTGATTCATGATCAATCTATTTGATTCCTCCATGATTTTCCACAGGTTTGAATCCATCTATAATAGGTGGATTCAGTGGATTGTGTTCATTCATGGGCGTTACTGCAACCTTTTTATCTGCAGGCCTGGTGAAGCGCCTTGGCATTCTAAAGGTTTGAGTTGACCAACTTCTGTAGTCTACCACATCCGTAGATATTGGTTTCTTTTCTTGTCAATGAAAAGATTTATTGGCAATTCTGAAATGCATTATTACTTTGAACATACCAGGCAGGTGCAGCAGGTCTGCTTTTCCAAGCTGCACTTCTTACTGTTGCCGTCGCTGTATACTGGAGTGGTTCTCTTTCACGTCAAACTCCCATGCTGTTCTTCCTCTGCTTGATTGTAAGAAAAAGCATCTAATTTTATTGTTCGGTATTTTTTGTTTCGGCCCAGCTTTCTCGATTTGGCGCTAAAACTAGGTTGCTTGTTTGGGCTCAAATCACTATCAATGTAAGAAGATGAGGCTTTCTCAGGTTTATTATCAATAAGCTTCTTGAAGGAAATCAAAGCCTGAGAGATTTTGGCAGATAGCAGACCCGTTTAAATCCATTTTTTGTGGTTCTACTTTAATGTTTATAGTTTTCATTTTGTTTGGCAGGTGATCTCAAGATTAGGGCATATGTCATATGATGTAGTTGGGGCCCAAATACTTCAAACAGGAATACCAGCATCTAAAGCTAATTTGATCGGCACTACTGAGGTCTCCATGCAAAGCCTTGCAGAGCTTATGATGTTGGGCTTGGTGATAATAGCAAATGACGTCTCTCATTTTGGTCTTCTTGCAATGCTCTCTCTTTCGTCAGTTGTTGGTGCAGCATGGATGTTCTGCACATGGCTAATGAACCCAACAGATGAGCAGAAAAAGATTTTCTCTTTTGATCCTCAATTTTGAACTTGTAAGTCCACTTTCTAGTTTCTATTTTCTGCTGCTTGCATATACTTGTCTTTTATTTCTCATCGAAATGCTCCTCATCGAGTAAAAACTCTCTTCATTATGGAGATGCACTTTAAAGATTACATGTGCTGTCAATGTTTTTCCTCCTTGTAACTTCCTGTTAATTTTCACCTATGCTGCCTGTTGGTGATTTATAAGTTCTCATTAAAATGCTTCATGTGTTGATTCTCATATCATTAATTTCTTCACCTACTAGTTCTGTCGACAGTGAATACCATCCTAAGTTGCTATTTTCTTCTACAACTGGAAAATATCATTAGTTTAAGCTATCTTTTCTTTGTTTTTGTTTACAAGTTCATGTTTCCACAACCATGTGAACAGTCCATATGTATGGACTGCAAGACTTTATCACTCTGGTTGCTTTCTCTTTAGATGAATCAGGTGATGATTAATTGTTAATCGGTTGAAGATATATTCTACAGTAGAAAGATTGGTTCAACGTAGGATGAAAATGTTTATACTCTGCAGTGATTTTTTTTCTTCAACATTTACAGAACTACTTGAAAGGCTGCCATAGGAAATAACTTCACACATTTGCCGGCTTCTTTTTCAGGAGTGTATCATAGTGGCACTTTGTGATGCTTACACACCATTGCAGACTTCGGCACTCTCTTTGCCAATGAGCATGTGGCAACAGAACCAGTATGCAGGGTGATCCACCTTGTCTGTACCATAACAATGAGGGGAAGCAAAAGATGAGTCCAGCAGTCTGAAAGAACTACTGTAACCCATGGTCTCAACGTGATCTGACCTTATGGCATTCCATCCATCTTGATCTGAATATATGTACCATATGATTCAATTGCTTGGCGAAAATTGTTCGGTAAATTGCATTTGATTTTGGGGGATGGTCGCCCTTATTGTATAGAAATTCAATCTTCTATCAAACACAAGATTTTTTGTTGGAATAGAATTCTGTCTGTCTGGATACTTGTTACCAAGCACAAGGATAATCAGTTGCAAAACCC
Organism: Nymphaea colorata; assembly: GCF_008831285.2. Lineage (NCBI taxonomy): Eukaryota > Viridiplantae > Streptophyta > Magnoliopsida > Nymphaeales > Nymphaeaceae > Nymphaea > Nymphaea colorata. Next base: position 24,054,534 of record NC_045142.1, on the reverse strand, counting down.
ACTGCTTCCTGTGTACACTCTGTCAGGGAACAAAACAATCCTGAAGTGGATGAGACCGACTTTTCACGACAGTAACAGACGGTAGACTTCAGATATTGTTGAAAGAACAGCTCCTGATATTTTAACATTTCCAGCTTTATCAAGCATCAATCTGAATTTTCACGCAAAAATGTGACTAAGAGGTATTTGTAGTAGAAGATTCTCTCATGCTTAATCCAGCTAAATGAATCCAAATAAATGTCACTTCAAATCGTATATCTCAAATTTGTAAGTTACAACAGAGAGAGGGAGAGAGAGAGAGAGAGAGAGAGAGAGAGGGGGGGGGGGCTAAAGATGGTCGATTGGTGTGAACGGAACAGCCTTAGACCTCTTAATCCAATATGCCATAAAAACAGAAATGCAGAATGCTGCCACCGACAAGAGAATGGCAAAGATGTTCACTGCATCTTCCGAGTTAGAGTGACCTGACGAGAGTCTTGTAGCGGAGCTAGTAGATGGTTGGGCAATATCAAGTGGCATCCAGTTACAATTAGCGGAATAGTGTTGGGATCCACTCCATGGTTTCCCGTCCATGGGATACCAGAATGCAACTGCGAAGTTTGATGTCTGACCCATTGTGAATTGTGCGTCCTGCAGTCCTCATTGCAATATCACATGATAAGCACATAACATCCTACTCTTGTTGGTTGGTTCACACACACGCACACACTTCATGCATAGAACTTGCCTGTTGAAGATGGTCCATCGTTCTTAGGGGCCTTGAGAATTCAAAATAATATGTGCCTTTTTGACCATTTGTTGAGTATGGGCTGTCTTCCTCCACAAAACCTAGGGAGAAAAGATGCACATCTTGAGATCAGCATATAAACTCAATGTCTGGACATGCTTTGCAATAGGGAAGTGCAGTACAGTTAAATTCAAGCGATGCTTAACCAAGGATAAGAATAAATTTATCGACTTTCAGAGGATATCTTGAACCAGTAACCAAGAAGTATATAGAAGGAATAGCTCTGATACTGAAGCCAAATCCCAAGACGAACTGCGGGAAGCTTGATGTTGATTGAGTACCACCAGCAACAGCTCAAGTTTCATACTGGTAGTTGTCTATTGCTGTAACTTCTAGACTTCTAGCCAGTCATGATTTTAAATTTTAGAAATCAATGTAATCATTGACTTATTCTTTTTCATACGTTGAAGAAAAAGGTTGATATAGGTGCATCAAATAAATTACAAGTTGGATAAATCATTTCAAATTTAGCCCCTGACCAGCGTTGATCTCTAACATGCAGATTTATGTTGTGAAAGTTATGCAAGCTAGTACCACTGACAAACGGGTATACATAAAAACGTACCGGTTTGGTTCATTACATGGAAAAAGGGACAAACATATTAGCGACCAATGTAGAACATATTTCTGTAATTCTGGATGCAAATGCTATTTTATCAGAAAGAAGAAAAGTACAATCATTCACCAAACCAACTGGCCATAAATCAAACAAGGGCACCAAGAATTAGTTTACTTTGAAAGAAAATTCGGGTCAGTTTAAGGTCAGTTAAGCCTTTCCGATTAAATATGGAGATACATATTTGTCAAATTTAAAGCAGCCTCTAATGAATGGAATAAACATAACAAGATTCAGAAAACCGGGTAATTTTCTTCACAGTTTCTATAGATACAGAAAATTACAAATCCATAGGGTAAATCACATTCTATTATATAACAAAAACAGAGGTAAAAGTGCATGTGCAGAAATTTCTTTGCCCTAAAGGTTGAAAATGAGCAATCAGGGAAAAGTTCCAAGAGTTTTAATATGTCGACTGAACTCAAACTATACTAGCATCTCATATAGACCTTGACATATCTGATAAGTACGCACCAAAAAGGAGAAAAGCTCAAAACGAATGCTTACCAGAGTGAGTGGTAAAACTATCATGCCACCAAGCTCCTTTCCAGTCATTCTGTGCACTAGAAACATTTCCTAGCATTTAAAAGAATAAAAAGCAATCAGTATATTTGGGGTGATACTGCTAATCAAGTTCGCAAATCATTTGGTAAAAAATTTCAAGGGCCCCTAAAATATATCCCCCAGTATCATTTTTCTATGCTTGGACAAAGACAGTTGCTCCATATCACAAGTAGATTAATGTTCATTGAAACGTAAATGGAGCTAGCTACTTTTGGAGATTAAAGAAAAGGTATAGCTGCTTTTCCATCCCAAAGTTTCAGAATGACTAGGACATTTGCAAAATAGTGAATATGACTTGTTAAAACTAAGAATGATGGAGGAACAGCAAACATGATTCAGGATGGCAAATAAAAGTGATAAAGTGCCATGACTATTAATGAATAGAAAACCTGTTGCATTTACCAGAAAGACTACCAGCAGGACCACTTCCATCAAGATATCGACAGTGTGGATTCCATGAGTAGAGGTCCACCAAATGACCAAACCTGTTGGAAGGACAGGAAAAAGGTGATAGGATGAAATAACTATTGAACTAAGCATTGCAACCATAAATGCTTTGTAACGTAATAATAACTACCTGTCTCCCCCAGAACCCTCACTGTTATCTAGATGATTGCCACCATAGAGACGTCCCGGTACAGCAGTTCCAATGGAGAAGTGCATGATGTCAACTTCATGTCCCCGGCATGTTTTGTTGGTACAAGTGCCTGGCATGTCCTCACAGCCACCCATCTTGTGAAATGGTACTTTTGTCAGCTAATATTCCAAAAGAAAGTACTACGACAAACAACCATGGTTAATAAAAAGCTTTCTGGAACTACCTTTTGAAACAAATAAACTAAAATGTGGTAATAGTTAACTCAAGGAAAACAGAAGTGAGAACCACCACTAATGATGCTTACGTTGTGGTATGTAGCATTTTCTCCAATTTGAAACATGAGAGCAACAGATGGACATCGTTTTTGGTCACTGCCGTCAAAACAAGTATGTTTTAGATCAACATGCCAAGAAAAATTAGCTAAAACTGATAGTAAATTCACCTGTATATAGTCTCGCCAGCATCAATATGCACTCATGCACATACATATTAAAAAGTGATAAGAAATATAACACAGATTTATAAGACCATTTTATAGACAATGTTGACCTCCTGTAGGAAATGAAAAGCAAGAGGTTTACCACATGTAGATTCAAACCCAGTATTGACACATGAAACGTTTGACCTCTAAGAACCCATTAGATAAATAATATAAGCTTGCAAGTCAATGTTCTCAGCATGAGACGTTAAGCTCATTAGTTATTTTTTTGAAGGCTAATGTAATAGAATTAATTTCCACCATGTTGAGCTCCATATATTAGAGTTCTGTTTCTCAAGTTTAAACTTTTTACTTTTAATCCCTATTCTCAGAAGCATCTGTGGAAGCTGCGAGATTTCTCCAGGATCCTGGAGAACTTTCAACTGGAACTGGATCAGAACCAAACATAGACGGTAAAATTGCAACTGGAAACTATGCAACCATAGAAAGAAACAAAACTGAGTAAAGTGAAGTTTGAAATGATCGATGGACAAGTATTCAAGCATTCATTTTCAGAACAATTACAGAACAAAAGAAAAATATGGACTTGAATTGATAGGCCAACAGAAGCCAGCTAATCCTTCTTGGTTTCCAGCTTGATAGAGAAACAAGCAAAGTAAGACTAGCTTTTATCCTGAATCAATAGTTTTAACCTGTGTAATTGCTCAAGTACTGTCAAAACCAAAAGAGGAGGGACAAGAGAACTGCATGCTAAATGCCCTTCGCAATAATATTGCAGGAAGCTAACAAAAGTACGTTTTCAAATCCATAAGGCAGGATTAGCATCAAGGACAAAGAGTGAGTTCCGGAAGCTTTAAGCCTCTAACCAATAATTGGCATAAAAAAGAAAAAATCATTAGCAGACAAATATCAAACAAATTCACAAACTCTTTCCAAGCAAAAAACTACTCTACTATCACTTATGCGTTGCTTCTTCCTGAAGGAAATACGATGATAAAACAGAGCAAATACGTTCTATTCAGAATCTTGGGTGGTCACGCAACTTACAGATCCTAGCTATAGCTACCACGAAAAGCATGTAAGAATCAAAGGTAATTGTGCTCCCCAATATTATCGTGCCCCGTAATATTTTCTTTACCATATTTAAGCATTAAGGTACACTATATTATGGTTTGAAAGCCCAGCTTGTGGAGTGCTCGGAATTCGTTGGCAACTCGGCTTCCTCTTGCAAGAACAACTAAGTATAATTTCTAAAACACCTACTTGTCCCCAAAATGTACAACCCAAAAGCCACAAAAGACCAAAGACAAGTTCCCAAGATTCAATTTACAAACACACAAAGTCATAAAGTGTGGAAATCAATACAGGAAAGCATCGAGGGGACTCACCCTTTCTCATATGCATAATCGCCATTAACTTGCAGCATAAAGAAAACGTCTCTACCATCGTGCACAGCCTGGTAGCATTCAATCAGAGACCGTCAAAAGGACACCAATCAAAGCCAAGAACAAGAACTAAGCAAATCAAACTTCAAAGAAAAAGACATATAATCTCTTCAACGCCAGCAATTAAAAAGATAGCCAAAGAAAGACCTAAATCAACAAATAGAATGATCAAGTCCAGTTAAAAAGTGGTCGAGAGAATCTCTCTCTCTCTCTCTCTCTCTCTCTCTCTCTCCCCGCGACCTACCTTGACGTTAACCGATCCTCCCGGATACTGCTTATCCTCGTCTGGATCCAACGCAGGCAGGAGAGGGAAGGAGAACCCATCAACGTCGTTCCAATCGTCAGCGTGGCCGTCGATGTTCATCCCTCCAGCCCAATACTCCGCCTGTATCCGGTACTCAGGATTGGAATCGCAGTGGCCGCCGTCACCTGCATCGTTGTGGCCTTCAACTCTCCTGATCATCACCACCACCACCACCACCATCATCATCATGCGACCCATCATGGCCAATTTAACCACCATGGAGGTCAATCTCTTCATTCCCTTTGAAGGTGGCGGAAGGATGGAGTTCTTCTGTGGTGGCCAACATCAACAGATAGATATACTTGAAAGCCGCCATGGAAGGAGAGGAGGGTCTACTCGAGCAAGCCACAGCACTTCTTCTTGAGTTTTGCAGAAAAAGCCCCAATGTTATACCTTTTTGAGTGATAAAGCCCTTGATTCTTTGGCCGCTTCCAGAAAATAGTTTCTGAGGAATTCAGTTCAATAATTATTTTCCAATCTTATCTTAAAGCGCACGAGCGGTCATAAGAAAATAAACTGACATGCCAAGTAAGAACTCATACACTTCACTAAAAAGGAAAATTTGAGATATCAATCCTTAAAGTGATTAATAAAGGTCATACCACTTGAATAAGAGATGTTAAAAAGTATTTAAATAAAATCTGATCCTTCTAATGTGTATATAAACACTAATTCAACATAAATCAAGTTTAATTCAAATCATTTTTGTAAAAACAACTTGGTACTATTGAATTTTAATGTTAGAAGAGCCAGTCTATTTTTTGACTATTAAACAAATATTATTTAAGCAAATATATGCTTCTTATCAAATCACTCTTGAGATAATATATAATTAAAATATAAAAAAACAATGAATCTAAATATGTGTTTTAATTAAAATATCTTGTACATTGTAGTACCAAATTTTGTTATAAAAGATCAATATTTTTCTCAAAAACAATTTGAGCAAAAAAAGATTCATAAACATAACCTTGTTCAAATTTTTTTAAAAAGAATTTAAGTGGTGTGATTTTTTGAGTCACAACCGTCCAACCATATTTTCCACTTCCTCAAAAAAAAAAAACATGGTGAACTACATAAAAAATATGTGGCAATTTTTTTAATGATACTTACTAACTAAATAATTTGTTTTTTAGCACAACTAAAAAAATATGCTCTTCAAACTAATGTTCCTATGGGGTATTGTAAAACAAAAAAATGCGAGGGATCTATGATGGGTTTGATCCAATGGACAAGACAAGAGTTGGTAGGCATTCAATCTCCATCTAAATTCCTAAGAACATCATTTTCATCGGCTGTAAATAATGGTTCATCGATATATAAGTTAAAGTATAGTAGGGTTCCACCTTAAAGCATCAAAAGTTGACCAAATACTCTAAGATTGTTTAGCAGGAAGAACAATGTGCGAGTGTTTCATGACATGAAATACAAGAACAAGTGTTATATGAATCTACCCCAATTTTAAAGTAGATTCATAAAGATGCTCATTCAAAAATAACAAAAATTTAAGAAACTAGTGTGGACAGTTGCCCACACCAGTCACCATGTAGCTCTGCCAACTAAAGAATATGACAATAAAAAAAAACATGTGAATTATTTATTCACGAATAAAGTTCTAAATTAGCTATTTTAACACAGATTGAATTACGAGCTAGGAACTTGTCTGCAAAACCATTTAGAATGAGGACTATTCTGCAATATGATCTATATGGCATGCCCTCTTATTCTGCAATATGATCTATATGGCATGCCCTCTTCTCCAAATGACTTATTTCCAAAGGGTTGTTATATGTTGTTATCAAATGCCTACAAGTATGGAGTTGACTGTTTTCATTTTAAGGGCTTAAATATTTATCATAATCACAAAAGTAGACTTGCCAAGGGCTGCACAATGAATCGAGTTTGACTCGAATTTGTTTCTCTAAACGTGACTCAAATTCGAACTCATTTATAAATGAGTCAAGCTTAAGTTTAAGTGTATGCTTGAAATGTTAAACGAGTCAAGTTCTAATTGTAAGAACTCGACTTGTTTAAATTCAATTCAGCTCGACTACATAATAAATTTTAAATTATATTGAGAAAATAGTTAGACAAGTAAAAATTAAATGAGTTAAATTAATCAAGTTCGAGTTCGATGTTGTATTGTTGAGTCGAGTTTGAGCTGACCCAACTGGAGCTCAAATTGTAAAAACTCGATTCATCTAAACTTGATTCCACTCGACTATATAATGATTATTAAATTATAACGAAAACATAATCAAACGAGTAGCAACTAAACGAGTTAAACGAGTAGAGCTTGAACTCAACATGGCTTCATAGAGCTTGTTCTGTCAAAGCTCGACTCAGGTTCGAGCTTTTCTTAGTCGAGTTGAGCTCGAGCTAAACTCTGCCGTGTGCAGCTCTCTATAATAGATAAGAAGAGTTGCCAAAAGAAAAGGCGACGGTTTAACATGAACTTTGAAAAAAATAAAGTGTCATTTGCGATTATAACAAAAAAGAAAACCCCCAAATGAAATATTCCACTTTTGCCCATGTTTGAATTTTTATATGGCGTCAAAATCCGATCCCACTTAACGGGATCTGAGTTCCTCTGGCCCCGGACCTCCTATAATAATAAATTGTTTTTTACATTCTCGAGCGAAAAAAAATTATTTAAAAATTATCAATACAAGTTGATTCGATGCGGGTAATTTAAACTTCAGATCGAGACTTTTAAGTTACTTTTTTTTTTTTTATAAACGGACTCGTTTGGGATAAGCATGGGCATCGGGTTTGATACCGACTGATACCTAGTATTCAATTTGATTGAACTCAGGTTCAAACCCTAAAAAATCCAACTCAAGTCGGTCCGATAACCTGTCAGGTCGGTTTGATGGGACTCGATCCGGGTCGATTTATTTATTTATTTATTTAATAATAATATATATTTTATTATTCAAAATATACTTTACTTTTTTATTTTACATTTAAAAATATTTTTTTATTTTACCCCAAGCTAGGATGTTGGGTATCGGGCAGGGCCGGCCCGATGCCCAGGATTCCATGGTGGAAAGAATTTCTGAGGAGGTGTTCAAACAATCGAGCAGTTAAGGATGTGAATGAATCAGATTTTGGATCTAACCGCTTTTTAGAAAATCGGGTATGAAAAAAAAAAATCAATGCACAAATATCATAAATTAGATCAAATTCGGATTTTAGAAGGGACATTCGATTGAATTTGAATTTGAATTTATGTAAATGATCACCAATTCAGTCCAGATATGATTCTAAATAAACATCATGTATCCAATCTCCATAATGCAATTTGAATTCAGTTTAAAAGTCTGATTCAGATTTGGATGTTAATCTAAAAGTTACATTCGAATTGGATTCAGATTGTAAATTCAGACTCGATTTGGACAACGGTACAAATTTCTCAAATTATAATTCAAATCCAAATCCAATATATGAACATTGGAAAACGATACATCATAAGAAGTGTTTTTCATTCGAGCTTGACCTATTGACATCCTAGAGATAGCTTGGGCATGACTTGAGCTAGCTCGACTTGAGTTTGACTTGTCAGTTACATAAATCGAGTTCGAGCTTAAATTTGAGTTTGACTTGTCAGTTACATAAACTGAAACTTGATTAAACTCGAGCATACACAATTAGAA